>NC_141552.1:41255000-41609500 GCF_021556685.1 Rattus norvegicus
GAGGGAGAGACAAGGATAGAAACAGGAGAAAGCCTCCCTGGGGTAAGTAGTTATGAAAACATGGCCATGAAGGCTGGCCAATTGGAGTTAAGAACAGTCTAAAAGGAACATAATTAGTTATAAGTTGTAGTTATTGATGGAAAAATAGACTTTAATACATAGAGGGTAAGTATCTTCCCAGCTCTAATTCTGATTAAGGCGCATAATAAAAATAAAAGTTGTGTGTCTTTTGTCTGGGAACTGAATGATCAAAAGCAAGGTAGAAAGCCTGACTGAGACAAATTGGTGAGACATGAGGCAAGAACTCACTTTTAACAAAATTGATTTCAGATTCCCAGATTAAAAAATTCACACTGTTCCTTTAAGACTAGGAAGGTGGAGGGAATTGTTTCCTTAGCAAAGTCATTTTTTCCTCAAGCCACAGGGGTTCCTGAAAAGATTAGTATGCATACTGATTTGGTGCTCTTGATTTCAGGATATAATTCCAGATGTTGAAACGTGAGCTAAAATACAGCTATACCCTCAACTCAATCACAAGTCAAACAGCAAAGCCTGGGAGTTACAAACCAGCAAGCTCCAACATCAAACGGGCGGGGGTGGGTCTTCCTATGTGGAACTCTATGCTGACACAGAGATTGCAGCATAATCACATAAATCCTGAAAACCCCTGCTACACAATGAAATAAGCAGAGTCCTGCTTCTCAGAGAGTGGAGGGCAAGGCTGCATGGCTCCCACAACCAAAAAATTATAGAAAATAAAGTGAATTAAGATATCAACACTACTTGCATCCAATTTCTATAACCATGGAATTCGATGGGAGAACATTTCACTGCTTGGTCTAACACATGACACATACATGATAGCTTAAGAATATATATATATATATATATATACATATATATATGTATATATAACAAATAGAAGTGAATTCAAACAAAGTTGAATATAGAGAAGGATATTAAATTTATTTATATAAAAAGAAAGGGGATATAGGTATATTTATCCATGGAGATATTAATTTACAAAGAAGGGAGAAAGAAATGAGAATTGATATAAATGTGCAATGGTAAATAGATAAATAAATCCAGGACTTTGATCTCAACACTTGGAGACAAGGGCTAGGAAAAATAGGTTCCTGGTGAGTTTGAGGCCAGCCTAATCTACAGAAAACGTTCAAGTCATTCAAGACTACACAGAAAAATCCTGTCTTAATAAATAATATTTTAAAATTGTTTTATTTTAAATTGTTTTAAATGATCAAATATATTAATCTCCAAATAAGGTAGAAAGTAATATAAATTGATGCACATGCTTTCAAGGGTATAGAGATAATAAAATAACTCAGGCCTTTGGTCTCAGTACTTGGAAGACAAAGGTGAGGACAAAGAGTTCCTTGTGAGCTTGAGGCCAGCCTAATCTATTGATCAAATATAGGCCACACAGAGAAACCATGTCTTAATAAATAATAATTGTTTTAGTTTATCAAAATTAAGGTGGTTATAGGTTCTTTGGTTGTGATGATTTTTCAAATCATCCACAAGAAAAGTCAAAACAGAAGAAACCTAAATAAAAAAAGTGCTACTAAACTGGACCAATCTATACTCTCAATGACTTAAAATTGCTGAACCAAAGGCATGATATGTTGGGAAAGAGGCTCTCTATTTGTTAATGGCAGAAGAGAAAAGGCTATGGGCTCCAAAGTCATAAGGATCAGATTCGATAGAGGGAGACCCCTAAAGTTCTCATCTGTAGACAGCAGAAACTCAAGTGGAAAAAATACATTGGTGATGTATAATGCTAAACCCTCTTGAAACAACTTTTGATCTGACAGGGACATATATATGTCTTCAGCTAGAACTTTAGCTTACATGCCTAATAAATCTTACTGGCTATGAAATTCTCATGATTTGCTATCATGTACCATCCTTGCAGATGGCATGAATAGAGATTTAAATTAGAGTTTGATTATATGAAAGACTAACTTCTAAAGACGACAGTTTTCTTTCACCTGCTCAGCTAAGAGAATGGAATCATCCTTAATTCATCTGTGTACTCTCTATATTTCATACAGATGTCTTTGGAGAACAATGTGCATTGTTTGTAAGATTTATACATTACAGAACGAAATATCAAGAAGGCATCCCCAAAAGATTCACCCTTAGGGTTGCTGAGACCTGCTGTTCCAGCTCCCTGATTTATCTTGCCTGAAACTGATGCTGTTTTCAGAGTCTTGCTTCTAGAACAACATCAGAAAGGACTGCTGATCCCAGATGGCCTTCATTCATCCAGCCTTTCAGACTGTTCTAGTCAGGACTTCAATTAAGCCCGGAACTGTCTCAACATACTGAAAATGGACAACAAATGATGCCAGCTAGCTTTCTTTCAAATTAACCATTTTCCAGTTTCCTTTTGGGTCTCCAAGCTGAAATTCTTTGCCCTAATTCAGCAGAAAGCAATTATAAGAAGACCATTGTCCCAGTTCCTTAAGATAGGGTAGATAGTTTTGGTCATCTTATGATTTATTTCATATATATATATATATATATATATATATATTTAAAAAGATAAAGGTGGATTATAAGTCTAGTCTTAAACATAGCATTTTATAGTCATAATCTTACATTGGTAGAGATCTTTATATTTTGATGCAGAAATGGAAGTTATATTTTCTTACATTGATGCAAAACTTTGTTTGATACAGGTTTAAGGTTTTCATTGGTATTTATTTGTATATTGATATCAATTTTAAGATCAATATATTTGTATGTTTCAAACATTGTAGAGGTATCATGCCTATGCAACTTATTTTAAAATACAAAGTGGTCCTTTTAATGGTTGCTACTACAAACTGTTTAAAAAATTATAGAATGCAAATTAATAATCAGTCAAACTCATGGTCATGCCAGATATTAATCTAGATCTTCACTGAAATCTACATCCTGGGATGGACAGATAATTAATAGATAGCTACAGAAGGCAATGTTTGCTTGTTCAGATATGCTATAAATAGACAAATCATCTTCAAAAACATCAGAGATCCATGGCATTTAAAGTTCTGTCATTATTAAAGGCCTTCTGAATGTGAGACAGGTCTGCTCATGACAGTGACCCCATTCTACCTCAAAGAAGATGAGCATCAATGACCTCCTTGTGGAATTGCTGCAATTGTGCCAAGCTAGCCATTGCCAATGCCCTAACTTCATCTACAGAAAAAGTGCTGTCCAAAAAGGACTAACAGATTCAGGATAAGAAACTGCTAAACTTTGCCAAGACTGGGTAAAGATAGTCCTTCATAATTCCTACTTCACTTGAGGTGTGTCAGATGTTCTTGGCAAGAAGGCTAAAGATCCCAGATGACCTTCATTCTTCCAGTCTTTCAGACATCATAAAGACTATTGGGGACTATTTAAGCAGTCAGCTGTCTTTTTCATATCTATAACTTTTGGAAGCTGCATTCCTGTGCTCCCTGCATACTCAAGTATATTTATTTCTTCTCAGGTCTCTGATGCAGTTAAAGATTAGATACTTATAGCCTCACAGTGAACTCTAGACTCATTAGGATAGGAAAGATAATAAAATACTTTCTTCTGAGTTGCCAAATCATATAAGCCCTGAAGTTATAATTTGTGGTTATCAATAGGAAAATAGATTCAAATAGCCTAGAGGGTAGATATCTACCCAGTTCTAATGCTGATTAGTGCTTATTATAAAAATAAAAAGTGTGTGTCCTTTGTTTGGGAACTGAATGATCAAAGGCAGGGTTGAGATTAAATATTTCCTATATCAAAAGTATTATGAATAAAGCAGGAATAAACATGATTGAACAAAACAAAAACAAAAACTCTAGTTCTAACTCTGTCATAGATTTGTTGGTTTAGGTGGTGGGTAAGTGCATGGAAATAGGTTTGACATTTAAAACATAAAATTCATCATGAAGCTCTACAGTATCAGAATGGTTATTCTAACTGAACAGAAGCTCATTGAGATATATATATATAGATGCTGAGTTTGGTTAATTTTGATGTGTAATATTTTAGTTGAACATTTTAAATAATAAGTTTATTTAAAATTTTAAAAATAAAAGTAAATGATGATATTGGATTTCATATTGATATGTTTCTTGTGTTTTCATGTATTGGTAATCAATGTATGCTTATCTATTTATCCATATAAGAAATAAAATATAAATGTCTTAAAACCAATGAGTTCATGATTTGCAAGAGTGAGTAAAGGGAAATACTGTTGTGAAAAGTTTACAGAGACAAATAGGAAAGCAAGGCTATAAAGTTCAAGTGAACTTTGTTTCAGCAACTCAACTCCTAGTGTTTAAACTATAACATATTAAAATTAATAAAAAATGTGGTTATCAGATATTGACTATTAAAATTATTCTACATAACATAGCATTAGGAACGTGGCTCAGTAGTCAATGTCATGCTTTGCAGTCAGAGGACATGTTTTAGACCACCAAAAACTCAAAGAAAAGGTTGCTTTGGTAGCAAATGCCTGAGACTCAACATTGGAGGGGTAAGGTGAAGACAGGTTGATCTCAGGAGCTCTTGAAACAACTAATGAAGCTAAAATAGCACGTTCTAGTTTCCATGACAGATAGCACATTAAAATGTGAGGCAGAGAATAATAGAGAAAGATATCTAAAGTCAACTTCTGTTCTTCACACATGCATGGTGGTCCCATATACACATGAATATCTATTCACTAAACACACACAATAAAAAGAGGTAAATTACATTTTATAACACATATGTAAACATTGAAGCAACAGTTTACATGTGCTTTTACAAACAGTTTTATGATGCAATTATTTTATAAATTATTTTATAAATGCAAGTTTTTTATCATGCAATTATTACAATCAAAATTTTAGGGAAATTCATTAAGGCACCAAACATACAGGGTAGGTAAATTTCATGTGCAATATAGTATAGTTTTTAATATAATTGAAAGTATATGGAGGCACATATATATGGGATTATATAGCCTTGATGTGGAGGTCATCTTGACTCAGCACAGTAGTTAACCCATGCTGGGGAACTACTGGCAGAAGGCAGCAGTTAGATGATTGTCACCCTGCAACCCCATAAACAATGAGGATGCTTAGGAACTCTTGGGGGCTGCATATGCTCACTGAGGACTAGTAAAATGGATAAAGATCCCATGATGTCTAATGGAGTGGCAGAGTCAAGGTCAAGGAACTACCGTGGGTAAGCACTTTGAGATTAGATGCAGGGACATATACTAGGATGCCATGACATTTTCTAACAGGACAGAGAAAAAGCCCAGGGAATCTCTCTGATTACAAGTCATGTCATAGTACAAGCCACCAGGCCATCAAAGATAATACAGGAAACCAAGAACCAGATTTTTCCATCCTTGATGCATATGTAAAATATACACAGCAAATGGATCACGCACAAATAATACATTTCCTTGGAGAAAATATAGGAGAAAGCAAACCTCAGAAGGATTACGTACGTGTGAAGGATGCTATTGATTTGAGAGTTGGGGCAAAGGAGGTGTTCAAAGGAGAAAGGGAAAGGGGGAAAGTAAGCAATTCTATTTTGATAAAAAGTTGTTATAGTTATGTATGTATGCATATATGTGTTGGTATCCATATATAACCTATAAGTTACATTAAGTTAAATACTAAAGAATTCTCTTCTGTAAAATTAAAAAAATAAAGGATAAAGGATTATTAATTTCCCTAAAATGAAAGTAATAAAACATTTAAAATAAGGCTAAGGACCTAAACTTTGAACAGACATTCATATTTACAGGGATAAACTAGAGAAATAGAGATGCTATTGGCTGACAGGCCTACACATTCTGTAAGAAGAGTGAGTTTTGTGTTTTAACTTTACATTGCTATAAAATCAATTAGCATTTTCAATTTTTAATGCAGAAACAGCATTGTTAATTTGCTATTATATTTCTTTCCATGTGCTTTTACATTACTTGCCAAGACTAAGATGATATATTTAATTGGTTATTAGACCATATTTTATTTAATGTCACAATGACAAATTATAGATACATTTACAACATAAAACAGGTGTTGGACATAAAGATCTGTGACAGAGTATTTAACTGGCTTGTGTGAGGCTCCACATTCTTTATTCAGGACTACACATACTCACAAAACTACATCTTAAAATACATCTCGGATGAGAAAGGAAATTTAAACTTGATGCCAAAGAGGTCATGATGGCCACAGAGATAGAAAATCTACTTACCACATCAGGCTTGTGAAGTTGAAACTAATACAGAATTTTCCTTCTAATGGGAGAATTTAGAGTGATTTTTTAAATCCTTTTTTTTTCTTGCTTTAATTTAGACGTGTTCTTTTCATGAAAAAACATTCATTTTATATTTCAGATGTGAAATTTTATCTCCAGGAACAAGTATTCTGAAACTCTGAACACGAAAGAAATTCCATGTTCACTGCAATAAGTGGGTCGGTGGCTCAGACATTTTGTTTGTGAGGGTTTTGGAGTTAAATCACAGTATAAAATTCAGAGTGTTGGGCTGTGAAAGCTCCTCTCTGTCATATTGTATTTGAATTGTGCTATATTTGAGCTATTATACTTGAATTCGAACTCAGAAGATGCCACTGCTCCAGCCAGTTAGAGGATGGCCCCTAAGGATTTAAGTTCTGTCGTGGCCATAACTTTATGTATGTACAACCTCCAGTGTAATGAAAATGATTCAGACTGAGTCCAAATGCCATGTTCACTGTGAGATGAATAGCAGGAGTGGTTTTTTATGGCAGCTGCAGGCAAGGACAGCTACTGTGAGGCTCTGCTGAGCCATTCATTACATCCCTGCCAGCAACATCTAAACTCTGTCTGGATTGGCTGCACAGAATGTGGTTTTCCTCATTTATACCATGAGGATGCATTACGTAAACCAGCAAACAGTGAACACATGTGCATTGCAAACATACATGGACTAAGTTACAAATGTATGTCAAACTCAGATACTTGAAATTTGGTGACTGTTAGATTTGATTCTGCATAATCAGCATCACCTTAACCATTTTCCTCCACTGCTACTGTCTTTCAAAAGTAAACTCACTGTCAAAGTTGAAGAACAGATAAGTTTCTGTGACGTAAATTCTCAAACTGATACCATCTTTTTCTTTCATTATTCTTGCTATATATGCATATATACACACATCCCTGCAACCCTGAAAAGTTTGCTCCTATATTTACCTCAAGATAATGTATTTGTGGGTGACTTGCTGTGTTTATTACATATGCACCAAGGTTGGAAAGATCTGGTTCTTAGTTTCCTGTATTATCTTTGAAGACCTGGTGATTTGTACTATGACATGACTTGTAATCATAGAGATTCCCTGGGCTCTGTCTGTCTCCTCAGATAATGTCATGGCATCCCAGTGTATGTCCTTACATCAAAGTGCGCTTATCCATGGTAGTTCCTTGACCCCGATTCTGCAACTCCAACAGAAATCATGGGATCTTCAGCTGTTCCACTAGTCCTCAGTGAGCATGTGCAGTCCCAGAGAGTTCTTATGCACCCCCACTGTTTATAGGATTGCAGAGAAACAATGATCTAGCTGCCACCTTCTGCCTGCAGTTCCCCAGTGTGGCTTAGTCACTTTGCTGAGTAAAGATAGCTTCATCTATGGTAGCCCATAGAACCCATCTCATTTCTGTAGCTTTCATGTGTTAATGCCCTTCATAATTAGGGGAATTTACACAACAAAATAGTCACATCATTATCTAAATGCTCCCGCAGAGAGTTGGGAACACACACTCAGAACTGCTGTGCTCTTCTGTTGGAGGGTGGGTGAACCTTGGAAACAGGGATGGAAAGAATTAAAATTGTTACAAAGGAAATTGTAAGACAGGTTGGGTAGGTGTTAAGGAGAGGGCCTGTGAGCTCATTATCTTGGGAACTGAAAAGCAAGGACTGCTTTCCTCAAATCTGATTATAACACAACTTACAATTATTCACTCAATTGTCCATGACTGTTTGTTCATGGTAAAATGACCAGACAAAGTGGCAGGACCAGAAACCACATCTGTCTAGAAAGGACAAAAATTTTAAAATGGCCCTTAAAGAGTTTTCTAATGGCTATTGATAGATATATGCTGTATCTGAATATATATATGCATGACATCTAAGATATGAGTATGGCTACTTATCACTCAATCAATACTGTATTTATTGAATTATATTTTTAAAATATCTATCACTCTCCGATTGTGTATGTCTATCTAGCTGCCATCTTTCTGTCTAGCTGGATACCAAGCTCTGTGCTACAGGTCTCATAAAGGACATAATACTTCAAGTACACAATACAATAAGTAATAAGCTTACTACTTTTCATTAAAAGTAAGGTGATACTTATAGTGTGCATGTGAGTTTTAGTTTAAAAACTCCCAGAGTACTTATGCAGGTCTTTACTAATATAAGTGACCATCATATAAAGTAATCCAGGTAACATTTTTTAAAAGGAATCTTGATCTTTTCCTTAATTATTCTCTAAGCATGGTGGTAAAATGCTTTGTAAATGGTCACAAGTACTGAAGGATGGCATTCTGCGATGCTCTAGCCTTTAAGAAGCTCAGGAAGAATCCATCTGATTCTGGGCTTGGGAGAGAAGACAAACGGGCACAGAGTATACTAAAGTCAGAATGAAGAAATAAAAATACTTCTGAATGGAGTCTCCCAGAGTCATGCTATATCTGGGAGATTATACTTTTGCAAGAAAGATGTTTTAAGAATTTCTTACAATGTTCATTTAAATTATGTGTGTGAGTGTGGGTTCATGTGTGTGTGTGTGTGTGTGTGTGTGTGTGTAGTTGCACACACACATATGTGTGGAGGTCCAGGGCAAATTGTGTATCTTTGTTAACTCTCTCACTCCAGGGTTCAGAGGTTGTGCTAGTTTTTCTGTCCAACAAGTTCCAGGGGTCTTTTTGCCTCTGTTTTCTACAACTGAGGTAAAGAACACATATCCACACACTTACATCGTATTCCTCTACAGGAGATCCAAACCTAAGCCCTCAGACTTACATGGTAAACACGCTACTAAATCATCTCCCCAGCCCCTGAGGATTTAATTGTTATGTCCTATATTAATGTGATGTGCAAATATACTATTATATAAAAGTAACAAAAAAGTAGATTTCTGTCACTTAAACTATTTTCTCAGTTGGACATCCTATATCTTCAAGCAGGTTTCTCAAGAAAGGTTTATGTGTGGCGTTTTAGAAGAGCCAACATATTTAAACATGCTATCTTCATCACCTTCATTCATAAGAAACGTCATAGCTTGATTCTAAATCGTAATGGGAGGTCACAGACTTCTCTCAGAAACCACAGAACACGGTTGCACTGGGTCTTGGCACTCAGTCCTGCAGAGCTGTGTAGGGCTGGCCTGCTTCAGCATGCACAGCAAACAGCAAAACTGTAGACTCAGGACACTGTGTGTGTTTGTTTGCAAACTTTCTTACACAACGTGCTCCCTACAAATAGTCAGCATCATTTAGCTGCTTCTGGCTGTCTGCAATGCCAACACCAATGCTGTGGTCCTATTTTACTTCTTATACCTGTGCCTCGCATCAAGGAAGGGAGTACCACAATCATGCTCCAAGTGGCTAACATGACACTCAGGGTCATGTCATCTCTGCAGGCACTGTGGGTTTAATTTGGTGGCTGTATCTTTGCATCTCAATATTTCCTCCATTATTAGACTCCTCTCCTTTGTCCCTTTCCATGGTCTTTTGTTGGAGGAATACTGACTGCTTCCTAGTGACCTTATCTCCTCACACTGTGATGATGGCTGGTTCACTTTTCTATGATTGTTATCCTGTTTCCCTTTAGAATCTTCTGATTCTTTTCTTTTTCCTTAGAGCAGTTTAAAGGTTCATTGTTGAACTTTTAACAAGTTCTAACAATAGGCGATTTAGATAGAAACGGTACAGGAGACAGCAAAACTTTTACAGAGCAGGCTAGAGTCTTCATTGTCCTTAGGTGGTTTTCAAAAATCTAACAGGTTTTGAATGGTTAAGTTTCCTAAGACTGCAATATGATTTTTTTTACTCTAAAAAAAAATCCTAGTTCCTAAGTCAAGTGTGTGTGTGTATGTGTGTGTGTGTGTGTGCGCGCGCACGCGCGTGCGTGCTCGCCCACGCGTGCATGCGCTATGGAAGATGAAGATACAGCAAAAAAAAAAAAAAAGGATCAGGAAAGGAGTCCCCACTGAGACTCTAAAGGAAAAATTAAAAAGACAACTGTGGGACAATGGACCATGCCAGGAAACTTGATATGATAGAGTGGGTCTGGAACCCTGGTATCTAGGTACCCGCCTGAGACAGTAGGTGCCTCCCTGCTACATACTATATTCCTATGCCTGAACATACGTCCATACTTCTCACATTGGTCACAAAGCCTAGAACGGAGTTCTGCATGCTAATGAGGTATCTAGAGGCCATGAGGCTTTAGCCAATGAGCTTTGCTCCATGGATATTCCCCTTTGAAAAGGGGATTTAATCTCTGGTCCTCCCTGAAAAGTTGGTATGCATCCATTTTCCACGATGAACAGTCAACAAATGATATGGACAAACACAGACTGTTTATTTCACTGAGGACCACCGTGCAGAGCATGGAGAATGCCTTCAACTACGGAGAAGCTGTCTAAATCCCCCACAGAAGGCCTCTCTGTGCTCCCAGACAAATGCTGCCAAGCTAAGGACAATCGCCAATGAACTAAGCCAGAGCTCCCATTTCCATGGCGCTGGACTGATCACTGTTCTTGTCCTGCAGGTCCCCTGTGCAGTTTTCCCGCAGTGATTCCTGGGAGTCAGGGAACCCCAGCCTCAGTCTCCCTCATCTTAGACTGTGTTTTTCCCAAGCTCTGAGTGGTGTTTGGTGCTTCACTCATATCGCAACAGTGGACAACGGCTGCGTAGGGATTTCAATGTCGTCAAGGGTTTTGAGTTTTTCCCTCCCCAGCAGCCAGGCCCAGCTCCCCAGCACCCGAGGCGACTGCAGACCCACATCTTGCTCTTCTACGTTCTTCCTGCTTAAGGGTGGGTTGGACATCTCAGTGGCAGGGTGGGATGCTCACACACCAGCAGAAATGACAATGGCTTGTACCACACAAACTCAACAGATTCCTTATTCCCTCCTGACCCTTGCTTCTGATTTTCCGGCAATGAATGGACTGGGGAGAGAAGTATTATGTCTATTTTGCCTATTACATCTCCTTCACTGGGCAAATCTTTGTGCTTCCCAGCTGAGTGATGGCTCAGGTCCCGCCTGGTACTTCTGTGCTGTGAGGCCTTCTCCCTAGTACATGTATGTGGCTGGGTCTTCCATAGTCCATGTAGATTCCTTCTCAGGATACAGCTTTTCTTGGCCTAAATCCATCTGTGTAAGCTGATTCCTGGGTCTTGGTTTCCCTCATTCATCCACCCTAAATGCCAATCTATCTTCTTTTTACCCACTGTTTTTCTAGAACTACACCAGTCTAGTCCAAGACTCTTCTTAATTTTTCATGAATTTCAGTTCATGTTAATAGTTCTCCTTGTTTGATAAAGGAGTAGGATCCTGTGTATTGACTCCTCGCTTAACCAATTTTGCCAGTACAGTGCCCACCCTTCTGTGGTGCCATTTCTGGCACAGACCAATTTGGAAACTCTGGGGACTTTAGAGTCTACTAAATGGTACAATATCATTAATCATAGGTGTATGGTTGTTGGCATGAAGCATGACTCTAATACAGGACATTACACTCTCTCTGAATATTTCAGTAATAATAGATTGTTTTAACTATGAAACACTGCCGGTTATTTGAGATTTGGAGGCTTAAAGGTGTTTCTTATGATACAGTATTTTGCATTTTTAAAGTCATTATAGGCTCATTTAAAAGCCAGAGAAATGGATTATCTAATTAGTCACAGTTCAGGTATTCTCTGACAAACCAATAAACTCACAAATCCTCCTGTGTTGTTATAGAAATTGATTTGGTTTCCTTGTTTAAAAATACATTCAATTAACATATTTTATCAGTTATCTTAAATGGTTTTTAAGTCAACGAGTGTTTAAAAGCCTTGCTAAGCTAATCTACAGAGAACACTTCTCTTCTTTAATTCAAATAGGAGCCAAGGAATGAGAAGCCCTAAACAGATGAGGTAAAGTCAGAGCTTGTAGTACTAGTTCACTACAAAGCTTTATATCAGATACGTAACCCAAGATACAGAACAGCATCATATATGAAACTGTGTGTCTGTGGTGTGTTTTACTCCTGCATTTGCACACTTATAAAGTGCAGGTGAGCAAAGGTCTAGACTTGCTGTCTTCGTCAATCACCCTCCACCTTTTCTTCAGAGACAGAATTTCTCTTAGAGCCTGGAAGCTGGGATGGCCAAGATCCATGGTTCGTTCTTGCTCTGCCTCCTGATCACTGAAATTACGGGTTGGGCCATCTGTGTTTTATTTTTCACATGGACACTGGGGACTACATTGAGGTCCTTCTACTTTCCCGGAAAACACTTAAGCTGTCTCCCAAGCCTCACAATTTTAAATTTAAGATCATCTATATTAGAAATAGTAACAATAAAAGTAAAGAGGTAGTTGAAGTCAACTCTATCTACATATAGATAGGCTTAGATAGATTTGTGGATAGATGATAGGTATATTAGAGATAGAGACAGACAAAGAGACAGCTGCATGCCCAGAATATGAAGGCCCCATCATTCCATTGCATGAGTGTGCAGACTCTAGGAACTCAAGATTCCTGAGTACTGTATAGTCACTGAGCATTTCAATTTGCACCGGACTTATTTCAAGCGATCAAGAGCCTTGTAGGACTCCTGCTCACCGGAGTGGTTAGTGAAGCTCAAGATTATTTTATTATCGTACATGACGAAAAAAATCCAAAAAAGTAGATTAGCAGGTACGTGAGGTGATGTATGTGTTATGGACTCAGTGTGACCATTTCTCAGTTTGCATACTTCAAAAAACATCACGTACAGCACATGTTAAACATCTTTAATAAAGCACAAAAAAAAAAGAAATGGCATGAGGAAGTGTGGGAGATGATGATTCATTTCTCTTACCTGCATAGGTCTTCTTTGATGTGAAGGGAAATCAATTCCTTAGGAATATGAAAAGAAAGGATGCTTTCTGACATCTGCTCACGGATTCGCATCCACTTATTGTCAGACGTGGGGAATCTGTACAGTTTACACACAGGATTCCTTAACACTGGGCAAGAGGAAAGAAAAGGCGGGAGTTAAATTAGTAGTAAATGAACATCGCATGAAGCTCAGTCAAGAAAACCATTCATCAGAGGAATGTTTTGTTTATTCATTTAATAAATAAAATACTTCCTGCCAGAATCCATTAGTGAATTTGGATTTTTAAGAATTGTATGTGCTTTACATCATAACCTATTTTGGCATTAGCTTCTGAAAATCATACCTTTTATTAAATTTGATAAGTATGACTGAAAATTCAATCGGTTAATGCAACTATGATGGTTTTTTGCTACCTATTCATTTCTCTCTCTTCAAATGTTTTATGAAACATACACACCTATAAATACAGGTGAAAATACAGATATATGCACATAAAATACACTTCGGAGCTTATTTACGAGCCTTCTCTGATTACCCTTAGCTGTATGTATAAGTGGCAATATATATGTTATATTATAAATACTTAAAATTCTTTTTCAGAAAGCTCTATTGTTTAAATTTTTTCATAGATCAGAAACGTTTATTTATCTGGCTTAAGGTCTATTAAATTCAATATTGTACATATTTTAAAATATCAATAAGTCAATATTGCAGTTTCTAGAATCGTTGAGCCCATGTATAGCAGAAGAAAACTCCTTGACATTGGGAAGACAAACTATTTTGAATAGGTGGCCAGTGTTTAAAAAATAACTATGTCATACAACCAAAAATTCAAGAATGCTAAGACATTAAACATTGAATGTTTAGACATTAAAAGTATGCTTGATACTTCTTTATGAATTTCAAACTCACAGCACACACCCAAATCATACACTTACGGGCAGAACTGTCTTCCAATTTATACTGGACAATGGCACCATTGTGACACTCACACACTGAAGCTTAATTGGCAGGGAAACATCAGCTATGATAAGCCATGTAGGTAGATGAGTCAACTCCAATTTACCAATAAAGCTGATTAAAACTATTAGTTTTTACTAAAGCGAATTTATTGGATTTTAAGCAATTTTGAACACACAACATATGAATCATATCTCCTTGGCATAACATGGGAAAGTCTCTCAAATCTTTAAAAGTCTGTGAGACTACCATATCTTATTTGCTACTTGAGAAAAGACTCTTCATAAAGGTCTTCCTCAAACACTGAAATGACAATATTCACACCAATCCTCTGTCACCACCTATCCTCAAAGATAGACTCTGAAAGTTGTTGTTATGAACATACATATAACTTACCAAATATCCAAATATCATTACTTGATTCCAAATATCATTACTCTGTGTGCATGGGATGTGTTCTATGTGCATGTATGTGAAATGAACGCACCTGTGCATGTGCTCTCAGAGCCCAGAAGAGGTCACCAGGTATCCTGTTCCATCACCCACTGTCTTATTTGCTGAAGACAGTGTCTCTTAGTGAATCACATGATAAGATGAGAGGACATAAGCCCCCAGCAAACCTATGTCTCCTCCCGCTCCTCAGTGCTGGCCATGCAAGGACATGGCTATATCTGGCCTGGTATGTGAATGCTGGGGTCTGAACTTAGTTTCTCATGCTTGCACAGTGAGACGTATTCTTATCCATGGACATAGCCCTGCATCCTCCAAATATCTCATTTTCAAATCAACAAATTTAAGTCTTCTGAAACACTTCTATACCCAGGCCAAGAATTAGATGGAAGGCTCATTTCCTTTCAAATGGACAAAGTCACAAAGCAGCAGCATCTTAAGAGCATGATGAGAAAATAACTTAAAATCTAGAAATGTTTGCTCAAAGAGATTATCATTTGGTTATTTTCATGATTGTTCTAAGTTTTATTAATTTAATTACATCACAAACACTTATAGTTTACTCTATTTTTTTATCTGAAAGAAGAATGTGAGAACTTACAGCCAGAAACTACATGATCTCATTCATTATTGAAGTAAGAATGTTGCAAAGATTTAAAAAAATGTTCTTACACTTCAATTAACCTATCTTTAAGACTTAGAAGAAAAGAAACATGAACTGAATTCAATAAAAGGACACTAGGGTTTAATTGCACCTGGCAAGATCTTATAAATTCTTATTCACAGACTGAGTTTTGAAATGTAATGTATCGTTGTGTGTGTGTGTGTGTGTGTGGTAAAACAAAATCTCGACATCTGAAATGTCTAAAATATTTCCTAGTAATGTATGAAAATGTTAATCACTTAGTTATTACATAACCATTTCATGTGCTTCAAACTCCCCCTTCCGGGATTATGAAGCTGTCTCACAAACACAAAGACTCCTTGGAAATTTCTTGCCCTTTAAAGATCAGTAATTATTTTTTCATAAAGTTTAGATTTTGAGCTCTGTCAAAAAATATGAAGCAAAGCTCTCCACTGCTTCTGTTGAGCCCGGCAAGTCCTTCAGCTTTTGAACTTTTTGTTTGAGTTTTTTTCATTTCAGTGCTTTTCATGTTTCTAAATATAAACCTGTGCTGAAAAATTTTTAAGCAGAAAACAAGGACATTTTGATTAATGAGTGGTAGAGAAAGTCTCCTCTGACCATTATGCCCTCATCATCCACAGAGACAACAGAGCTGTTGATGGTGTTGAAGGAACCTTGCAACAACAACAACGAAATATGCACACACACACACACACACACACACACACTCTCGTGCATACACATCTGCACATATATATACACATACACCATACATACAAATACATGCATACATATATACACACAACACAAACACACAAATATACACAAAATACACAAACATATATATAACACATACTTGCAATACACACACACAAGCATATACACATACACATCAAAACCACATACATTTATAGAAAACATATATACAAACACAAACATATATATATTGTATATATGTTATATATACAAACATATACCATGCAAATATATATAACATGAACATACATATACACCTACCATACACATATATAAACCCATTTCCCACTCATATATAAACACACACACAGCACACATATAACACATACAATACACACATATACACAGTTATGCGTACAAACACACAGAAGACATACATCCACACCAACACACAGAAAATACAGATGGGCTCACAAATACAAGTTACACATGGTGCAAACACACATTATGCACACAGCTCACATATACACAAACACACATAGAACACACTCAAAACACACACTCTCTCTCTCTCTCTCTCTCTCTCTCTCTCTCTCTCTCTCTCTCTCTTCTGGCAAGTCACTCATGAAGGAAAACCACTCCATGAATGTTTCCTACCTAAATTCTATAGTTGGGTGCTGAAATAATGAGATTCAGGCTTCCCAAAGCAAAATCAAACTATACATTTGCCAATCTCAGAACACTGATGTGATGTGCTATGTCTTACTTCCGGAATGTCCCTTCAAAGTTTCTCTTAAAGACTAGGTTGCCAGCCTGTGGCCCTGTGGAATGACGGCAGAATCACCGATGGTACCATGTCCTGGAAATTCTCAGTCACACCTCTCTGCTTCTCTGCTTTCCCGCCACATGGAGTTGAGCCACTTTGCTCCCTCACACACTCCTCAGTACAATGCTCTGTCTGGCCACAGGCCCAATACCAGTGAAGCCAACTGACCAAGCAATGAAGATCAACTGCTCAGATAGTTTGTCACAGGGACAGGAAGATGACTACCTATCACATGACAGGCTCCCCTTCGCAATTCAACTTAATTCAACAGCTTTCCTTTATGACATCTCAGGCAAGGATACCTCCTATATATCCACGCAATGGATCCTGAGTTTGAGCAGAGCCCTGCAGAAACTTGATGGGTCAGGATGGGGGAATATCCAGCAGGGTCTCCACCCTCTCAAAGGAGAATGGGAAGGGGACGGGAGGGGGACTGTGTGAGGGGGAACAGGGAGGGGGGTCATTGATCAGGATGTAAAGTGAATACATAAATTAATAGAGGAAATAGATGATAGATGTAGATAAATCAATCGATCGATTGATCAATCAATCGATAGATAGATATGACCTAATTTTTAATCGTCATGATTAAAAAAAAAAGATGACCCGAACTCAGTTGTTTGCTGTGTCGATAATGGCAGTTTTCACATCCTCACATGAAGAAAGCAAGGGCATCGGAGTACCAAAGACTCACAATGGACCAAACACTGAGTGCATCTACCAACTCCTTTCCCATCCGTTCTACAAGCACTAGAATACATGACTATGACCTTGAACTCTGAATTTCCATGATGCCTCTTGTTTATGCTTTTTTTATTGTGCAACAGTCTTACACCCTAAATAATAACGTACTACATATAATCCACCCAAGGCATGTGAGTGGCTAGGGCTCTCTCCTGAGGACCTCCAACCAGCAGGTTCCACCCACAGAACGCTCTAACTGCCCTAATGGCTGTTCCCAGCCCCTGAGCTGCAGAATAAAAAACCCAAGCTCTAGATTTTAAATGCCCTCAATTCCTTCAGTCTCTGGGCTCATCCCAAGCTCTGGAGTTGAAAGCCCACCAATAACCACCCTGGAAATCTCCACCTTGAAAAGCTCTGCCCCACCTCCCACCCAAAGAAACATTGTATAAACCCTGGGTTCTCGGCTCCCAGCTTCTTCTTGCCCAGGCAGAGGTTGTCATCCTCCTGGATTTTTTCCCTTCCAATAAATCTCTCGTGTAAGATTTGTTCTATGGTGTGACTTTGAGATATTTTCCTTGATTCCAGACTGCCAGGATACCTTTTCCTTCTGAGCTCTAACACTTTAGGGAAACCTGTCCTCGCCAGAGCACCTGAGCCCTGGAGCAGAACTGTGACACTTGCAATTGGGGAAACATTTCCCACTCCCTGGAGCAGAGTTGTGACACTTCCATTGTGAAAGCCTTTCCCCTCAGAGCTGTAACACTCACACACCACATAAAATGAGACACATTTCTGTGTCTAAGACCTAAGGCTGCTTGCATTCTAATGTTAATTTGGGTCCCAAAAGCTGCTTACAAGAGTCTCTCCACAAACCTGGGAAGCTGGCCCTGTTCTGGTTGGTAAATAAAGTGCTTACAGCCAATGGCTGGGAAGGGCAGACAGACGGACTTGGGGGGTGGGGTGGTGGAACTGGGAGAGAGGAGGAGGAAGAGGGAGATCCAGGAGAGAGTGGAGGAGGGAGAGACACCATGTCTGAGAAAAGTGCAGGACACAGAGGCATGACCGCTAAGTGAAGGAGCAGGGAGAGCATGGTCCAGAGCATGGCCCATCTAGGCAGCCCTCTGGGTCCAGGGCAGCCAAGATAAAACACAAAATTTAGTAAGTAATAATTCGGGATTAACCACGTAGCGATTAGGCAGTGGCCCTGTTATGGAGCTCTATAAGGCGTAGTCAAATTAAAGGGTCTGTAAGTCAAATTAAAGGCATGCGCGCGCGCGCGCGCGCGCGCGCGCGTGTGTGTGTGTGTGTGTGTGTGTGTGTGTGTGTGTGTGTGTGTGTGTTTCATACAGGAACACAAATCATTGGTACGGGTGGTAAACCCACTGCCGGGATTAATTCATTAAAATATAATGCTATGCTTAAGTATAGGTGTGTATGTGCCTGCTTGTACTAATATGAATCCTGTGCAGGTGCCTGCGCAGGCTGAAAAACGGTGTTGGCTACCCTGGAACTGTAGCTATGAGCGGTTGTGGGATGCCTGGTGTGGGTGTTGAGAACCAAACTCAGTTTCTGCAAAAGCAGTAAGCTCTCTAAACTGCCAAGCTGTCTTTCCAGTCCTAATGTGCCATTTTTTGAGACCACCTTATATGTATTCTCATTTGCATGTTGAATATGTTTTTGTCCAAAGCAGAGGTTAAAAATACCACATGGCAGATTCTACAAAGAGAAAAGCTCTTGAGTTGTTTTGCATTGAGCCATGAGTAATGACACTTAATGAGTGTCATTCTAAACAGGCCCAGATCTCAACGTTACTTACTCCCTTGAGGTCCAGCCTCAGATAAACACAAGAGCAGAGCATAAATTGAAGATTTCTGTCCTCTTACCATCTCTAGTCAAATGTCTGCATCATTTCTCCCGGCCTCTGTAACAGGAGAGTGCTAAAACGTGGCATGCCACCAGCTTTTCCTAGGATTCATCAGCTATGAAAGCCAGGCTTTGACAGGTTTGAGTAATTCAAAGTAGATGCCAAGGAAGTGTTCAACAAAACCAAGACAGATAACATATAAAAACCCACTGTTCCAATAACCTGGGGCAAAGAGACAAATCAGAGTCATCAGAGTTGTTTTCCTCATATCTGTTCCTAGAAATAAAGAAGGATGAGGGGTTATGGGTAGGATAGCTCAATTGAAGTATGACCCAGAGTCCAAAGGACTGACAGAAAGCATTATTATTTCACCATGTTCTCTTCGTGTATTTCTCCAGGCTCATCTGGACTCCCCTCCTGTGTCTCAGGAGCAGGGTGAGATGATTTACCTAATAGGAACTGAATTCCCTGGTCTGGGATCTTCCAAAATGAATACATTAATGTTCTGGAAACTTCATGGGAATCCATTCATTCTGTGCTCTCAGTTATACAGTTGTTTAATGGCTTTAAAAAAAAAAAGCTGATTGTATCGATCCTGCCTTCTCTGTAAATGGTGTCCTGTATTATTAAGGTAGGTCCTTGTAATTCAGTTAGATACCAAGTGGTACTCAAAATTATCTTAGACTCATACACATCTGAAATATAACTCATCTCTTATCAAGATTGGGTAAGAACTAAACAATCTGAACAGAAGAACAGAAACACTGACAAGAAGAGAAAGTAAGAAAAAGCGAGATCTGAGAAAAAAGAACAAAGAACGAGAGATGGAGGGCACCCCAAGAACACAGCCCACAGCATCCACTAAGCAGGGCGGATGGGGCTCAAAGAGACTGAAGCAGCAATCGTGAAGCCTGCATGGGTCTGAGTCAGGTCCTCTGCGTATATGTTGTGGTTGTGTAGTTTGTTCTCATGGAACTCCTAACAGGAGTTTTTTAGGACACTTTTTCTCTCACTGACTTGCTATGCCCAGCCTTGATATGAGTGTATGTGCCTAGTCTTATTGCAATTTGTTGTATCATGTTTGGTTGACATCCCTGGGAGGCCTGCTCTTTCCTGAAGATAATGGGGGAGTGGATCTGGAACAGAGGGAATGGGGGTCAGGAGAGACTTGGAGGAGCTGAAAGAGGGGAAACTGCCAGCAGGGAGAAGAAAATAAAAGAGACACAATACAACATAGTAAAACCAATTTTTAAGAAGGCAACATGTGTTTATAAATTCTTCACTGATGAAGTTCCTAGAACTGGAGATGGATCAGGGATTAAGAGTAATTACCCATACTCTACAGCTCACGACTGCCTATAACTCCAGTTCCAGGGAATCTAAGGTTTCTGTTCTCTGCAGTTCCCTGCACCAAATACGTATGTCCATACGCAGATGCATTCATATGAGTACAATTTTTAAACTTAGTGATAAAACTAAATTATCAAGAAATCCATAGTGACATTTCTCTAAATATGCTAGGGCATCTAAATTGTGTTGCCATTATTGGTTCTGGGTTAGATGACATTGCTTCTCTCATCAAGGACTCTTGGTCTTCTAACTGTTGATTTAAGACCAAGAACAATAGAAAACTAAAAAAGACACCATTATAAAGAATAAACAAAATAAATGAATGAAGTTTACATGCTAGCATTCTATCTAAGCTCCACCCCCACAGTTGTCTGGCAACAGCCAGGTATGCTCCGCCCCACAGTTACCTAGCAACATCCAGGTATGCCTGACAGTATAAAAGGGGCTGCTTGCCCCCTCCTCACTCTGTTGTTCGTGCTCTTGCTCTCTTGCTCTTACCCTCTCCCCCTCTGTCCCTTCTTTCCCTATTCCCCTCCTCTTCTTCCCTCCACTTGCTCATGGCCGACCTCTACTCCTCTCCTCTTCTACTCTTCTCTCTCATCCATCTCCCTTGTCTCATTCTCTCATTAAACCTTTCCACGTGGAACCATGTTGGCCTTGTGTGGTTTGTCTGGACAGAAGCTGAGATTTCTACCCCAGCAATACAGAATTTGAATTTAGACCTTGTATGGTCAGAGAAGGGGTATATTTCAGCTCTGTTCATTCTGTGAAGGCAGGATGCAACTGGAAAAACTCAAAGGGAGTTCACATTTAAGAGTTACTTATTAGTATGCCTCTGATCAAAGTATTTATCTATCTCATATGGTATGCTTACCTCTTTTCTACTAGCTTCAGTTAGAATTCCTATAAAATCAACTGAATTCACTTTTTCTTCAGGAAGCCTTCCTCAGCGTCTACTGCTTCCTTCCAATGGACTAATTTGTACTACATGTGCCCAATAGTTGTTAATATACAATTGTGCTGTCTGTTTAGCTATCATAAATGTCTTCTAATGGCCCTTATGTAAAAGGAATGACCCTAAGGTGTGCTAATAGCAAAGACTAGAAAACGTAAGAAATGAGACCTCACTGAGGAACCTTTGAGCATTGAAGACTAGAGACATTGGCTGCAAAGGAAATAGGAAACTCTAGTTCCTGGTCTCTTTCCCTTCTTCTGCTCCTTCTTGACTCATGGTGAGCCATTTGCTCCATAGTGTTTTCCCACAATGTGTTAATCAAGTCAGAGACCCAGTATAAATGACATCACTTGACCGACTACAACCTCCAAACCTATGAGTCAAAGCTGCCTTTCTCTTTATAATTCATTGCTTCATGCAATTGGTCATAGTATTGGGAATCCTATAATGTGCTGCATGATAGCATGGGATGGGAGCCCTCTTTGCAGGCTAGGGAGGGGTGGGCACTTGTTGGTTTTCTCCCTGCATCTGATTCAGTGCTCATTCCACAGAAATGCAGCTCACATGTTCCCAACATCACTTTCCTCATGAGGTGAGGAGACAACTAACCATTGTGTGGTCTGAAGTGAAAAGGCAAGGAAAAAAAGGTCAAAGTTAAAGGCCTCGCTAAATTAAAGCACACAGGCTCAGAATGGTGAGAAGGTTAACCATGACTGAGAGGGTTCTGCATGTCTCTACACAAAATCCTTCTGCTCAGACAACATCATCTTCCTTCCTTGATTATCTATCTTCGTCTCAGGCAGACAGCAGAGGAGATGAACAGCGCAGAGTTGAAGCGTTTAAAGGCACCCACAAGATGGTACCACTGATCACATGAGACCCACCCTTCTCATGGAGCTGATTAAAAACATAAAGATATTAACACACACTAAATGAAAATAGCTGGAGAATCCTGGCGTGTAGGGTACACTGATTGCATTAGATTATTAAAACAGCAAAGGACAAAGACACTTGGAAGGTGACAAGAGGAAAACTTAGAAGTAGAAAGGGAACAGGGCCAGTGAGAAGGGCTGGGTAAAAGGGATGCTGGGAATGAAGGTGAACGAAGTACAAGATGTGAGTGTGAGGGGGTGCGGTAGTGAAAAGTAGTATTTTGTCAATAATTAAGATAAAAGGAATAAAGACCACCGCTTTAAGTCAAAATAACCCCGTTTTATAATTACAGACTAATAATTACACAGACAGATCATTTCAACTAGCATAAAAAAAACCAGTATCTCTGACATAAAACGGTGTTATCTCATAGTTGAGACGGTAACACTTTTAGTTCTGCATGGAAACAAAAAAGGGAGAAAATAGCTGTTTTTTGTTTGTAATTCACAAGCACTCAGAATGAACAGGGTGAATACGTTTACAGCCACAAAGTATCCTGAATCGTGGATAGGGTCTTAGGGAATAGAATGCTACTTCAATATTTAGCTTAGTTGTGTGGTTCTGTGCAGTATAATTACATTTTAAAGAAATATATAAAATAGAAACATGCTAAATGTGGAGCCTGCCTATAATTGTTACATATGGGTGAGCAGGGGCAGAGGCGAAAGGATTTTGAGTCCTGGGATACCCTGGGCTACAGAGCAAGGCATTGTCTTAATACACATACACACACGCACGCACACGCACACACTCGCAAACACACACTTCATAGTGATTTGTAAAGAAAATTATATTATTCAAAACTTAAATGCAATTATATGATATCTGAAGCATAAATTCTAGTAAGAATATGGGCCAAGATGTTATCAATTTCCTATTGTATTGAGCCTGGAGCATCTTACATATTTGAGAGTAGGGAATGCATTGCTGATTCAAGTGCCCTCCACTCACTCTTAGGACGCCTAAGCATCCTGCTGCTCTGGGCACCTCCTTTTCTATGTGTGCCATTACTGGATAATGGTTCTCTCTCTCTCTCTCTCTCTCTCTCTCTCTCTCTCTCTCTCTCTCTCTCTCTTCCACTAGTTTGGGATCACCTTTAAATAAAAGACCATGTGGAAGAACTGTCTATTTTATCTGGTTCACTTGAAATCTCAAAGCTGCGCATTCACGAGAACTGACAATTATATTGAAAAATGAAATTTTACCTTACCAATAAGTAATTGTTTCAGTGCTACAGGATGGAAGTTTTTATTATGTCCGCAGAAAGAGTTTTTTTTTAAACAACATGAAATTAAATTTGCAATATTTAAGGGTCCCATGTTTGTTAATGTATGCAATAAAATTTAAAATGAAAAGACAGAAAAAATATCCATCTGTAGTAGCTGGCAATCTATGTCACCAGCAAAGAAGAAAAAATGGCTTAAGTCTATTTTGTGACAAAGTGGATATATTGGTTCTACTTTGCAGAAAGGTATGGTTTATCTCTAAATCAAGAGCTAATAAATTCCCTAAATAGAAAGATAGCCTGTATGTGTTCTTGAATGACGATGGACATCCCTTCTATCTGTGCCTACTCAAGTTACACTCCTAGGAATCACCACTGTGTGATACCCAATACCCAAGGACAGTCAGTGTGTATCGTAATATACAGCACTACAGTAATGTTTAAAGAAAAAGGGCTAATTTCATGACTTCAGAACTGGGGATGTATGCGAGGAAGGCTACATCAAACCTATCATTTGCTGACAGCCAGAAACTCATAACAGAGTCATTAGCCAGTCTGACTTAACATCCTAATAGAAACATTCAGCAAATGAAGTACTCTTTAGAGATGTATGTATGTGTGTATGTGATAATTAATAAATATAGAGGGAATTGTCCTCTCGACAAAATTTTTAAATGATTTAAATGCAAATGAGAGATTTCTGAAACAAAGTTACAAAGGACTAAGAGTTTGTATTTGGCTCCACATGAATTACACCGAACGAACATACTTATGCAACGTTTGGGAAAAAGATGGGAAATTTTCAAGAGCAAAACTGGGCTGCAGTCAATACAAACCTTGAAGAGTCAAAAAGAATTCAGGTCTGGGGACAAGTCTCAATGGGTAAGATGCTCACTGTGCAGGCTTGTGGGCTTGGGTTTGAATCTGACTCCCTTGTAAAGCACTTAGCAGCGCGCTTGAATGTACTTATAGCCCCACTTCTGGGGAAAAGTTGGCAGGGGCAAGACAGGCCTGTCAGTTACAGGTGCCAGACAGCAGCCGGTCTAGATAAAACAGGGAGCTCTGCGTTCAATGTCAAACCTTGTTTCCAAAAAAAAATGAAGTGGAGAGAAATAAGAATATGTATAGTCCACCTCTGGCCTGGAAACATACATGCACACGTGCACAGGTGAGCATACCTGAGACCAGACCGCTCAGGCACAGAGAGAGAGAGAGAGAGAGAGAGAGAGAGAGAGAGAGAGAGAGAGAGAGAGAGAGAACAAGAGCCTAAATTTGTTTTGCTTGGGGGGGTGAGAGTAGGGGTAGGATTGGTCATTGACATGCAAAGAGGCTAAATGCCCGGTGGAGAACCCTTGCTGTTCAGCAAGCCTAGGCTTTGGTGCCAGTTCTGAGAGCCTTGGCCACGCCCTTAATTTAACAATAAAAGAAGCTTTGAGCCCCAGGAAAACCTGCTCCAAGAGTTGGAGGTGCCAAGGAGGCGCTTTTCTAATGTAACTTAACAGGAACACCCAGTGCAGTGACTCTGAGACACCTGTGGTGGTTTGAATACGAATGGCCCTCATAGATCCTGGTTTGCAGGCTTGGCCCCTAGGGAGTTGCACTAGTAAGAGGTGTGGCCTTGGAGTTGGTGTGGCCTTGTTGGAGGAAGTGTGTTACCATGGAGGTGGGCTCTGAGCTCTTAGATATATTCAAGCTATGCCCCTTGTGGCACAAGCTATCCCTCCTTGCTGCCTGCTGATCAGGATGTAGAACTCTCAGCTACCTCTTAGCACCATGTCTGCTTACAAGCTATCATGCTTCCTGCTGGGATGATAATGGGCTGAACCTCTGTAAGCCAGCCCCAATGAAATGTTTTCCTTCGAAAGAGTTGCCTCGGCCATGGTTTCTCTTCATAGTGATGAAACCTTTACACCCAGTCATACTTCTTTGTGCTCCAAGTTAATTGCCCCTACTCCCCATTCCTCAAGATAAAAGAAATTTAACCTTCTTATTACCACTCTGCTTGAAATAAATAAAAATAACGAGACACGGTAGGTAGGTTGAATGAGAAATATTATCCATAGGCCAAAGTATCAGAACGCTTAGTTACATTTATGATGGTTATGGACCTCTGGGGAGGCAGAGCCTTGCTAGAGGATACATGGCTAAGAGCTGGATTTGCAAGTTTAGATGGTAGTTCCTGTCCACTATGCTTCCCATTTAGGTGGAAGATGGGATCTTTCAGCTTCCTGCTTTTGCTACCAAGAGCTGATTCCTGCCATGTGGCCCTACCATGATCATGATGGGGTCTTAACTCTCTGGAACTATAAGCCCAAATAATTGTTTTAAGTTGCTTCTTCTTATGATATTTTACCACAGCAATGAAAAGGAACCAACCTGTTTCCAACTTTATTGTATGAATTATATAATTATAAAATCAAATAGCAGTGCTTCACATATCTGACTCTTGCTGGGGCTTCTTGTGTTTCATTTTTCTCAACCGGCTAATGTGCTTGCCAGCTGCTTCAGTGACCTTCGAGCTCCACCCTGAGCTTTCCCTGCTCCCTTCAGATTCCCAACACACCCTTTCAACTTTGCATCATCATAAACAAGCTAGGAAAGGGAGGAGACCTTTATGTAAATGGTCTTTGCATCTTACAATAGCTAAGTGAATTTCCTGAATTGTGAATCACACCTCTAGCGATATAAATGGAAGATTGCAGATATGACATTCTCTCCCACTCAGTGAGGACTCCATAACTCACTCCAAACTGCCAGGTTCCATGGAATACATTAATGTAAAGCCCAGAGAAGAATGCCAACAGCTCCCTTTTTCTAAAGATTAAAATTCCCACTGGGGGATTCAACAGATTCATGCTAAAGCTGCTGAAGTTGGATAGATAAATAGAAAGAAAGACAGTGGGACACATAGGTCAAAGTCATGAGTGGTTGGTTAGTTAGTTAGTTAGTTAGTTGGTTGGTTAGTTAGTTAGTTTTTTGTTTACTTTGGTATGTGCACAATGAACTTCTTATTTAAGATCTAGTACTTAGTTTGGGTTTTTAAAATTTGAAAACTCTAGCCTTTAGGACACTAACTGAATTGGCCCATTCTCCCTAATGTAATGAAAAGGAAGCTATTGATATATTACCATCTACACATTCCTTAAGGTTACCTGGATTATGATATTTAAAACTATATTTAGAACTGAATATAAGGCCACATGTAATCCTGGCTCCTCTATGAAAAGAGAAAATTAATAATCCATCATTTTCAGCTCCCTCAAGCATGGAGCAAACTAAATACTCAGAAAGGTGTTTGAGAAAATACCGTCCAAGTTCAATATCATAGATTTCATAACAAATTAAAATTTATCTTCACATAGCATTAGCACAAGTATCCCAGATGGAGTTACATACCTGCGTTCATGAAAGGTAAGTTTTCCTTCCCACTCAGACTCTCTGGTGCGGTAGAATCATACACTAGGGCACACTGGAACATAATAGAAAAAAATTAATCTTACTTTAACATAATAAAACGAGAGATTAAGTTATTTACTTTTGTTTGCAGCAATGTGAAGCTCTACATTTAGTGTCAAGAGTTTTCTACAGATATTTTGTGTAAAATGATTTCTAGCTGCATCTGGTTTGTATGGCTTACTTAAATGGTGAGTATTTACTCATGTTTATATGTAATGGAGTTGACTAATTACAGAGTACATTTTAGTTCTAGTTAAAGGGCACTCACGGAATAACTATAAAAAGGAGAATGATTATCCCTCAAGCACAAAAATAAAATTTATATTCTTAGTGAAGTGAGCCATGCTAAGCACCCAAATATTTGTATTCCTTTCACATTGGTGAGTTTCAGCATATCATTATCTGGATTTTAAGTAGAGGAAACATTAAAACAAATATATTGTACAATCTCATTTGTAGGACAAACGTTCTTTGTCTCTAGTAAAACAATGCAATGCCTTGCTCATTTTAAATAAGGATAGTTATACAATAATTATAAATAAAAATATAAAATATAACCCTGACACCACTAATGATATTCTGCTATGCTTTCAGATAGGAGTCTAACATAACTGTCCTCAGAGAGGCTTCACTCAGCAGCTGATGGAAACTTATCCAAAGACCCACAGCCAGACAATAGACAGAACTCATGGAGTCTTGTGGAAGGAACCTGAGTAAGGATTTAGGAAGATAGAGGGATCAAGGTCACCATAAGAAGACCTACAGAGTAAAAGATCTGGATACATGGGGACTCACAGAGACTGGACCACTAACCAAAGGGCATGCAGGGGCTTGACTTAGGGCCCCTAACACTGATGTAGCAGATGAGCAGCTTGGTCTTCACATGGGTCTCCTAACAATGTGTGTGTGTGTGTGTGTGTGTGTGTGTGTGTGTGTGTGTGCGCTGTCTCTGATCCTGTTGCCCGCCTTTGAATCTCTTCCCCTAGTTGGGCCTTGCCTTGCCTAGCCTGGCCTCAGTGGGAGAGAATGCACTTAGTTTTGCTGACTGATGAACCAGGATAAGTTGGTAACCATTGGGGGCAGGGGGCTCCCCTTCTCTAAGGAAAAGGATATGGGGAGATGTGGGAGGGTATGGGGTGGAACTGGGAAGAAAGGGGCTGCAGTTAAGCTGGAAAGTGAATAATAAAATTTGAAAGACATAAATAAAAACATGAAAATGATAAAGAGATACATTTTAAATGACAGAGTCTGTGACACATGAAGCGAAGAATTCTCTGGACACAAGACGAAAGTGACATGACCTCAATGGCCCGTCCACGACAGGAGAGAGCTCCGCAAACAATCGCCCCCACATCTTCCTATGAAGCCATAGTCCACAGAAGAAACAAGATTCTTCCAGCCCCAAGGGGCTGGTCAGAGACTACTATTCCTTCATCTCTAACCCAAGAGAGGAGGAACTTAGGAGAATTTTCACAGCAAGTATTTCAGATACTAATGGCTTAATATAAACAATGTAAAAGAAATAAAAGGCCTAGAATGCTCTTCAGTGGAAAGAGTCTAAGGGAAGCTGCTATCTGTCTGGAGGTCCTGCTAGGCTCTGCAGGAAAGAGGCCACAGTCTCAGACCACTGTCCCCAGGGGGTAGACCCAGAATTCCTTGGACTATTTCCTGCCTGCTCAGATGTGCATCTCCTTACCCTCATTTCCACCCCTCTTCCTTCCCCCTAGACTTGTCTTTCTAGAAGCTCAAACATGGAGCCCTGAGTAATCAACACACACTCCTTGAATGTTCTGAAGAGGAAGGCAACAATTCAGTCTTTGTTAATAACACCAAATCCTGCCTTCATTGTGACAATCCTTTACATTATTCTGTTCATTTGTTGAAAAGAAAAATGCAGTTTTGCTGTTACTCTATTGATGTCTTTCTTTACAGAAGAGTTACTATGGAATTTTATGCCTTTTCAGGGATTTTTCTGACAAACTAAAAGGTACATGTGGTCTTCCTTAATACATAGCTGGAGTAGAGATGTATGTACTTAAAAATCTTTAAATCACTGGCCTACTTAAGGTCATTCTCCTATTTCCAAGATGTCCTCAACTCATTTCCGTGTAGACAAAGCTGTTAAATCCCTTACAAACACAGTAGTCACCAAGTCAGTGTGTCATGTCTATTTGCTAGAGACAGGTCTGTCTCAGACTGGCATACAAGCACTTTTGCAGTGTGTGTGTGTGTGTGTGTGTGTGTGTGTGTGTGTGTGTGACAGCCATCCATGACACAGCATCGAGACACTGTTTTTGACAGGAAGAACACTTTCATAGAACATGTCAGGGCAGTTTACATGGAACCTTTTAAACAAATACAGAATTCACAGATCGGTGCTGTTCTGAGACACTACTTTTCTCCACAGAGGCAGCATTGGCTGCTGGTTATCAAAGACTACTTGATGATTCCTAACAGAAGATCCTCCTCTATGACAGAGAAGCCACCAAAACGGGAGCATCTCACTCCTCATCCCTCAACCAAACTGCAAAGCAGATAAGTGTAATATCAACTTCATAGCATTCTCCTTTTGAAATGACTATCCAATGTTCTCTGGAGATTTAGATCTATGACACAAAATCAGACCCCTCGCAACTAATTAATTCAACTATTCCTCACTGGAAACCAAGTTTAAAAGTTGGCTAGCATGTTGATTTTAAGTTCATACACTCTAGAACCATAGCAAAGTATGTTTCTGCTTTCTAAAGTCGCCTAGAAGAGAAACTGCAGTATAGTGAGCTTCCATTTTTTTTTAACCAAAAAAAAAAAACATTTTTTTCATTTAAAAAAGTTTTAGGTCACATAAAACAAGGTAACATTTACTCCTTCTTCTCATCTTCTGGCACAGGGTCTGTGGGCTGCTCCTCCACCGTTGCGCTGTTGCTCACTGAGCCGGTGTTACTGTCACTGGTCCCTTCCACCTCCATGCTGTCAACCCCCTCCTGCCCACTCTCCTTGTCCTCAGGAGTAGACATGCCTTCTTCACCATTCTGCTGGTTCTCCGCAGTGTCTTCAAGATGTGTCTCCTCTGTCTCCATCCGGATGTTCCTCTCATCCTTCTTCTCCTCAGCTTTGTTCGCCACTTGCTCTTCCTCGGGGGCGATGCTGCCCTGGCTGCGCTCAGCTTGCTCGGCTGCCTCCTTCTCCCTCTCCTCCTGCCTTTTGCGGGCCTGCTCCTCCGCCTGTGCGATCTCTGCTGCAATCTTCTCCATGTCCACTTCCACCTGCGGACCACACAGCCTTTTAAGTTCATTGTTAAAGGAGTCTGTGCTTTCCAGGAATTTCCTCTTCTTTTCCTGGTGTCGTTCCTCTATCTGAAGAAGCTCTGCTTCTAGTTTCCGCTGATGAACCATTAAAGACTGGACCTGTCGCTTGAGGACCTGCATTCTAACTGTTGTGACAACCGACCGCACATCAGGTACCACACTCTCACTGAGGATCTCACTGATGAGGCGGTGGTTTCTCTGGAAACGGGCAGTGGCTGTATGCTTCATTGAAAAGCCATCATCATAATCGTCTGGGTCCTCAGCAGGCTGAATGCTCATGTAAGGCTCTCCTTTCTCCATGCGCGACTGTCTCTGTCGGCTTTCTTCCTCTAATGCAGCTTCCGCACGACTTTTTGCATTAATATACGCAAGGTATGCAGGGGAATTGTGATAGGCCTTCATAGATTCATTGTACTCTATCTTTTCTGCTTCGTGCTCGTTTACATATTCTTGTTTCTCTTCATCAGTGAGATCTCGCCACATGCCACCAATAATCTTGCCAATCTCCCACAACTTTAGGTCAGAGTTGGAAGCTTTACTTGGTCCCAGACCTTTCTGCTGTACCTCATGTAGGGCATGAGCGGCTTATCTGGTGGCTTTGGAGGCTTTGGGATTGTAATGCCGGAGGACGCCGTGACCCGGCTGTTGGTGCCCGGGTTCCCTCCCAGCCTGTAGTTGTTGTAGGCCAGATGACTGTATGGATTGTATCCCACAAACCCTGGTGTGCTGGGCATTTGTGTTGCCGGAGCTGGGGTGGGAGGTGGGGCATAAGATGGTCTTTTTGACATTTTGGAAGATTACGTTCTCAGTTCCTTAAGAATGAAACTGAGACACCGCGGGCCAAGAAGGCGCCCTGTCAGCTTCCATTTTTAAGTCACCCCCAGGCCCTCAGTGCTGGAGTTACTCACAGCCATGATCAGCTTTCTAGGGGGTCCTGGGACAAGTGCCTGCTTGCCTAGTGCTACTGTCAACTAATCGATCTCACCAACCATTCAAAACCAGGTAGATTATGAAGAGGGATATTATTTCAGTAGTACTTCCTAGATTGGTTAATTTCTTTTATCAGTTGTCAGCCACATATGATTTTGATCACCACTAGTGGCAGACTGTCCCACCCTTCATAACAATTTTGAATAGAAAGATTTATGAAAAGGTTTATACCTGTGCTGTTCTAAAAACATGCTGAGAATTGTTGAAATAAAATTTCTTTTCATGTAACTTATATAAATATTGTAGATCTTAGGTCTTAATATATGATCTTCACCCAATCAAAAATATTCTTAGGGATTGGCACAAGAATGTAAGCCATTTTCTAAAGAGAAAAAAGTTTCATCTGTTTTGAATCCATGTTGCTGGCTCAGAAAACTTATGTGAGGTAGGACGAGGCACATTGTGGGTAAGAAGCTCCATACTTCTGAAAAAATGTCACTCAGGTTACAGAGCTCCATCTTACTGATGGCCTAGAGCCATGAGCAGGTAAACTCCGACCAGAATACAGAGGGGGCTCAAGACAGATTCAATTCTTTTACTTTGCATGACCTTATTGTAGCAATGAACTGATGTCTAGGGCTGGGTGAGCTGTTGGAATAAAAAAGAGGTGTCCTAGGACAGACTTAGCACCTTCCTATTTGTATTGCTTTGTCTGCGTAGTGGTCTGGTGTCGAAGGGACAAGTGAGCTGAGAGGACAGTCAATAAAGAGACATCCAGGGACAGACAGGTTGAGCAGCGCAGCTCAGCTTTGAAGTAGGAAGTGACGCTCTGACAGCTGGGATCCTGGTGGATTGCTCCAGGTCTAGGAAGGCCCGTCAGTCCCCTTCAGCACGTAGTGACCAGCTTAGAATTCTGGTTATTCCTTGTCCATGTTAACATGAGACTGTGCCTAGCCATAGCAAAGATGAGCTTTATATATCACGCTCCAGGAATATGGCTAGAATGGAAAAAAAAGTTCCAGGCCAAAGGTCTCAAATGCCAAAGCCCAAATCACATCATGGCCTGACATTCATAACAGCCTTGGGGTAATCCACAGTGTGTGATAATCTTCCCAGAGGATGGGAGGAGGATGTGGTTTGTAGAAAGAGAAAATATCTCAGCCTGCTAAGAGAAAGCCATACATTTGGAAAGGCAGTAATCGGTATTTTTTTAAATAAATAAATATGTTTTTTTTTAATTGTTAGGTAGACATCATCTCCTAAGGAGATATTTTCCAAGGCTCAGCTGTCAAGCATATCCTGTGATGGTTAATCTTGTTTGTCACCTTGGCTACAAATGGGGTCGTCTGCTGGACATTTCCTGTGAGGGTATTTCTCAGAGTATTTGATGCAGGAAGACCTATCCAGAATGTGGGCTGTACCATCTGTTGGCAAGCCAGCAAAAGAGACACAGAAGAAGAAAGATGGTTTTTTGCCTGTTTGCTCTCATTCTTGCTGGGAATTTCATCTGTCCTGTTGTTGTGGCACTCCTTCCCTGATGTTAGAAGCAACTTTGGAATGCCAAAGTTAGTGAAGAACAAGAGCGCCCCTGGAATCCTGCAAGCCTTTGGCACCAGATGGGACTTTCGAGATATTCAGCCTCATGGACTGATCAGCTACTGAATTCTCAGCCTGGTCAGTGTGAGGCAGCTCTTGTTGGCCTGCCTGGACCATACACACATGCACATTTAGTTACATTACATATAATTATATAATATATGAATAACTAAATATATAAAATATCTACATATTATATAATATATAAAAGTATGTATAAATGTTTTATATATTTCTATAGCATACACACACATATATTCATTCTACACACACACACACACACACACACATACACACACACACACACACTCCATTACTTTCAAGTGTTCCTTTACAGAAGAACCCTCACTAACACACATCCTACATTTTTACATTTTTAAGTTAAGAAGCAATAAGTCACAGAAGGCTTTATCCCTTTGTAGGGAACCATATTGGATACAATTAGATTACTGCCATAAAGTCATGTGATTGTTGGACAGAGGCCTCTCCCATCTATTTACAGCACAGGAAAAAAAGACCAAGTAGTAAACACCCGGTGTCTCCACTGCATGACCTCTGCTGAGCCCGGCTGATGCATGTGGAACTGACACACCTGGACCACACCTGGATGGTGGTCAATTTACTTCTGCCTTTTGCTTCCTCAGCCTTTATCCTTGAGATTTAGGCTGGTCTTCACGTTAATATGCTAATGAGGGATTCATGCTCCGCCAATCCCTGAAGAACAATTAGCATAGCCTCAGCCTGCTGTGTATATAAGGCGAGCGCTTTTGCCGCGCTCGCGCTCGAGGTCCCCGTATCAGCAAAGAGGTGGTCCTGCAATAAAGGCTGTTGAGAAGAATCCGACGGTGTTGCGTCTTCCTTGCTGGCCAAGGTGGGCGCTACATCCCTTAAAGTGTTTGTTTAAAACAACATATAAGTTATATTATGAAAAGGTATTTTGTTATTAAAATTAGAACATAAAAATTATGTCCTATAAAACTCCTAGAAGTTTTTAAAGCCAGAACTATATGACCAATTGTTTTAATACTATAAAAAAAATAGCACTTGTAAGAAAAAGATTTATGCTGATCTTTATGTGGCTGCTTGTTACTGTAAAGAAAAGGAAGAACAAATAGAAGAGACTAGGCAAACATTTCTAGGGCTTAGGTTTCAAATAAACAGTTTACTTTGTTTATTATATTGCTGTCATTGAACCTCCTCCAAACCTATGTGCCTATTCCCCCCTCTCTCTCCTCCCCCCTCTCTCTGTCTCTCTGCATATGTGTGTACGCAATTTCATAAAATACAAAGTTATTGTTAAATATGCCTCCCTTTGTATAAAATTAAAACTAAAATCGTGTCTCTTTCCAAAGTTGTCTTTGGGAATAAAGAGTGGGCTACTCTTGGCAGTCGCTCTCCCAGAATCCTTCCTGCATCTCATGCAGGGTAATTATGGCAGAATGCAACGATGATCAATACTTTTGTTCCAACTGAGCAGAGATGATATCAACATGGGAGCTGGCACAGAAGAGAACCGAGTTTCTGAATGGCACAGAGTTTCACGCAGCTCCGAGTAAATGGGCATCCTGGCTCCGAGAGGAAGTGCACGTATCGTACTTCAATCCCAGGGATGAATTCTCATTTAGCTTTTGAATAATGAGATTTCAAACCTCACGGGGTATTGGCAATGCAGGCATCTGGCCAAACTTATCATTCCTAATTCAGTCTGTGCAATGAGCGGACCGCAATCCTACCTTTTGTCCCTGCACGTCTGTTGTGATGTGGTCGGTGTCCCCATCCTCAATCTCCCCCATCTTCACGAGGCTGACTTCTATGGTGCCGACCACTTTGCCACCATCTGAGGTCCTGCAAGTGAAAAGTCAGTGAAACGTCAAGGTATCACCTCTTTTGTAACCCATCCAGAACATGATTACTTCCGAAAACCGTGGATTGTTGCTTCCTGTAAACATAGCTGCTCAATGCCAACATTTATACATACTTTTATATATTATATAATATGTAGATATTATCGTGTTGCTACCATTATACCATCTTCATGAACTCATGAGGTAGGACCACAGACTTGACCTCCTCACCCCAGAAAGCTCTCAGGAGCACCCATCAGGAATAGCACAAGGCAGGAAATCCAAACCCTGCATTGTATTATAAACTCTGTGTTATGAATATGAGTCTTCAATGGCATAAACTGTTGCCCCTCTATTCTAAGCACATGAGATAAAGCTTATGTCCACCACAGCAGTGTTGCTAAGGAGAACAGAAAAGATTCATCTATGGATACTGGTACAGTTGGGCCATGGCTCCAAAATTGGACTATGATTCCATTCTTTAATGTTTTTTTCTTCTTAGGAGTGAAAGTAAAGATTGGGCGCCAGCAAACCTAAGTGAAGAATCGTGAAGTAGAAGCAAAGCATGTGAACATCTCATTCTTTAGACAAAGGTGAGAATCTAAAGCAGAAATGACTTGGCCTGGAACCGAGTGGCAACTCTAGGCTTCCACCCTCCTCACCTTAATTAGTCATTGAATGACCGACACTTAATGATGCTGTCGATTTTATTCCTAAGATTATCATCATCCCAATTTTCCTCGATGTAAAAACCATGATTGACAACTAAAGAGAAAGTCAGCAAAGCATCATGCTTAATGATTCTCTAGTTTCTTTTCTTAGGCAAAAAAGAAAATCTGCAGAATGAATGGCTCTGTTCCACCATGTAAATATCAACACCATGATACATGGTTACCCTTTCTCCTTGTGAAAACAGGGTAGTGTGATTCCAGGGATCTGAGGAGTTATAACTTCCCCCGGAGCCCTGTTGCCTCACTGTTTCCAGTTAGACTAATTATCTGTGCTACTGTGTCCTATTCTGAAATTCGTTTAATTTTAGTCTGAGCATTGATGCAGTATATAATTTAACTAGCACCTTGTGAATATGGCTGTGTTGTTATAAGAGGTGTCAGAAAAAGAAATAAGAAAATTAACGTAGTTCATCAAAATGCTAATTAAGAAATGACTAAATTAAGTGAAAATGATGCTCAATTATGTTACTAGATCGTGGCAGTTTTTCTTCTAGTAAAATAAAATGCAGTGATTAAAATGTACCTAAAGAAAATGGAATAGAGAATTCCTGGTGATATTTGTACAACTAACCTCACCCTGTAATAAAATAAGCATTCTTCACATAGAAATATATGATTTATCTTTAAATAGTGTACTAACATGTATTACTAAGATATGAAGTAAATGCTTCTTATAATTTTAAAACCAGTAAGAATTAGAATATCAACTTCAGTTTGGAAATCAAAATAGAAAAGTCACTCTGTGTGTGTGTGTGTGTGTGTGTGTGTGTGTTTATCTGTATGTCTCTGTGTGTATGTGAGTGTGCAAGTGTGTATGTGAAATATAGTCTGTGATAACATAGAAAACCATATTAATGCTAATTCTGAGAAATTTTGAAATAATTCTCTTTATCATTTTCTGTTTAAATATGTCAAAACAAGGTGTGTTCCAATGGTAAAATGGCATATCTCTAACTAGTTCTTCAATGCCTGTAGTTAAAGGGTTAATCATTGTGTAAGTACTGCCAATCACTGTTTCCTCGAAAGGTATACATGAGAGGTATAGATATTTCCCCCTGAAACTGATTAGCTATCACACAGATACCTTTTAATTCTTAAAGACATTATTTGAACGTGTTTGGCTTGAGCACACTAAGCTAGTCTAATTTTAAGAAATGCAATACCTGTGTATAACACTCTGGATTTTCTCGCTCAACTAGCACACACATTACACTTGAAGACCAAACCATTTGGATTTGTGATTCATGATCTATTCTCTTCCAGGGCTGAGTAATAAAAGGATTCGTGGAGCAATGGATACAAATGTGTCCTTGAGGACAGTTGAGGAGGTCATGCGAAGCTTTGCATTCCTCAGTTGTGACTCAACCCTTCTTGTTCAGTCTGGGTCTATGAGGTGATGACTGCAAGGTGTTCAGCCATCCATCTGACCAAGGTGGCTGCTGCTTCTCCACTTTAACCTGGTGGGAGCAGCTATATGGCAGTGGGCATAAACGGAGACTCTGTGGCCATTCGTGTGCACCGCATTTAATGCAGTTCTCGCCAGAAATGTTACTGAAATAGAAAGACTACAGCAAAAGCCAATGGTTTCTCGTGGCATCTTCAAGAGTATTTGAATGCTCACAGCGCATAGAGAAGCCTGGTTCTGCTGTGAAGTTTAAAATCCTAATGGGGAACAATTGAGCCACTTTTGCAATCCAAGAGAGATTTCTATAAATGCTAAAGTAGATTAATAGTCAGTGCACAAGGTGTGTGTGTGTGTGTGTGTGTGTGTGTGTGTGTGTGTGTGTCTGCAGGGGCAGATATGGGGGTGTGCACATGTGTGCATGTGGACTTGCATATTTCTGAACCACTGATCTTTCGTTCCCTTTGAAAACTATCTGGCTACATGCTCGTAGTCAAGCATTTGTGTGTTCTAGTTTCTCTCCTAGAATAATGGTTCGCAACCTTTCTAACACTGGGACCCTTTATGGCAATTTTTCGTGTTGTCCCAATCATAAAATTTTCATTGCTACTTCATAACTGTAATTTTATGCTGTTATGAATCATAATGAGAATATCTGTGTTTCCAGATGGTCTTAGGTGACCTCCATGAAAGGGCCATTGACCCTCTGAGGGGGTCGTGACCCACAGGTTAAGAACCACTGCCCTATAGACTTCCTTTGGCTACTGAGTGGAATAAAAGAAAGGTTCTTGCTGAGAAACTGATACAGTAGAATTCTACTTTGAATTCCCTCTCCAAGCACTTTACAGTGGCAGCCGTTTGATGCTTTCAGAAGTGCACATTCCCTCCTGAGATTTGTAGCACCCAGAGGTTGACCCTGGTGATAAACTACAGAACTGAATTCGCGATACCCCAAACTTGGTTCAGCCCTTTAACTGAGTCAAAATGTAAAGTGCATTTTGGGTCCTTAATTGTTCAACAACAGTTTTCCACCTAGAGCACAGCCATCAATGCTGTCTTAGTTGGCCGCAGTTCATGTACCTGAAAATGGTCACAAAACAAACAAACCAGAACAAAAATCAAACAAACAGAAAACTTAAAGATTTAAAAATACATGGGTTGTGTTGTTATTGTTATTGTTGTTTAGATTGAGAACAAAATCCAAATTTTCCTTCATTTCAACACAGTATTCTTAATACTATTCTACAATGCCTTCCAAAACCATCAGGCATATTTGGTCAGCACAGCAGCATCCACTCTCACATGTGATGTCTAACTAGGTTTTTAGCTTATTTTGATCAGATGGCAAAAGCTTTAGTAACTAGCTTACCAGTCATTCAGCATGGAAACCCTATTCGATTCTAATGGTTGAAAACGTATCATTATGTCAACAACGATGTATCGGAGAGAATTTGGACTAGAAACCAAGGAACTCCACTTCTCTCAGCTTAGCTATGGATTAGCTCCTTGGGGTAAGTGCTACCCCTTCTCTGGGTCCAGTTTAAGTTACCGAGAAACTGAGCTCAAACTGCTACTAAACAGAAAACAGAAGACACTCTATTCCCTGTGCTCTGATCGCTTGGCACATAAGTAGCCAATACATTGATACGTGTACAAGAAACCAGTCTCTCTGTCATACATCGTCCTCCTACCTATCGACACTTACGCCAAAACAACCCAAATGCCTGACAGTTACTGAACAAATATGATTGATCCAAATGCAAAGGCACCTCCTTCTTCATTCTAGAAACTCATGTGGCAATAAATACTAAGAGGTTGGAGTATTAAGTACCCCTTACACATAAAGAGGCAAAATCTCGCCTTTTATGTGCTCTACTGGTGGCTCATTACAATCAGGGAAATCACAAGAAAAGAAAGAGAAGGAAAGCTTGCATCCCCTCCAATAGTCCCACCACAATATCAAGTTTCCTTTCCGCCATTGAAGGGACTTAAATATTTAACTGGGATAAGGTGTAGAAGGGAAAGAAAGGAAGGTTTCAGCAACACAAATCTATACACCCTTCCTACCTAGGCTTTCACAAACATGGAGTATAACACCAATGGAGACTCTTAAAAGTCTGACTTTAAAATAACCCCCTACTGCTTCCTAATGAAATATTCAATCTCAGAGGCTGAAACATACATCTGTTTTTAGAAGATAGAAGGAAATGTAAAACAGTCTTTAATGTCACACATTCTCTGAGTTTCCTACTCAGCCTATTTTGTCATCCTTTAACAGATCAAAAAGAAAAAGAAGAGAAAAAAAACCCACCCCCTGAAGATGTTAAACATCAAAATGTAAATAACTTCTCTCTTCTGGAAATGCCATGGCAATGCAAACTAACAAATGTCTCTGTAAACATCCAGGGGAAAGTCATCATTAGCACTGTCAGGCTCTGTGAATATCAAGCAGTTCCGGTGTCACACACAGGGATTTGCAGCTGCGAGACACGCTCTGCATCTAAGCCATCTAGACACGTAGATAGGAAATGAAAAATCTCACCCGGACAAGAAAATCAACAAAGGCCACATGTAGCAGACACGGTGAGTCGTCCAGTTCATATAAATTAGACTGTTAGATTAACCCAGGTCATACGGAAGTAAGAAGTCCGTGTGAAGATGCCTGCATTCTGTATGACAGACATGAATATTTATAACCACAGAAGTCTTTCAAGCTACTGGTTAAGGGCTAGGTTCCAATAGGTCTTGGTGGTTTAGCCTGTATACTTTATTGTGTTATCTTTGCGGTTTTTATCTAGTCTCTTCATAGACTCATCCCCAGAAATTTTATAGGATTCAACTCCCCTTCTATGAAGCTCTAACACAATCCCATATACCAGCTGAGCCCGATAGCCCCATCTAGAATTCCAAATTCCTTTTCTTCTGATCTATTTTATATTTTATAAATTTTAAACAAAACCCTCCTTGCCTTCAAATCCAAACTCACTCATGATAAAAGTACTCATTCTACAACCCAAACCCCTGATATTTCACTTCTATGTTTACCTTTTCTGTGTCCCCTAGCCTGTCACTAAACCCTCGTGTTCCTTTCTGATGCCTCTTAAATGTGTCCATCCCTCACACAACATATTGATAGCTTTATCACTTCTTGTCCTCTCTACCGGAAGAACGTACTTCTTCTTCCCCGGCATCCTTCTCTAACATCCCATCCACACCAGGATTTGCCCACACCCTTCTTTTTATAGTTTTACATTTGTTCATCATATTAAACCCGCTAGCCACTGTTCAATCTAAGGTAGAGGCTAAACAATATAGTCCATTGCCAGCGTTTATGGGAAACTCTGTATTGTGATTCATGTGGATTTACCGCATCACTGAACAATTGTCATTTTTAATATATATTTGTTTATTTTATGTGTGTATGCAAACCTAGGTGTGTGTGTGTGTGTGAGAGAGAAAGAGAGAGAGAGAGTTTGCGTGTGTGTGTGTATGTATGTATGTGACAGAGAGAGTGTGTGTGTGTGTGAGTGTGTGTGTGTGTGTGTGTGAGTGTGCCCTGCATGTAGGCAGTGCCCTGAAAGGCTGGATGAGTATATGGAATCCCCTAGAACTAGAGTTATAAGCAGCTATGAGACAACTCATGTGGGTGTTAGGAACCACAGTTCTCGGCAAGAGCAGCATATGCACCTAACAGTGGAGCCATATCCCAGACCCTTGTTTCTTTGCAAGACCAGGTCTAACAGATTCCACACATGGTTTGGACTCCCTGTGTGGTCAAGGATAACTGTGAAGTTTGGCTCCTCCTCCTCCTCTCAAGTGCTGTGATTAGAGGAGTATGCTACAATGCCTTCTATAAAGAGAGCTGAGGATCAAAACCATGACTTTGATCATGCTGGACAAACATTCACCATCCATGGCACATTTCCAGCCCCAGAATCTCTAGATCATTGAGTAGGGGATAGTATAGTAAGCTTTGAGTAGCAAGCCCCAAGGCTACCCCAATAGCCTTCTATGCAATAGTTATGTTACTGACAATAGGCAACTCATGTTTTCTGAAGCTCTCCCAGCTATAGAGCATGAATACTATAGAGCGTCCTGATTTTTGTAGACACAGTCCAATGTTTCTGAGAGTATGAGTATGCTTTATCGTATAATAGTGAATACCATCATAGTTGTTATTAGTTATATATTATTACAGAACTATTATTACATAGCTCGAGCTACAATGAAAGCACATTGTAGGAATACAGACCATCCGTGTTTCAGACCCACTGGCTCATGAATGCCTCTTTTTCCTGAAAGTAATGCCGACCAGGAATGAGGAATTCCACTGACACAAAGAAACACAAGCAAAGTATACTCTACTCAACTAAAACAAAGGATAACATTTCAATTTGATTCGAAAAGCTGACCGTTTCATAATAAATGTGGGACATAAACAGTTTCCTTGAATTGAGGTATATTGATCAGCAAGGCGGGGAAACAAGGTTGGCTTTTAGCAACGCCTTTGTCGGGAATTGGAACCAAGTAGAGTAACACTGATGCCGATGGCACTGGGAGCTGCAGGCTGAAATGCGGGTGTAGGTAATATGGGAAGACTACTTTACCACTACGCACCGAAGGAGCTACAGTGTCTGTGCAGAAAGCCTGATCAGCTACAGTATTTGAGGACTTTAAAAGTAAATAGCACCAGGCCTATGAGAGGAGAAAGTCAGAATCTCAAATATCAGCAAACCAGTATCTATGAGCTCCCATTTTTCCTTCTGATCTTCCTTAACCCAGACAAACACAACCCCAGACTCAGAGATTATCCTTAGTGTAGACAGAGTCCAGACCTCTGGTGTTAGCTCAGGATATAGGATTTGGGGCTCCTGATACTCCAAAATGAAAGACATGTGTTTTCTTTCTTCACTCTCTTGTGCTTTAGCCCCAAGTTATCTTCCTGTGACAGTCATGGGTAACGGCAATGAAAGCAGGTAAAACAAAGACACATAGACTGCTCTAAAATGCACATATCCTATAAACCATGAGAGGTTCCTTCTCTAGGGGAAGATTGGATCCCAACCATGTGGGATGGTTTGCTTCACATTTCCTTCATCTCTGTTCTCCTGCCATGTGGCCCCAGAAGATCATTGGATTCTACCGTAAAAACGGGAAAATAATAATGACGTAGAACCAACAAGGGAAGATGTAGGGCACAGAGCATTGCCAGAAAGGTCATGGAAAAGAATGAAAGGGAAAAATGATCTTAATATTGTGTTCGGACCCCCAAACCTAACTCCAGGCTGGAAGTCTGAGGTAGGAAAGGGGACCACAGATGCTGAGAAGTGAGTCAAGGGGGTCAGGTCATCAGGAAGGTCTCAATGTAGTTGGATGGCAAATATGAGGGTTGGAGCCAAAGGCCACATCGTTTGGAAAACAGGAATGAGAATGTAGGCTGTCTCCAGACAAAAGGCTGAAAGACAAACACTTAACCACAAACAACTGGAAGGCACAGTTTTAAATATGTTTACAGGAGGTTCAAAATAAGTAAGTTTAAACAGAACTCTTTCAAATATATAAAAATGATTCAAAAAATGATTCATTCGCCAAACCTATTAATACCAAGAATATGGATCAAAAAATCTTGTAGATCAGTAGACACACTTTGATAAACAATTAGAAGATGGAGTATTAGTAACTCTGTCCACTCTCCCCAAGCTGATTTACAGATTCTGGATGATAGGAACCAAAATCCATGAGCAAATGTTTGGAGAATTTCTTGATCTAGTTTCTGACATTCACGGAAAGGCAAAGGAAACAGAACAGGGAAAATGACTTTGAGAAAGAAGAAGAGGAGTTGCTTTAACTGACTGCTACTAGAAAACCTTAGAAACCATACAGCTATGAAGACAGCCCAGATGCATTAGTAAAAACTAAATAGAAGGGGAGGCAGCCAATATGCCTAATTGGTTTCTGAAAAAGTTATGAGCAAGGCAATGGCTTTCCTGCAAATGGTGCCAAGACAATTAGATCTTTATTTGTAATAAAAACAAAATTCTGCTTGAACCTCACAACTTTGGTAAAAGATAGTAGTTTGTGGAACTAAAAACTTATAAAAATAGTGCAAGGGAGATTGTGAACGAGAACACGTGACACCAAATTCACGCCTGTGGAAAGAGATAGATATCAGGATAGGGAAGCTAATTATAATACGGCCAGCATTTGGAAAGTTAAGGCAAGAGAATGGTGAGTTCAATGCTATCCTGGGCTAAAAAAATAAGATTATCTCAAAATATCAAAGCAATGGAGAGAGAGGGTGGGAAAGGGGGATGAAGAGAGAGAGAAAGAATGAAAGATAAAGAAATATCCAGAAATAGGAACTTCATGGATATTGACATTATCCTTTTAGACAATGTTGTTCTATGAGCAAAAATAGCACGCGTGTTTGGCTAGGAGAAAGATTACAATATGACCTGTGTGAAAAGGAACTTACCAAACAAGAGAGGAAAAGCCCTCAAAACTCTATAGCAATGAATCAAGAAAACAGCCTAAATGATCGATGTGTGAAGTACTTGACACTTACATTTCAAAGAGAAAGCAGAGGGCAAAGGGTACATGAGGAGATGGCCTACAGCCAGAGAAGGTATGCTTTGATGAAAACTAAAATCACTGTAATGTGCTGCTTCAACAGCTTGGGCAAACAGGAAAGACAAACACTGGCTGGCATCCTCACACAATGCTGTTACGGAAACATTTCAGTGGTTTTTTAATAAAGGCAAACACTTCTCAGGTAACATAGAAGCACAGATCCTAATAATTATCATAGAGAAATAAAAACTTGCAATCACTTTAAAAAGTGCACACTATACATTTAGAAGCCTTGTTCATAATTACTAGGCAGTCAAAACACCTTACGTACCATTTAACACGAAAAACTATCTGTGGCACATCTATACCATGGAATATTATTTATTAAGAAAAGAAACAGGATAGACACCAACATTTGGACTGTAGGCATTAGGCTTAGTAAAATGAAGCTGATCTCTAAGGCTTAGACACTATTACTCATCAAATGATCAACTTCTATCTTAAACATTAAAAATCTCCTAGAAGGGACAATAGATCCTTTGGTGACAGAGAATGCTTCAGGTAGTGATCCAGTGAAGGACTAGATCTACACTCTGATTCTGGTGCTCTCATGAGAATATAGTTGTACGCTATAATTTAGAGAAATGTAAACAAATACATTTACTCTATTAGTTTCTGAAGTTGAATAAATGAGAAAGAAAACTGTCATTTTCTCTGATAATAAATTAGCAAGCAAAACAAGGATTTCTTCGGAGACTATAAAGAAGCTCATCTTAAGAGGATTTTTCTTCCATTTCAACCAAATTTAATTTTTAAAAGTTCATTGGGATGCCAGAGGCCAAGTATATATTTTATATTAAAGTAACTGAAGACATTAACATGAGATAAAATATATATATATATATATATGTGTGTGTGTGTGTGTGTGTGTGTGTGTGTAAAGACCTCAAGAACAACGGGAAGCAGCTCATCAAACTGGATAGAAAATTGCTCATTCAAAGACACACAATGAATTTACATCACCAGTGATCTGGGATCTACTGTCAAAATATTCATTTAGACATAGAAAAGAAACTATTGCTAGGTTTTGCTTTGTTCTATTATGTTTACATGTTAGCATTATTCATTTTTGTTAGATTAAGTGAAGGAATGGGGGGAGAAGAGGGACACACATAGGGGAAGAGGCAATCGAAAGAGGAAGCAAGTGGCATGAAGAGGAGGATTGTACAGGGTTAGTACATAAGCAGCCATGAAACTTGACTAAGTATAGACTTTTCTAAAAGAACATTATTGGGGCTGATGAAATGACTTCCTGAGAAAAGGTCATTGCCACTCTGCCTGATACCTGTTTAATTCCCAGAGTCCACAGAGTAGAGGTACAGGCCCCATTCCTGTGTTGTATCTTCTGAGGCCCACATGAGAGTTGTGATATGCTCATGCCCACATAGACAGACAAATGGGCAGGCAAGCAGACAGGCAGACAGGCAGCAGGCAGACAGACAGGCAGATGCTCATACATGCATGCACATGCACAGACACACAACTAGATAAGTATAAAAATCTAAAGATTTAAAAGAAAAGTGTATATATCTTTACGGCAGGGACATTATGGCCTCTAGGTAGAGTTTTTATACTTCCTACAGAACTATTTTATGTGAATGGCTTTCAAATGTTATAATGTTAATCAAAGTGCATTTAAATACTAAAAATGTACATGACAATCATGGGCCATTGGAGCACTCCATTATTAAAGACTGATGATTAAACAGTATTTAATATTAAGATTTTTGAGGTACATATTTTTAATCAGACACTTTTCTGTGTTTTTGAGTTTTGTGTTGGCTTTTAATAGTAGGAAGGAGTACAAGAGTTTTCTCCAAGAATGCCAGGACCAAAAGGTCAAAATGACAGTGTGAGAACATGATTTTAAAGTATAATGTATTTCAAAACTGTATAGTCAGAAATTCAATGAGTTTTAAATTATGGGAGGCATGTACTCTGAAACTGAACAGCTCTCATGGCCTACATTCTAACACTTAATTGCTTCTGGGTTTGTTTTGAATTCTTCTGTGATTCACTAATCAAATCTTCCAGCTTTCCAAGTGATATTTTTTCTTTACTCTCCTCTAATTTAGCAACATCTTCCACCAATAATTCTTTGTAATCCATAGAAATTCTACAGAAATATGAAAATAATGTAAGATTAATTGAAAATAGTGATTACTTAAAAAAACCCACTGTTAATTATAATATTAATCGCTTCCAATCACAAAAAGGGAACACAGAAAAGGACAAAAGTGCCCATCTTTATGGAAACTCTCATACCAATTCTAGAAGCATACAAGCTATCTGTCAGATGGGCAGGTCCCTGGAGGAAAGGAATTAGTGCAAACAGATAGAAGAGTTCTGCGTTGACGCTGTTACTTTATAATCAGAGGCAGGGAAAGGTCTCAAATGGCATTTGAACAAGCCCCAAAAGGAAGACGAGAATGAGCTGTACATCTCCCTGAAGTAAGAACATTCCAGGAAGCATACGGGTCAAAGGCCTTGAAATGAATCTGTGCTCTCATGTGCTCAAAACCGCAGAGATGCCAGGTAGCTAGGAAAAGGACTAAAATCTGTTGTACTTTTATGTCTATTTCTGTGATTAAATATTCTGAAAAAAAAAGTAACGCATGGGAGAAATGGTCTATTTGACTAACAGTTCCCAGTTATATTCCATCATTACAGGAAAGTCACAAAGTCAAATTGAGGACCTTCAGAGAGCCATACCACATCCACAGTCAAGAACAGAGAGAAATGAACACACCAAGCACCCCATTCTCTCTCTCTCTCTCTCTCTCTCTCTCTCTCTCTCTCTCTCTCTCTCTCTCTCTCTCTTGTTAGGACCCAGCCTAGGGAATGGTGCTACCCAAAGTGGGCTAGAATGTCTCATGTCAGTTATCAAGTCAGCCCCCACAGCTCACAGGCCAATATAATCTAGATAACTCTTCATTAAGACTCTTCCTCTGTGATCCTAGGTTGTGTCCAGCTGACAGTTAACCAATTTAAGAGACACGTATGAATTTTATAATACCACCTAGCTAATTCCCACAGACTTAGTAACTCAAAGCAGCATTCTGATTTCATAGGTTCTAATGTTGAGAAATCAACAGGGCCCTTGAACCAGGGTCTAACCAAGTTGAAATCAAGATGTACCTTGGGTAGTACATTTTCATTCTCTCGGGGAGGCTATACAGAAAATCATGATTTTTATGGGAGTTGTGGAAATTTATTTTCTTGTGATGATATGATTAAGGTTTCCACTTCAATTTATCAAAGTTATGCTCAGTCCTGCATGTCAACTCTCAGGACGGAAACATAAGGCTTTCTCCACAGAAGTTCCAAAACAGAAGGTGGCCTTTTCAGAGTTAACAGAAGGCTTGCCATGTCCAGTTAGTTAAGGCAGTATTTTATTATTATTATTATTATTATTATTATTATTATTATTATTATTATTATTTATTATATGAGTACCTTGGCTACTCATGTGGATGAGAGGATGAGCTCTGAACTGGTAGACAAAATGTTTCTTCTTTCCTTTTCCCAGGTTATAGCCACACTGAAGGGGGAGGTGTTGTGCAAAGCATTACTCCTGTGGTGGGAATCTTTAGAACTCACTTAGCTTCCTGTCTCTCACTAACGAAGGTGAATGAAAGAGTTCAGACTCTAGAACTTTATAGAACACTGCCGGAAATTTATTGTTCTTCTAGCAAAACCATCAATGGAACATTTTGAACTGAGGTAAGTTTTGAAGTGAGAACATGAGTTCTAAGTGCAGAGACGGTGGCTAGCTGGAGACAAGGAACAGCATGAAGATAATTTAAGGCCAGGTTAGAGTTGAGGCGGATTACAATCTCGTTTAATTTGAAGACATAACTTACAAGATATCTGATTGATATGATGAAAAGAAATAAAGAAATAGAATGTTTTGAGATGGGGAAGCTATGTCAATAAACAAGATTTGGAGAGAAAGGTAGGTAGCACACAGGTTGGGGGTCAATTTTCAATAGTTTAAATTATAACACCTATTTGGACTTCACTTATCCAAAGGCAGATGATTTGGCTTTTGACAAGAAGTAAGGAAGACTGGAAGATAAGTTGGACAATACAATGTGGGCAACTGTTAGATTCTACTTTCCATTAAAATAGGCACCATATAAATCTGCTGAGAAAAGGAAGAGGACAGATAATAAGCCATTTTATTGATAGCAATATCAGAATAAAAAACTAATATAGGACTAATGGGATAGTTTAGTGGTTAGATAGTTTGTTAAAGACCTTATATATTTTTTTCTAGCACAAACAAAAGATAATCGAGGCTATTGAAAGTGTTGGAGCTATTGAAAAAAGAAAGACTGAAAAGTAAAAACAGAAGAATCCCTACACCAAACTGTGGTAAAATGATGATCAACATTTAGAATGCAGACCAATGAGAAACAACCAGGAGGAATAAAGAGGAAAAAGTCAAAAGGTCATTGGTGGCAGAAAGTGAGGAAAAGCCTGGGCTTGTAGCTATCAAGTGAAGAATATGTTTGAAGGAGTGGGCAACTGGTCCACTGTGTAGATACATTCTAGTGTAGGAATCAATGGGAAATATTCACGGGACTTAGCAACATGAGGCCACTGAGGATCATGCCACATGCTGTGCAGGAAGTATCAGGGATGAAGGCTCAGAGAGGGGTGTTTTAAAAGATGGCCTCAGCAGATGAAATGGTTCTGCTGGAGAAAGAGCAGGGGGGTGGAGGATGAGTTAGAGAGACACATGGAGTGATGAATGGCATGAGTTTTACCATGACAGACAACAGGCAGATACCAGTCTGTGATGTGTGAGCCAAAGTAGCTAATCCCTGGAGCCAGGTCCTCAGATGAGACAAAAGGCTTGCTAAAACAGGAGTGATTTTCATGAGACAGAAGTAATCTTCACAGGAGGAGAAGAAGAATAAATCCTAGTACTTGGCAAATACACTGTGGGAAAATGCTGAATTCTTTCAGTGAAAAAGAAACCAGATAAATTACAGAAAGAGAAACAGAAAGACGTGAGAAAGTTTCAAGATTTGAGGAATGGCGTGGCATAAAGCAGTGGCCTGGATAATGAGAGAATGAATTAAGTAAGGGTTAAATGCTACTATGCTGTTATTGAAGGTACCCAAGAAATTAGGGTACATGATCCCAAGTGTAGCCAGGGAACATGGAAGTCAGATGCCTCTTTCTACTGAGCTGCAGAAATGCGAGGTAGGTGAACTAGACAGTGGTTTTAGTTAGACTAAGTTCTATCAAAAATAGTAGCTAATAGTTTTAACTAATAGGTTAATTGGGTTATATTTTGCTCAATAGAAAAGGGGAGTCTTGGGAGTTGAGCACGGCATAAGGTTTTAGGGGATGGACCAGGAAATCTAAGTTGGGCAAAAGCAGAGACTACTGGAGGGTGCTGTGAAAGACAAGGACGCACAGTAGCAGTAGTGACTCAAGGGTCATAGAGGTACTACATGTAGTGTTCTTGAAAGATTCACAACAGTATGATTATAATAGAGACCGTGGAGGGATCAGCATCTGTTGGGTAGCTAGAAGGTAACATGAAGGCTAAATGGGTGACTGATATGGAATAGAAAAGCCCTAAGAGCTCAATGATTTATAAAGGTCACTGACTTGGTTACTGCATGCAAAAGACATACAAAAGTCATGCAGGGATGACACTGTATCAACAAATAAAAGTCCCACAAGATGGAGGGTAACATATGAAGTTCATCTTAGACATGGGAGAGAATCAGATGGTGGAAGCCAAAAGCCTCTATCCAGAGGTCTCAGAAGATGTAGATCTTATACAAAGAATAAACAGGGTCAAAACAAAGGTGATTGGCGAGAGCTGGCAGGGGTGTGAGAGTGGACCTCAAATATCAGAATTCACTTGGAAAGCAGAAGCTCTCAGGAGCACAGTCAGAGCACGTAAGAGAAAGAAGGACAGATGTCCATGATGAGGGAGGATAAAGGCATCTGGGAACGCCACGCTAAGTAAGAACTGTAGTAGAAATAAAGACAGTGACTTTAGTCAGTGTGTGAGGGGGAACAGCCGTGGAAATGGAGAGATCCTGTAAGGGCTTCAAGAACCCATCTAACAAGTTTATTAGGATTCAAACTTGTTCTGCCATACTGTCTGAACTCTGTACTGATAAACAATAAATGATCTGGCAAACATTCTGGAATTCAAATGTGGTTGGTTTTCACAGCTGAAACAGCATAGAGCCAAAAAGGTTCGTACAGAATTCTTATATTTTCGTGGAGAAAACAGGAATATTGTTTTTATCTGCCCCAAATGTGAGGATTAGCAATTATAAATCAGTTATCTTCTACCAGATCTCTATAGAGCACCCAAGAGAAATGTCCATTCCCTCCTCTGTTTCTTCCCCATCAAAACGCTATTTCAGATTTTTGGCTGTAGCAAGAAGCAACTATTAATCAATGAAAGATCCTTGCACAGTTCAAAGGACTAATATAAAGAAAAAATAAGTTTAGCTTTTTTTCTGGATTGAAGTTCACATAGGAAGAGGAGCTATATGACCAAACGCCATAGTGTTAGGTTTTACAACCCAAAAGAAGCTATTATATTTTTTGTGGAAATTTCAGGTAACTTGAAGAAATGTATTCCTGGTTAAAAAAAAAAGGATTCATTCATTTTAGCTAATCCTGGATTTAGCACTTTTTCTTGTTATTACTGGACAAGCTTTTAGGCCCTTTGAATGCCAGTGTGACACTGGTATTTGATCCTGTGGAAACCAATTTGTTGGAAATACCGACAGATTTCCAAGACTAGGGTCAAATGATCATTCATGGGAAATGGCTTTGGCTTGGTTTTGTTCTCCACCACCTGCTCTGGTGCTCTGAGGAACTCTTCCTTCTGCTATCCTAATTGATCTTTCTTCTGAGCAAGTCACATTTGGGATGAATTCAGCTCTTCTTATTTCCTTCCTTGGGTTCTTCTCATAGACTATATTGTCTATATAGCAGCAGGAACTCCCCCTACACATCTCCTCTGTGCTGGGTTATGCTGCTCTTTATGTGTAGAGAAAGGGTTTTCCTCTAAGCATCTCATCTTGTCCCATTAGAGTACACACATTATCTGCAATGTTCTGATCCATGGTGTGCTTCCAAATTACTTCTACAGTGAATTCTTTGCTTCTCAAATGTGACCAGGGAACCATTCATAACCAAGAAGGATAGGCAAACTTCCTCCCTAACTCCCTTCAGAACCTGTTAAATACTTTATTTCCAGACTATTCTCAGGAAGAAGTGTATATGCAAAGCATCTTCATATTCTGTGAGGGGAACCGATAGGCATGAGATGCACAGACTGTCAGGCTCGGCTCCTGTACCAATCTGCCCTCAGCATTAACTTGTCTGGATTTAGAATCTCCATGGAAAAGCACCTTCAGGCTGCCTATGAAAAAATGATTTAAATTTGTAGGAAAGACTACTCTGCTGATGCAGGTAATCATTCCATGGTGTGGGGTCAGGAACAGAATAAAATACAGGAAGCAAACTGGATACCAGCCTTGATCTGCTTCTGCTTCCTGCCCATGGATAAGTACGTGAACAGCTACATCACGTTCTCCCACCATGCCTCTCTGAGTATGATGGTCTGTTCTCTCAAATTGTAAAGCAAAATAAACTGTTCCTTAAGCTGCTTTTGTCAGATATTTGATCACAGCACCAAAACAACAACAACAAACAAAAACTCTTTTTATGTAGCCATGAACAGTGTGTGGGTCACACAAGCTGTGGTACTGTCTACAGATTTGTGTCTATTTTCATCTGAATGACCATGTGTCTCTTTAACTAGATTCATCCTTCACAGGTCAATGAACTTCATCCTATAGAACTGAGTACCACTTCTGTTGCTTTCAGAGATGGAATAATTGTTATGCTTGGGTTTATACTAGTAACGAGGAAATACATGTGATACAGCAAATGCATTGTCTGAAGTTATTCATTTAAAGAACTGTAGCAAAAGCTAACAACACTAGTTTTAGTCTAGAGAGATGGCCACTGACCAACCACCATCTAAACCTTGACTTCTGTCTCTCAGAGTTCCGGTGGCTGGAGTGTAAACTTACAGTACCAGAGTGGCTAAATTCTGAAGGGGGCTCTCATGTTGGCTTGCCGTTGTCTGCCTTACCTATGTCCTCACACAAGGAAAGAGAAGCAGTTCTCAGCACCTTCAATGTGAATGGTAATCTGAGGAATCTCCCTCCCCATTAACCCACAAAGCCCCTCAAGTTGCCTTCCACACATGGCATCTGTTGTGTCATACAACACTTGCAGGACTTCTCTCCAAGGTTGCTATTCAATGTTTGGTGCACATATAATGTTTCACAGAGAATTTTGCACTCACATGGACATTTATTATGTTTTACAAAATGATCTAATACAGAGTTTATGTCACTGTATACATGTTTATATGTGGTGAGAATATCGGATTATCTAGGATATACAGATATCTGTCTCCTAGCAACATAGTTAGCCTTGAGAATTATGAGCTAAAGTAATAACTGCCGAAGAAGCATAGTTGCCCAGAGCCCTTTGGAGCATCATTCTCTGATCGACGTCTTTGCGAGGGCAGTGTATGACGGAGGCAAGAAGGCATTAATCAGCCTAGGATCATTTTAATACCACTTTTGAACAAAAAGAAACCAAATGTGGTCTAGGTTTTATGGAAATCTCAGGTTGACATTTCTAACAGTAATAGTGTGCGGTGTTCATTATAGACTATGTAACAGGCACTATTACAATTGCATTGTATTCATTATTCTTAAAAATATAAAATAAATGATATTCTTAGCCCCAGTTACAGGCAATTTTTGTGAGACTTCCTGAAAATCCAAACTAGTGCCTCCGTTTCTCCATTCCTAAAACTTCTTTAACATAACCAACATGTCAGTCCTACAGTTTGCTGCAGAACCCCGTGAGTCACATGGATGTGGTGATGAACACAGATGACTTGAAAATTAAAGAGAAAACTCTCCCGGAGTGACTACTCGTGTGTAATTATAACTCACTGCTTCGCTCTCTGCTTTCAGGCTCCCCTACAGCTGCGTGAGTAACTTGGAGCCTCCGCTTAAAACCAATTCCACTTAACGTGTCTGGAGAGTCCTCTGCTCCCTTTCTGACTCACCTCCCTGCGGGAGGGCACAGGACAGAAAGTGTGCGAGCTTTCTCTAAAGACAAAACTGCGAGATGTAAAAATAGAAAAACCACTTCTACAGAAATGGCACACATTCCCATTTTTAGTCTCTCTGATCATAAAATTCAAATAAAACTTTGCTTGCTATATTCTTTTATATTCAGGACAGGGCATTTTGGAATTTGAAGACTTCAAAGACATTGCAAAGATAATGTGTCAGGAACTACTACAATTCCATAATAAATATTATAAAATCAGTTCAATGTATTTCTATAATTTTCCTCTTTCTGTAGCCTTCCTCTCACGATTTTTTTCCTGATCTATTCTTCAAGTGATATTATCATGAAAAATAAAAAACAAAATAAAACATAGGTATTGAGTAGTATTTGATTCAAGATGAAGGCATTGGGGACAAAGACAGGGAGAAAGAGGAGGGAGAAAATCTCCCTGCTTGTGATCAAATGATAAGCTCATTTACATTAAATCTGTCACATGCATTTATAATTTAGCTCTCTTACTGGTGTTATTCTCAGCACTAGACAGGTTGGGAAATTTAAGCAAAGTAATTAGTTCCTGGTGACAGTAACTTCTTTCGTTAGAGTCTCAACCAATCCTTTCATGCTCTTAAATGCCAATGCATTCATGCCCTGCAGAAATCCATCTGCCCTGGATCTAGTGGCCAATCTCAGCAGCCAAGGCATTTAGTGTCAGTGGGCAATTTGCCCCACAAGCAAAAACACAACAACCTTAGGAGGCCATGTTCCTATTTACCATGCAAACCCCTGATAAATCTTCAATCTGATTTTAGATAAGAGAACAGTGTTTTTCATGCAAACGTAGTAAGTTCCAAATACTTTGACCAGTTGCTCACTCACCTGATAAAAGGCAAGACTGAAAGCAGTCATCTCCCACTGCAACAGGGCATTGAGGAAAATAACCCTGTCATGGTAGTTTAACTGTGTTCGTTTACACATTTATTTATTTTATGGTGCTGAGGTTGGAATTCAGGGCTTTATGGACACCACCTCAGCCATTGCCATGTGTCTGAGTGTGGGTCCAAATGCCGTGACTGAGAAAGGATAGCTTGCTGGAATTGCTTCTTTCCTTCCAGCATGTGGGTTCAGAGAGTCAAACTTAGGCTGTCAGAATTAGCAGCAAGCACCTTCACCCACTGAGCCAGCTCACTAGCCTCTGAGCTATGATTCTATTAGAAGCTAGTCAGACTGCATTCCACAGCAGCAGTGCTCACTGAATTCCACTGAGTGACTCAACTTGGAGGTCCTGAACTGAAGAGCCTCTCAGAGGAAACAAGTTAGACAAAGGAAGTCCATTCCCCCTGCTCCCCAAGCTGTACTTTCAATCACTCTCACATGTGAATATTAAATAGGACAGATAATTAATCAACAGAAAATCCAAAGATAGCCTCATGGGAAACAGCTAAGAGCTAGTGACCTTCTCGTGACTGCTCAGACTTTTATTAGCTGGGCTGGACCAGGAATGATGATCTCAAAGGAAAGGCAAGAAGGAAGTCATTGGTCAAAAGGAAATTGAGTCAAGGGAAAGCCATAGACATGGATGGTGACTTGACCTTCCTGTTAACATGCCTGGATCATTTCAAATTTCTGGGGATGTAGGAAAATTTTGTGGTAAGAGAAATGGGATGGACACCAGAATAGGAAGCGCCTAAGCAGCATATCAACACACACAAACATGACCATGGCCAAAGTCTAAACCTAGCACAGAAAAAGTGAGACAAAGGGACAGCATAGAAATCTAAGAATTCTGACTTCACACTAGGCAAGCATTTGGCTAGCATATACAACACAAATATGAGGGAAGAGTAAGAGCAGAGGTGATGTATGTAGCTACTGCGAGACTGAAATCCCGACCTCTACCAGGCTAAGGTACAGAAGCTTGTATGCCTGGCTGAAGAGTCCACATTCCTGTGTGCCCAGTTATGCTTGCTATAGATAGGAGGCTCATAGATGTGGAGGGAGGCATCGTGTGAAACTTTAAGAAGAAATATGCACAATCAGAGATTGGAGAAGAGATAGTTGATGAAGATTCTGACATTTTTCATTTGGGCAAAAATTTTCATTTATTAAGAAAGGAGAGAGCTTTTAAAATAAGAGTAAAGTTTGCTCTGGCATAGTTAAACAAGCAATAATTGTGAAATATTCATGTGCTATGTAATCAAGCTTGGAAGAATTTGCCATGATCTCAACCCTAGACAAAGATCTACAGGTATCTAAAGACTCCTGAGAGCAGGAAAAAAAATCTTCCCCAGGAAAGACCACACCATTTGATTATCTAACACAAAATGGCCATCCTTGAAAGCATATGTACAAGTAATATAGACACACACACACACACACACACACACACACACATACACACATACACACACAATTAAAGAAATGGAGGTCATGAATTTGAAGGAAAGCAAGAAATAAGAAATATAGAAAGGCTTGGAGAAGGAAAATGAATGAATGAATGATGTAACTATACTATAACCTCAAAAACTCAAAACATTATGTAAGAGAGAGTAGACTATTTGAAAGTCTTTTCTCATAGCTTTTGTTTGATTTGAAATGGAGATCTACACAGTCAGAAATGAGAGTTGAAGTACAATGGGACCCTTGAAGCCTACATGGGAAAAATGGGAGAAAAGAGCCTTGACACACGAGTTGAAAGCAAGTACTTGATAAAGTCCCATGTACCAGCCTCTTCACATGTGTGCTGAAGAATGTGTTTATGGTAGCAGGAAGCTCATAGATAAAAGTAGATAGTACCTTCCTATTTTCTTGGAAAATTCTTTTGTTACTATTATTATAAAGCAGAGTTTTCTAAACTACATAAGTATATATTTTTGAGCCATGGAGTCTAATAAGTTGTTAATAAATGCTCCATAGAGAAATTGGCTCATAGTCAATTCCAATAAAGTTGCCTTTGACATGTGTCCTTTGAGTTTCTCATAGTCCTCAGAGAGCTAGTAAGGACGTAGAAGCCATATACAAAGAAAACTTGCTTTTCCTTTCTTTTTATTATCAGAGCTTCAAGCATTTTTCTCATCAAATTCCCTTTTCTCAAAGAATCACAAGTTCTTTAACACCAATAACAAATGTGACTCTAGCAAGTCAAAAGTCACTGTTTGCACAGAGATGATGTAAGTGAAACAGGAGACCAGATAGGTGCTGATACCGATGACCATGACTCTGGGGAACATGAGAAAGGCTAGCACAGGATGTCCAAGTAGAATGTAGTTCCTTTCAGACCTAATCACTCCTGAAAATTATCTGTACAAGTAAACGCACTCTCATACTTCTTAAGCAAGTATGTCTTTGTGTACAGAGAGTAACTTCATGTGATTCACATTTTAAAAGAGTTAAGACTTCAGGCCTTTCTGTACAAATTGAGGAGCTACTGAAGTGTATGCTAAGCGTGTGCTGTCCTGTCCGTATCTGAGAATGTTAAATCAGCTTTCAAGCTGATGAATTCCACGCTTTGGAACAAAGAAAAGTAAAGAAGTGCTGATTAGCATCCATGGCCTTCCATTCATCCCCTGTCATGAGAATGAATTAGACACATAGAAGTACAGCATACATAACCACAGAATTTAAACGCAGTGAATGCAAGGAGAACATTGATACAACATGATAATATTATTATCAGTTGACTAATAGAATGCTGAGGAGAACCCGCATCAACTCCTATTTCAGGTGGACTGGTTATAGAATGCTTAATCCAATCCTGTAAAGAAAGAAAAACTGCCGGAAGATATTAACAAAGAAAAAGTATTAAAATGAGTATTAGCATTTTCTGTGTTGGCATTATTATAACACTTCTTGTTAGTGATTGGTAGGATTCTTACAAGTCCTGTAAGAGAGGCAGTACTGGCCTCCATAGCTCACAGATATGAAGCTGGGCTTAGGACTGGTGGTGGAGCCCATATGGTAGATGCCTAGCAAGAACAAAGCTCAGAGTAGGCCCTTCGGTACCACATAGCTGGGTGTGGTGGCGTATGTCAACAGTCTTAGAACTTGATGGATAGATGAAGGTCAACCAGAAGTTCAAGGTCATTCAGCCTCAGAGTATTCTACCATTTTGCAAGGCCAGAATTTAGGCTCAGGAGTTATTTTAAATTAAATATTGTATTTTTTATTGTTACAAACTAATACATGCTTTGTAGTTCTCACTAATTTTTAACAAATGGGTAGAATTTCAAGAGTTACTACAAGATGGCTTATGTTAGGGACCATTGATGGTATCTCCCCTAGGGTCAATATAAAAAAGGGAAGAAGGAAATCAAGAGAGTTAGAAGGTGGAAAATCAAAAGAGAAAATTATGTAAGTATATTTAAGCTTCAATAACGTTATTTTATTATAAAAAGTTTATATTAAACATTTAAATAGTAAAATAAAAATTAACTCTAAAAATTTCCAGACATAAGTTATAACCATGTGACACAAATTTCTGTCTTGATTTCAACGCTATGCTCATGAAATTATGAGTATAAGTTGTATTTATTTTTCCAAGGAACTCTTGTTCAAACTGTTGCACCTGTTGGGACCTCCCCTGTGGTATATGCTAGATAGAATGTCACAGGGGAAAAAGCCAGGATTCAGGATTCAGGAGAGAATCCATTTCTTGATCATTGAAATTTTACATGTATATAAAGAGTAAGTCCACACCTCTGCGACTGGCAGATTAGAGAACTGTGAAAGTTATAATTTCAAGTAAACGAAATAAAATATTAATGAGTGCTTAAAGAGCATGACGTGATGTGAAAGGTACTTATATTTTTCTGTGAAGGTATTTATAATATTTTTCTCTAGTACAAGGTAGGGATCAGGACCTTATTGCATTTGTTATTAATTTACCCACCACCAAGCACAGAAAAGGAGTCTTTGTTACTTTCATGAACAGACATTAGAGAGAGAATGAGCAGTCTGCCCGGGATGATTTGAGTGATTTCAAGGAGGGGACCTGAGCTCAAGTCGGTGTCCTTCCTCACTGCTCTTTGATAAAGAACAAAATAAGACTTAGGGTAGACAATATGCCTTCCAAAGCACCATAGAAAAGGGGAACTTCTACATAACTTCAGAGGCTACAAGTCAAAAATTGGTATAAGGTAGAACTATGTTTCTAACAGCAGGCCTTATCTACAGGTGGGAGGAACACACAGTGGCAGAGCCCTGTCCCTAAAGCAGCCCAAGAAGAACAGCAAGTGTCAGTTCGAGGATGCCTTCCTCTCTGCAAAACAACTGAGTGCTAACTAACATGCTAAGAGGATAACACACAGGTTTCTTTGGGAAGACCATGGGAGAGAGAGAGTATCCATTCTCCCTGCTGAAGCTGCTGTGGGAATTTAGAGATTGCTAGGGATCTGATTGCTTGTCCATAAAACAGGAAAAACATCGTTACCCAGCCCTTTCGAACATTAAATAACAGAAAAACTGAAGAAGCTTACTCTGTGGAGATCTGTGTAGGTGTCAGAGCTGCTGAGGCAGAAATATTGTGTAAACTTCCCTGCGAGCAGGTCAGAGGGAAGCAGGGGATGGGAAGGCTCTGGAGACTCAGTGCTTTCCGAGACAGAGAGCCCTCTTCCTAGCCCAGCCTCTGGTTCACCTTGTGGGGTTGTGACTGACTCATACCCATTCCTGCAAGCTCATTTCTCTGGTTCACCCGGCTGGGGAGTTGCCGCTGACTCATCCCTGCTCCTGCCTGCTCATTTCCCCAGCAGCATCCTGATGTGCTGCTCTCAGGTAAGAGTAATGTGCGTTTTGCTTTTGTTGCCAAAGTGACAACGAAGTACATACCGCCCCTGTCATCTGTATCTCTGCGGACATATTCCACAATATTCAGCAGTATTCTCCATTAAAATTAATCAGGGATGCTCTGTTCTTCCCCCAAACTGTTGGAGAGCAGTTTCTTTATATTAACATTGCTTAAGATAGAAAATATTTTAGACATATATAACATTTAATTTTGTTGGAACAGCAGGTAGTTCGGTTGTAATCATGATTTATACTCCAGTAAGAGAGCTGATTGAAAGGCTAATAAAAGGAAACAAAGAGCCCAGGGAGATGGCTCTGTGGGGAAAGCTCTTACTTACTATGGAAGTGTGAGGACTGGAATTCACATTCCCCCAAACCATGTGAAAGTCAGGTAGATGCAGCTGGATATGAGGATGCGCTGAACATTTTGATGATAAAATCAAGGATGAGGGAGGTACTGTGGTCTATACCGAAATAAATGTAAATCTTAACCCAGGTTTTTACTTTCTGAGGAGATGGCAGTCCATGCCTCACTACTGCTCTGACAGATTCTGGATGAGAAGCCAGGTGAGGGAGGAGAGGTTTATTTTGGCTTACGTTCGAAGGGCTCTGTCCATCCCAGCAGAGAAGGCATGGCAGCAGGAATAGGAGACAGTTGTTTATCCAGCGTCGGAGTTAGGAAGCAGCGGGTGTATAGGAAATGAGTCTGGCTATGAACATTTCAGATCCTCCCCTAGTGACCCATATCCTTTCAGCAGGGCTCCACCTCATAAAGCTTACACAGAAGTCCAAAACAGCTCCAGGGACTGAGGAGCAAAAGTTTAAACATGTGAGCCTATGGGGGGGTTCACTTGAAACAACCACACACAGACAATCTTTTGTTTAGATCATACTTGCTGAGATTCACAGATCTGCCTAGGAATAAATCCCAACCTCAAAGGTAGCAATGAATAGCCTAGTAAGAGGACCAGTGGAAGGGGAAGCCCTTGGTCCTGCCAAGACTGAACCCCCAGTGAACATGATTGTTGGGGGGGCAGGCGGTAATGGGGGGAAGATTAGGAGGGGAACACCCATATAGAGGGGGAGGGGTTAGGGGATGTTGACCCTAACCAGGAAAGGGAATTGACAATCGAAATGTAAATAACAAATACTCAAGTTAATAAAGATAAAAAAAATCCTTGCTACTTGCATAACACAAAACAATTAAAAAAACTTTGTAAAGAAAGCCAATAGCACAAATAAAATTTCCACACAATATCCATTTACTGAAGCCCAGCTTTGCTTCAGGCATACAAAATTGAACTCTAAGATATAACACCAGGAAATTAAGAGCCCTAAACTGTTTAAAGCATAGAGTAGATGGCAGAGAAATAAGTAAGCATTCTACCAAGGTTGTGACCTTCCTACAAGGCAGTAAACTAGAAACAGAAGAAACTGAAGTTTTAACCGAGTTCTCCTCTTCTACAATCAGTAGCCATGGGTATCTCAGTCAAGCAGATATAAAACAGAAATGGCTTTGCATGAATTAAAGAAGCTGATGCATTACTAGTATCGAACACAGTGCTTGCATGGAATATATATGCTTAATAGTTTATTCATTAAACTTATACTGTCAGTATCATCAACTGCAAAATGGTTACTGCTATCATTTTCTGAAGAACCTGTCACTGTTATTGGGATATAAAAAAAATCTAATGTTTGCTGATTAAATATATACTGAATAAAAGTACATAGGAGACTGAACAAAGTCCAGTGGCGTTTGAAACACTCCCTTCTTTCTCCCTCTGTCTGTGAGTTTCCTAGGAGAAAAGTTTTATCTCTCTGATTGCTTCATGTGGATGTTGGTTTCATTATCGTTGCTTAAGAACAATGGATTGTTCTCTTGACTGCCAGCCCCGCTCAGCAATAGATCTTTAAAATTTGTCCATTCTGTTATTAAAAATAGGTAACACTACTGTATTCCTGAGCTCTGCTTGAATGGTCTTAAAGATTTGGGACAGGCAAATACCAGGTATTTGGACAGCAAACTGTGCCCAGTTGCTCCAGGGGTCCATGTTTCTGTGGCTGTCTGTAACAGATATCATGTATTTCCCTCAGTCTTTTGAATTAACAGTTGGATCCCATTTTGTGCCACCATGGCTAACATATCCAAATTCCCCAGAGCACGCTAATACTCATCTACTAACTACCTAGTAAATCTAGGCACAGTGAGGAAAAGACAGGTGTAAATCACCGAGGAAACGGTCCTGTACCCAAGCCCTTGCTACCACTCAGTCACCAAGTACATGACATGTGACAGTTAATCCTTGGTCTGAGTTGTCTCTTGTTGACAAGAGTCCATCTTTTGTAATCAATAGCTTTCCAATTAGAAGGGCCTGAACTCAGGTCAACTTTCTCTTATTTAAGAACACTGTAACTTTACAAAAATTCTAAATAAATTGTTTTCCTTGTCAATTTGATTAATGGTATGGATTAAAGGACATTGCAAGTTAATTTGATAAGGATCAAATGAGCCACCTCCAATAGACTCTCAGCGCAGAGCGCTCCACTGGGCTGTTGCTGCTGTGCTACCTTACAGCTTTGGTCACTAAAATAAGATTATTCAACACCTGCCAAAATTAAAATTATAATCTGCTATAAAACAATTCTCCATCAATCCCATGGGACTGTATAGCAGCAAACTGGAGAACACCATCAGAAAACAGAATATGAGAGAAGCTGGGAAGATGGAACTCATGTAAACCAGCAAAGCCAAGTCAATTAAACAAAATAGTATAGAGGCCACTATTCAATAAAGACACCAAGTCCATCTGGAAAACTGGAAGATTCCAATCTGGTGACCCTGTACTATGCAAATAAAAAGGACATGCACATAGAAACCAGATTGTATATCAGAGGCCTTTTCTCAAAATATAGGTCAACAATGCTACTTTACAGCTTAAAAGATACACAAGTGAAATTTGAGTATGAATCTATAAATTATATGTATATTTCTTTCTCCTTTAAGTTTTTAGTAAGAGAGGCAACCAATGTAGTTTATGGCCTTTTCTCAAATATAGGTCAACAATGCTACTTTACAGCTTAAAAGATACACAAGTGAAATTTGAGTATGAATCTATAAATTATATGTATATTTCTTTCTCCTTTAAGTTTTTAGTAAGAGAGGCAACCAATGTAGTTTATGGCCAGCTCTAAGAACGTGTGAGAGAAGCTACTCTGAACACAGGCTCCTCCTGTAGTGAGCTGGATGGAGTTGTAGCATTTAAATTGCCCCGTTAATTCCCAAAGAGCTAGAAAGCACAATCAGAACCTTCAGGTTCGGGGAAAGTGAAACGACAAAATAAACAAAACAAACATGTCTTTATTTCTGTAGAAGTGTTTCATTCTTTTGTGTGAAAGCTGGAATATCAAAAGAAGGGAAGTCATAAATAGTCAATGCAAATAAAATAAAAAAGCAAAGCAAAACAATAACACAGAATATTCCTTAACCCTGACCTAATGTTCTTCCAACTCAGAATCCCAGAGAGAATCCATCAAAAGATGAATCTCATCAACAATAAAAAAAACCCAAAAAACCAAAAAGCAAACAAACAAACAAACAAATGAAACAATTACATGAGGTGAGCTAAAAATACACAGGTTACAGTAAGGTATAATCTGCCTGATTCATAGTGAAGGAATCCCATGAAAATGGCAAAAACAAGGTGAAAAAAGCCTAGTCATTCAAAGTTAGTTTGAAAATTAATATTTTTCTAGAAGATCATTCTTTTGTTGCATTTAACATTTTTCACACAATCACAATTAAATGGCTAGGAATCAGATAGATCAAAATGGAAACGGATTCCTCTTTCATAAAATTCTAAAGATTTTGCACTGTGTTTTTCCTCCTAAGTATTTAAACCCTACCCTCCTTACATACTCTCTAAGGCAGGCTGTACACTCACCAGCTTTTACCACGATGAGGACTTCTTAATCCCATCCCTTATGAGGGAAAGCAGGGGGATGCAGGCAAGTCTGAGGGCTAGCCTGGCCTGCATAGCAAGTTCCAAGGTCAGCCAAGGCTACATGGTTAGAGGCTGTCTTCAAAATACAAGTTCTGCTTTCTGTTTCATCCCCTCAAATGAATATAATGTGTGTTGGTTTACAGCATATGGAAGATGCAAAAGAGATCCCACAAAATGAGGGATAAAATGTTCCTCAACTCCACCAGAAACCTGTGGGCAAGACAAGCATTTTCTCTGACAAAAGCTACAGAAACTGCAGTAGCTTTATCAGAAGCCACACTTTGCTGCCTGAAGAATATATATTAGTATAATTATATAATATTGTATTTCCTAATAAAAAACCAGACCCATCAGGATCATGAAACTAAAGTAAGAAAAACACCTGAATACAAATTTCACCAAGAGACACAGAATACTTACAGAAGTAAATTGAATGAAAATTACTTAAATTTCACGAAATGAATTGTTGGCTCCAAGTGGTTCTTTGGGAAAAGAAAAAAAACTTTAAGTGTGTGTGTGTGTGTGTGTGTGTGTGTGTGTGTGTGTTTATTGTAAATTTTGAAAAGAAATAGTCATTCTGTATTTTTCCAGTATAAATATATTCTTCTACCTTATTAAGATTGTTCATCTCTGATATCAACATAAATTATTCTCAGAATTAGCTAGGATCTACTGATCTGCTTTAATTTAGGCATTTTAGGCTTAGCATCATAGTAAGAACATGGAAGTCTGCTCCCTTTTCCTATCAGAACCTACCACCTCACACCAAACATATTTCAACCATAAAATGTACTCATTAATACAGTGACATTTTTATCAGAGAAAGTTATTTAACAGCATGATCATAGTTTGCATTTGCTTTCTTTCAAAGAATATTATCACCTTCCTGCTTCCATAATTCTTTTCCCACACAGGCTAATAATTCTGCAGCGAGCAGCAATTCTGACCATGAAGTGGAGTTCCTGTCCTTTACAGTCTATGTCTCCAGCCTGTGAGGACTATGTATCCCCAGCCTGTGAGGACTATGTATCCCCAGCCTGTGAGGACTACGTATCCCCAGCCTATGAGGACTATGTTTCCTCAGTCTGTGAGGACTGTGTATCCCCAGCCTGTGAGGACTGTGTATCCCCAGCCTGTGAGGACTGTGTATGTCAGCCTGTGAGAACTATGTATCCCCAGCCTGTGAGGACTGTGTATCCCCAGCCTGTGAGGACTATGTATCCCCAGTCTGTGAGGACTGTGTATCCCCAGCCTGTGAGGACTATGTATCCCCAGCCTGTGAGAACTATGTATGTCAGCCTGTGAGAATTATGTATGTTAGCCTGTGAGAACTATGTATCCCCAGCCTGTGAGGACTATGTATCCCCAGCCTGTGAGGACTATGTATCCCCAGCCTGTGAGGACTATGTATCCCCAGCCTGTGAGGACTATGTATCCCCAGCCTGTGAGGACTGTGTATCCCCAGCCTGTGAGGACTGTGTATCCCCAGCCTGTGAGGACTGTATATCCCCAGCCTGTGAGGACTGTATATCCCCAGCCTGTGAGGACTGTGTACCCCCAGCCTGTGAGGACTATGTATCCCCAGCCTGTGAGGACTATGTATCCCCAGCCTGTGAGAACTATGTATGTCAGCCTCTATCTCCAGCCTGTGAGGACTATGACACTCTAGGTGCAGAGGCCACACCTGGCTGTTAACTCTAACAAATGAATCTGAAAAGGAAGAGACTCACCTCAGGCTCAGGGACAGCAGTTGCTCCTTGGACTTCAGCAGCTCCCCGACTTTAAAGCTGGCACAGCCCAGGAAGCTTCTCTGGAAATAAGAAAGAACGGTTTCCATAAACTCCTGGGATTCTTCCTAATTTTGTTGTGGTGGTGGCTCTTGCACCAATTACGCAGAACTCATTTTTGAAAAGAACTAAACACTGAATCAATTAACCCACAAATATTTCACTGACAGAAAGATAATACTGAAATATCAGCTCTGTTAAAGACAGATCTTGACAGCCTAGGAAGTAACAAGAAGTAAGGCACAGCAATCAGGACTTTCCCACTAACTTTGATTTCCTCCCCAGAAGAAAACTGGTGTCATAGAAGGTGCTAAGCGCTCAGCATTCAGCAGGATGTTCCTCAAATCACTGGCAACAGCAACTCTGTGTCAAGACATGAGAAAATCTGCCTCTTGGAGCTATTTTTACACAGGGCTCTGTGAGAGCTATAAATAGAAAGACAATATTTCTCTCCATCACAGAAGCATTTAGGAGCATTTGCTTTCGTCCGTTGTTGTTGTTGTTGTTTACCAGCATGGGGCAATTTCGACCTCTCCTCAAAAAAATAACCAGCACTTTCATTGTGTTTTCTAAATTAGTTTTTAAACATCTCATAGGCAGGCAACGTGTTTGCCAGTCAATATTGGGCGTCTGCTCTTCAATTCAAGATAGAGAGTAAAACAGCAAACAGGTCCTTTCTGTCCCAGGGGTAAATCTTTTCACTGCTCCTGGCTACTTCCGATTCGAGTGTGACATTATGGCATAAATACCAGAAGGTGTATGTCTCACTTTTCTTGAGGGCAATGGTTAAGCATAAAATGATCAAGCCCTATCTTCACCTCAGCCATTTATAATGGGCAGCCTTCAATGTGCACAACAGGCCAAGAGCGTTTCTCTCAAACTTCCTCTCAGCACAGCTCTGCTGCCAGCTGACGTTTGAATGAGAAGCTTGGTTAAAAAGCCTGAGACCAGGTGAATGTTTCCAGAAGAAAATAAAAATCACCCTACATATGAAAAGAGGTGGCGTGTGTGTGTGTGTGTGTGTGTGTGTGTGTGTGTGTGTGTGTGTGTGTGTACTGAGTGATTGCTGAAAGGTTGAAATCCAGGTCAAATAGGTTTTTCTTTTGACAGGTGTAGGCGTGTTGCCTGTGTATACGCTTTTGTGTAATTTGGGTAAGCAAGGAGGCCAGGAGAATGAATCAGGTCCTCTGGAATAAGAGTCACAATTGTGAGCTGCCTTGTGGGTTCTGGGCACCAAAACCAGGCCCTGTGCAAAAGCAACACATGTTCTTAATTCTTTAGTCATCCCTCCAGCCCCAGGTATAAAAAAAGCACTACCTTAGAAGAACAGGTTCAAACGGCATAAAGTCAGACATCAAAACCAAGCCCAACTTGGTTTTGAAATTGTACACAACTCTATTAATGTTAGCCCCAACTAGAAAGTCTGAAGTTCAAAACACCTGTATATGCACTCTTGGCTTACGGACACTTCTGCTGCGTGCTCTGTCGAACGGCTACCTAGCAACAGCTTCAGTCATCATCACTGCCTGCCACCCACCAGGTGCCAGCTGGGTGCAGCAGTGGCAGCATAGAAAGAGGCCTGCTTGATACCCCAACCCCTCCTCCCTCCTCTCCCTCTCCTCTCCTTCTCCCTCTCCTTCTCCCTCCCCCAGCCCTCCCTCCTCTGTTCCCAAGTATTCCCAGTAGTTCTCTCTTCCTCTCTTTCTGTTCTCCCTCTCTTTCTCTGTCTCTACCCCTTTCCAGGTTCCCACTCTCTTCCCTCACAATAAATCTTCTTTCTCTAGGTCTGTCTCTTGGCGTGATTCCTCAGAGAGAAGCGCACCTCAGCATGGGCAGGCCAGGGATTCCTCACTCCCACCACATTACACCACAAATATATTACTGCATTATATTTCATAACATGCACCCAGTCACTAAGGCCTAGAAATTCTGAGCTCATACTGTTAGGTGGAAAAATGGTGAGTGAAGCCAAAGGATGTAAGGAGCAAGGAAATAAGAGTGAACCAGAGCGGAAAACCAACAAAGGGCTTTATCAACACAGAGCCTAAGGGACTGTTAACAAGGGCGGAAGATTCAGCAGGGCCCAAGGAGGCACCAACTCCCCCCACAGTGAGCCCCTGGAGCAGGCGCTGACAGACAGAAGGCACTCAGATGTTCTCTGTGGCTCTATTCACGGCGTATTTGTCTCCATTTGTATTGAACGCTAGCTAATATATTTAAATGGCTTATCTTAAACCTCCACAAATAATTGAGATTTCAAGTTGGACAAAACCGCTTATTTTCTGTAATACTCTCCCTGCTGAATATACACCAGACACAGGAACAACACAGTTACCCAACACTGATAGACCTCGCTTTCAAGTAAGCGACCCATTTATTTGTTTTTAAGACAACATCTCCATCAATCGCCTAGAACTCACTGCATGGCTTTGAACATACAATTATCTGCCTGTCTCAGCCTCCTAAGAACTGTCATGTACCAACCACTACACCCAGACAATGAAGATAGTTTAACACACAAAGGAGACAAGCTCATTTCCCCATTATTTATAGACCACTGTAACTCATAAAATGAGAACGAATGAAGACCATCCTCTGCAGATTATACAGCAAAATGTCACTCCACCAATTTGCAATTTAAATCCTTGTAAATATATAATTTGTTATGTTTTTCTAAAACAATACATATGTGTGTTGGGGGATGGGTATATGCACTGAGTATGTGAAAACACAGATGTGGGATTTCCTGGAGCTGGAGTTATAAACAGTTGTGAGTGGACATATGGAAGTTAGAAACTAATCCTGGGTCCTCTGAAAGAGTGACAGGTTCTTTTGCCTACTGAGCCCTCTCTCTAGACCACATTATAAACTTAAATATGTACTGTGTTATGAACTTGTACACATATCTATGAGGTGTGATAACATATATTTACATATTATTACAAATGCTTTATAATTATATCTATTAGTGTATATGCATTGACTATATTATATTTTTCATTTTATCTTTCACTGATAATTAGTGGTTTTAAGTTCGTGTATTCTATTCCATTCATTACTCACTTTACAACAAGATTCTTAACAGATCATAAGTTTCACAAGTCCCCTAACTTCATAACCTTGTTTAATGTACCCTTTGAAATCATGTAGGTATGGAGGAATGTAGAATAAAGCAAACAGAATAACATAATAGTCTTTTTAACCATAATGTAGCAATCTTCTCAGACTGGAATTCTGTAGCCAGACAGATGGACAGACAGGTGGAATGGCTACTTTTAGGCATGAGCTATGGACACACCATAAGGCACAGCTGCAAGCAAGATTGGTGACCACAACCAGTGACTCTCTCTGTCTGCTGCACCAGGAGCCCCTCATAAGCAGACCTTTGGCCGATCAGTCTCAGAGACAGCCCAATGACAGGAACAGAGGGCATGTGCCTTGTATTATACTCTATGGTGACAGGGACAATAACCCTGAGACAGGCAGTTCCACCACAACTGTCAGTTCAGGCTTGATCTCGGGGGACACTGTCAGAGCTTTCCAAAATTAGACACTTTGAATCTTAGTAATGGTAATGCCTGATAGTGGATCTGCCAAAGAAAACAGAAGGTTTTTAATTACAAAAGTTTATTTTATTCAAAACCTAATTCTATCTAGGGAGTCTATGTTGTATTTATTAAAGGAAAAACCTAAACTCTGATTTTTGTTCATTTTTCTTTATTTACTTACATTCTAATTAGAATATAAAATCACTTTCCCCTTCCCTTTCCTCCCTCCAGGCCCCATGTCTACTTCTTCTAATCCTTCTATGTCCCCAAAACTATAAAACTGATAGCTTTTTTTTCTTTAGCATTGCCCATATGTAGATATGAATGTCTGTCTGTCTGTCTGTCTGTATGTATGTATGTATGTTTGTATGTATGTATGTATGTTTGTTTGTATGTATGTATGTATGTTTGTTTGTATGCATGTATGTTTGTGTGTATTTTTGTATATACGTATGCATGCATGCATGTATGTTTGTATGTATGTATGTTTATATGTTTATATATTTGTATCTTTGTATGTTTGTGTGTATGTATGTTTGTATGTTTGTTTGTATGTATGTTTGCATGCATGTATGTATGTGTGTATGTATGTATGTTTGTATTTTATATGTTTGTATGTATGTACACATACAGGAATACCCATAGAGAGGGAAAAAACAACACATAATGCTAACGTAAAATATAGTGATTCAGAGCTATACTTGTCTATGTGTATTTATATATGTATAATATTTATAATCTGTTATTACACCAATCAAGAGAATATATATAAAACAGATTATAAATTTCACAAGGCCACTAACTTTCTAAGCTTGTTTAACTTACATTTTGAAATTGTGCAGATCTGGGTGACTTTAGAATAAAGCAAAGTATGCTGCCATGCTATTATGGTGGTCTTTTTAGCCATAAATTTAACATTTATGTATATATTTATTATTATGTATTATATAAAATATATGGGCAAATACATGAATACAGCATATAAGTGTGTGTGTGTGTGTGTGTGTGTGTGTGTGTGTGCTGAGTTTATTTTTTTTTTTTGTTGTCTCTCTGCATCTGGTTCCAGGGTTGACCACTTTGCCCTGGACCTGGAAGTTCATCCTTGGAAAAGGCTAATTCTCTTGTGGGTAACAGTCATTCCTTGTCTGTAGTTCTGTCTAGGGGTGATAGCCTGTGAGACTTTGTATAAGCAATATAGTTGATCTGTCATTGTTCAAGTCTTCTCCATGGAACATTTTTAAGTCAGGGAGCCACAGAGTAGACTCTGTGGTCCTCTGCCTCTAATAGTCTTTCTGTCTCCTCTTCCATAATGTTTCCCAGGGTTCCATTTTATTCTAAAGATGGTATATTATGGTTTTACATTGTAACACCTAGCGGGATAACTGCCAACACATTTACATTCACTTTTCTATTATTATTATTTGTTGTTGTTTCACCTCGGTATAAGTCAATAGGATCTACCCAACCCCCAACTCCAAACTAGAGAACAAAGCATCCACCTCTGAGCACTTCTTGGGCACACTGCAAGAGAATAATTAGAGAAAAGTTCATTTCCTCTTGTTCTAAGATCTGAATACTCATGGAGAGAGGGAAACCAGCATGCAATGTTGACTATAACAGTAAGGGCAGTAAGGATGCAGAGCAGTATTCTGAGCATAAAGTATATCTCTGTGAGGAAATCAGACAGTGCGTTACCTACACTAACATAGGGTCTGCACCCATCGCTCTGGTGCCTTAGAGGTGTCTTCTGCCCACCTAAAATTCTATGGAAAGATAGGAGTATTTGAAGAAGGAGGGGAAGGAAAAAGAAGAAGCAAAGGAGAGATAAAGGAGAATTAGGAGCTGGGGTAAGAGCGGGGAGGAGAGAGAAAAGGAGCTGGAGAAAGAAAAAGGGGAGAAGTGGTAGGGCAGGGAAAGAAGAGGAGGAAGAGGAAAAGGATTATTATTTTGTTGAAATATTGGCAGTACAAAAAATATATATGCAAAAGTAAAAATTTGATTCAGAAGGAATTCTAAATAAGATTTTAAAAAGTAGAAGTTATAAAGGCTATGAAGTCTTATGCAGTTACTATTGTTGAGAAAATATTTCCCATGATTCCAATTTGCTCTGATTTGTTTTAGGACATGTGAGACATTTACAGAAAGTCCCAGCTCATTAAAAACCGCCTGTTATCAGGGGGGAAAAGCTGAAGAAGTCCCTAAGAATGATGTATCATGCACACTGCCACAACAGTTAGCATTCAGTAAGCCATACTAGACCCGGTTAGAATGTAAAAAATGGCCTTTATTAGACTCTGTAGTTGCTGTCTTAGAGGGATACTGCCTCCATCTGCTAACCTAGGCCTAGTCCTGTAAGCTTCTAGCCTTGATACAATCTAATCTAGGCCTCTGAGACTTGCTGCTGACTAAGCTCACCATTTCTTGTCCTTTCTGAACTCTGGCTGGCTGGTTCAACTCAGCTGCTCTGGCTCAAACTCCTTTCCAAGCTTACCGATTCAATCTGGCTTTTTTTCTCAGCCTTGCAATTGCTCTACTTGTACTCAAAATTAACTCTGGCAATCACTTCTAATCTTCTGAATCCTTCTCATTCTCTTGCTCATTCTGTCTTTACCTGTGTCTACCTTGTTCTCTCTTCAGTCTGTCTCTGTAAAACTCTCCCAGTAAAACTGCCTCCTTTTCCCTCTCTGAGCTGCTCTATTCTCCCTCTCAAGTCTACTATGCTGCTCTCCATGAACTCTACTGTATTCATATACTGTATTCTCTTCTTCCTCGGTTGTCTGTTTTTCCCTTAACTAGTTTCCCTTTCCTTTCTCTTCTACTGAGAGTTGGGAATATCCTATTTTGCCAAATCATTCTCTGATTTGTCACTTTATCTGCCACTCAATATGACAACATTTTCAAACATGAGTGCTTTTTTCTACAAACTAACTTTACCTTCATTGTTTGAAATTAAAGATAGAGCATATCTATATTCTAGCCAGAGGAATTAAAGATGTGTGCTAACTGTAACATTAGAACTCTAGACTCTTAGTTCTCTGCCAAGCTCCTTTTCATCCACAGCATGCTGTGCCAAGTTTCCAGCACAGATGGCAATTCCCTGTCTTGATAAATCTTTTGTTTGAACAGTTCATAGCTCTGACCTTCCTTCCCTGATCATAACAATACAACACTCACAAGTATCATCCTGGGGAAGATGATCATTAAAACATACAGCATATCATTTCAATCACTCACCTGGCTGGAGGATAATAACCAGGATGTAAAAAGAGGTCATCAATGGCTATTCCTGAAATCTCTTCACAGGGAATGTGAGGCCAAAAGTTTATCCTTCTGTGCACTGTGGGGACTTGGAGTGTGTTGTAGACAGACAGACAGCTCATCAGACTTGAAACCTCATGCTCTACGTCAACAATGGCTCCACTGTTCACTACTAAAGAAGTCAGCCTAGATACTACAAACTGCTAAATCTCCATCAGGAAGTTCATCTCACAAAGCTTTCACTCACAGGGTATTTCAAGTGCTTTACAGAGCTGTGTTACACAAACGGGTTAGTTCTTACTTTAATGGCTTAAAATGTGACTACTCCAAGTGGAGGAATCCATAAAACTTTAAATGTTCACCAGGTCTAGAAGATTTATCATGGAGAAAGGGAGCATTTTTATACTGAGCGTATTTTAATAATATATTAGCATAGTGAGTTAAATAAAAGAACAATTAATTTAGTCTGTTTTTTTGAACTGCCTAAAATATGACTATTAGACATATTTAAATGACTTATGTGGTAAACCTTGTATGTAATTCATTTCATTTTTACTGAACACTAGTACATTGCAGATTAAATGAACTTATAAATGATATTTCATCTATTCTTACAAGTCATATGGAGGATTGTTGATATAAATTGTAAAGGCCTTTGAAGAGTGAATTTGATATACCATTGGTATGGTATACACACATAAATATGTATACATATATAACATACACAAACAATGTATATATAATTATGTAAAGGTACATAATTAGAGAATAAGACAATTTTATAGCCTGAGCATTTTATCTTCAGTGTCAACCATAAAAAATAGGGTTGCATAGTAAGAACTGCTAATACTGAAAGCATTATAAAGAAAACAATGTGGACTAGCTATTAAGAGTTTATGAATATATGTATTAAACATATGTTAAATTTTTACTGTACAGAATAAATGACTCAGTCTGTTAGGAAGTCAAGCCATGTTGACTCCTCCTTATTTAAGCTCACTCTTTCTGTGTATGAGGTTGGTTCAGCAGTCACATTTGGCAATTTTCTTGAGGGCTAATATCATAAAACACAATTAGAATTTCTACATTAAGATGATCATTTATAGACTCTTCTCTGTTTTGACTTTAATTTCTTTTCTTATGTTTCTAAAAGAAATGTAGACCAAAATGGAATCCTCTTTGATTATTTTAATAAAAAATCTAGATACAAAACTATAAATATTGGACTGAGCAAAATCAAGAAATCTCTTTTTTTTGCCATGAATCCAGTGTCTAGGAGTGTGGAAAAATTACAGAAACCTAATACCCCAATTTTCATAACTAGTCATGCTTTGTTTTGTTGTTGTTTTTGTTTAAGGAGATACTTTTCCTGGAATCTCCTTTAAGGACTCAGTTCTTCTTAGCGATACATAAAATGAGGAATACCAAGCAGGTCTTCCCAGGTAGTTTGTGTTTTCTAAAACTGAAAGAGCATTGTGACCTAAAATTTAACATCTTACTCTTTCAAGCAGGAAGATGAGAAATGTGATAACTGATGCATTCAGATTGCACAATACCCTACGAAAAAAAGCAGAGAAATGGAGAGTCCAGTTTTGTGCGCTTACAGTACTGGGAACCATTTTCAAGATAAAAAAAGACAAAACAACAACAACAACAACAATAAAACTAACCAATTACTTTAGGTCAGTTTGTAAATTTGCTCAATGAGTGGCTTCCTGACTGGTACAATAGCCATGTCATAGAATCCAACTAAGACTTGGGACCAGGAATTTTAGCTGAGTCTTTATCAAAGAATATCAAATACAATATTAAAACAGTATCATATACACCTCATCTCAAGTTCAGAGAACCTCCCTCATGAACCAGGACCTACAGAAAAGGGCTGAAAGGGAAGAGGGTTTAACAGAACTGGCCAAGCATCTACCCCAAGAAAATGTTGGCTTCTAATAGGGAAGGCCTAGGGGCTATTCCCTAATTGTTTTCCAAGAAAATATGTCTATACCCAAGACTGGAAGAGTTTTGTCCTAAACAAATGGATCACTTGTAAAGACCAGAGATATCAAAACCACCTTCCTTCAGGATGGTCTCCTTTGGGAATAGTGGGGCAGTCTAAAGTTGAGTGTCATTGGGTCTTGTATGAAGGGGTAGTTCGGAGATGGCAGAGCTAAGAGAGAACACACGAGTGAAGATGCCTGTGGGACTATGAGGGACATGGTAAATGCATAGGCGATAAATGTGGGTCAAGCAGTAACACAGAATGAGGCTCATCTGCAGTCACTGCTTAGAGTGAACTGCAGCCATAAGAATGCAGGGTAGGAATGGAGCGTGGTAGTGAAGTGGTTGACCTGAGCCATAGCTGCCAAGGTAGGGAGAGAGGTCTCTGAAATACTTCCTGCGAACAATTAATACTTCTGTATTAGCATCACTGAGGATTTTGACAGGTGTCAAAACCAGCAAATAGGGCCCAACTCTCACCTTGGCAAAAGAGCAGCCCCTGTCCCCTACTCTTCTATGTCACAACCTGAGCTGTAAAAAATGGGACAAACATATGAAACATTCTGCAGTGCCTGGAGTTACAGAGACATGAATAGCAAGGGAAAAGGCAGGAGACAAGAAAATAAAATAAATAAAATAAATAAATAATAAATAAATAAAATAAAATAAAATCAGAGATATTCAGCATTTAAAATAAATAAAATGGCTCCCCAATATGTTGATAGAGACATAAATAAAAGTTCAGACATTTAAGTCAAGATATTATTAGATATAAAGCTAGTGGGCAATTGAAGACAAGAGCAACTTGGGGATTAGAGTTGAAAAACTAAACCAACTTGAACTTCGGTAAACAAATGAAACTTTTAATAAACACTTCATTGGTTATATTAATGGGTTTAGGGTTTTATGAAGGATGTCTAAATGGCATGATGAGAGCATGTCCCTGAGCCTCATCTGTAGAATGGGGTGGTTAGTGGTTGAATGGCGATTGTTAACCAGAGGCAAGAGGAAGCAAACACAGTGTAGCACCCAGGTCCAGCAATGACCCTGGTTGCATATCTTCCCTGATTGGGATGAACTTTCTGGGAACTTTGTAAACAAAAGCACAAACTGCTCACATCATCTGAGGACCCACCAACACTAGATTAGTAAGTATGTGATGGGTTCAAGGTAGAAACAGAAAGCCAACGGAAGATGGCATTTGTCCACTGAACTTTTTCATCTTGCCGCCTCTGAGAAGTTCTTGGGAGAAATGAAAGAGAAGAACATCCCCCACCCTGCGCTCTCTTCTCCTCTGCACTAGCAGGTGCTCTGAGAACTGGCGTTCTGCTCAGTCAGCTTTCACTTCAGTGTGCGCTTTTGAAATATTCTCTTGGTGTGTCGCCAAGAGGCTTCTTTCAACGAGAAAAATTGAACAGCACATAGTCCTGTACTCCTCACACTCAGTAGAAGAAGGCTGTCAGGTTCCTGAAAGATTTCTAACTAGGCCTTCGGTTGCTTTAGCTACCCTTATTCTATTCCTCTCTGAGGGAAGAGACCTCAGGGATTCTGCTTGCAGGGCTGGCTGTCTCTTTAAATTCTGCCACCTCCAACTCAGGCTCTGTCTAAGCAGAAAACACTAGCACCCTTTGTACTCTTGCTCTTGCAATATCTGCAGGTTAGAGATACGATGCTTCACGTGTGTCAGGCAAACCTCGGTGGGTGTTCAGCCCTACACATGGTAGCCTGCTGCTTGATCTGTGTCCTAGCATTTTAATAGCAGGAAGCAAGCAGCAGCAGCACCCTGCTCTGACTAGGTCTCTGCTGTTTTCCTATGATGCCGCAGCCCACATGTATAATTTCCTTAGCCTCCAGGAGTCCAGAAGTGTCCACCTACAGTTGCAATACAACTACCTGTGGGACAACGTCCCTACTCATCTCTCATCATCTAAAGTAAATACAAAACTCTTTTGAGAATGGATTATTACCGAAGATAAAAGATGAATTCTTTTCAACTCAGCAACAAAAGACCAGTGACTCCTCAAATACACACACATTTTTAACTTAATTGCTTTTTTCCCCAGCTACCAGGCAAGCAGGAAGTCAGAGGAAAAGCAATCCATTAACTTACAAATGACCTGTGTACCTTCGGAAATATAGGAAGCACCTACCGCAACTTCTGGCGGGGGATCCTTGTGTTCCGGAAGGACACTGGTTCGAATCTATGGAGAAAAACAAACATGTTCTATGTGACTTCTGGATAAAAACTTGGGGCGAAGTTTCACACAAGTTCTGGCCTTCTGCTTTCTTCATCTGATATCAGTTCAAACGTTTGAGTTAATCATCAATGAGAACGCCTGCCCTCAGTATCCACTGCAGTGCAATAAATCTGTCGTGTTACAATTCTAAAGCTTCCTGACTTTCCCAGTAGACAGCTGCCTGGTCCTCACCCATCTCCTCCTTGTCAGCAGCAGACATCTGGAACTTAAATGAGTCACCTTTTATCTTCTCAAAACACAATTTATATTGAGTATTCCAAGGGAATGACAGGGTGTAGAGAAAATAATTCCATGCATGCTTGACAAGTACTCTCTGAATGAGAGTTCATACCCAACCTCCTTATAGGAGATTCCATTCCTGTGAAAACTCTGGGCAGTGTGATAAGGACAGTGACATTTGAATTAATTTGAAAAGTAAGTTTCACTTGATGGTAAAAGGTAAAAAATGAGTCACCAGGGGCAGCTTGTCACATGAACATTCTGCATGAACATGAACATGAGTAATTAGATTTGCACATTTTATTGATTGTTAATTATCTACACTCGTTTCCCCCCAGAGTCACGTGGGGCTTTTTCAAACTATTTGTGCTCAACCTTGTTACTAGATTGTCTGTATTTAATGGGTAGCTGCTGAGCCAGGTTCTCCTAAAACCAAAAAAATTCCAAATGAGAAAGAGGGAGAGAGATCATCTTTCTCACAGAAGAGAAGAGGAAGCAAAACCAAATAAGACTGGCATAACAGCCTTGGAAATAAAGATGAGATGGAATAGGTAAATGGATACAGAGAAATATCAGAGTGTGCCTTGCTTAATTGGAGAGCAAGCGCTGGCTCGGAGGGATGGGATAAATGAACAGACCAGAAGTGAGCTATGGAAAACCTTCTGTGATGTCATTCTAATACAACCTCTTTAGAAGCACAGCCCTCTGAAACCAGGGGGTTCTGCTGTGCCTTTGTATAACAGGGCAATGGGTGGACACACAGAGGACAAGGTGGTTGCAATATCCCTAGCAGTGCCAAAGGGCTTCATCCAGTTTCTACAGCCTGCTGGTCTTTAACAGTTTCCATCGCTGGATAAAGCCCTGTGCTATAGAAGAGTATGCCCTTTGATTCACAGCTTGAGGCTCTTTATCTCTTATGACAGACCCAGTTCCACCACTAGCACAATTTGTCAGTCATTATAGCAGCGAACTATTTACCAGTGCACAAAATAAATGGTGGGAAATATCCCAACAGAGTGGGCAAAACAGTTAATAGAGCATACTCTGCTCAGAACACATGGTGGAAGACTCCTTTGCTAAGGGTTTCGTGGCTTGGTGGTTGCATACTCGGTACCATGCAGTTCACTATGCAGTCTCTTTATCTGAGAGCCATGATGAACTGGCTGGTTCTGTGTGTCAACGTCATACAAGCTGAAGTTATCACAGAGAAAGGAGCCTCAGTTGAGGAAATACCTCCATGAGACCCAGCTGTAAGGCATTTTCTCAACTAGTAATCAAGTGGGGGAGAGCCCAGTTCATTGTGGGTGATGCCGTCCCTGGGCTGGTAGTCTTGGGTTCTATAAGAAAGCAAGCCAGTAAGTAACATCCCTCCATGGCCTCTGCATCAGCTCCTGCTTCCTGACCTGCTTGAGTTCCAGTCCTGACCTCCTTTGGTGATGAACAGCAATGTGAAAGTGTAAGCTGAATAATCCCACATACATATACATACTCGTTGCATTCTTTTTCAAAATACTGACATTCTCAAAAGGGATGTCCTTGTATTAAAATATAAAATAAAAAGTGATGGAGACTGGTGAGGCTCGACGTGAGTAGGATTGCATGAAATAGTTGATTTAGGTTATATGTATGTGCATATATAGAGAGACAAAGTTAGACTAATATTAACAATTCCAGCATGGCCCATTAAACTCCTATATTCATGTGATTTTTATTATTCCTTATAAATATGAATAAGAGAGAGAAGAAAGAAAATTCTATATCCCATGTACATAAAAAATTAAAGGTACCAAATGGGCCACTTTGTTAGTATCCTGTGTGTGTGTGTTTTTATGTGTGAAAGGGAAAGAGAAAGGGAAGAAGACAGAGAAAAGGAACTTTATATTTATTTTTAAATAATAAAAGGTTAAGTACAGGTTTGCATAATTTTAAAACATTTGAGTTGATACAGTTGATGTCATGGTACAGCTTTCCCTATATCAATGTATCCTACTGTGTATTAGCACTGCTGTGTGGAGAACAGTGGTTTGCCAGTAAATAGAGGCCCAGGCTTCTTTTGGAGGCTTCAGTGTCTGGTGGCTGTGACCAATATAAACCACCCAAGTAAGATATAGTAAGTGCTACCATAGGAATGGGAGCATTTACTCTGGATGTTTAGACAGCAGACCACACAGCCTGTGGCTACCGGGGCAGTCTGCAGAGAAGAGGTGCTCTGGTCCTGAAAGATGAATAGGAGTCTTCAGCAAGGAAGAAAACAACAAAGCATAAAGGGTGTGAGGTAAAACATAAGCACCATATGGCTGCTGAAGTCCAACTGCCTTTGTGAAGAGTTTGCTCCTGAGGATGCTTCAAGGAACTTGCAAGGGAGTGACTTGAGTTGAATAAGTTTGGAGAAGTAAGTTGGGTCAAAAAATGTATAAGGCCATGGTGTTATGTAGTTGGCATTTTTTTCTTTAAATACTCCTTCCAGGCAACAGAACATCAGGGATGGCTATTGGGACCAGCACTCGAGTTATCCCAAGGCCTTCTGAGAGCTCTGAGTCCGTTTTTCTGTTTTGGTGGTAGCTTTTTAAATGAGATTTGTGTAAGTAATTATATTCTTTTCAGCCTTTGGAGCAGTTTGGGGCTAGAAAGGGGAGGTACAAAGTGAGAACAGAGTTAAGGGACTGAAATAAATGAGCAGAAAGGACTATAACATGAGGAAAATGGAAGGCAGAGGATTGAGAACAAGAGAGAATTAATGATGCTGGAGAGGCAGGGGTACATCACTGATAACATAGTCCTGGAATTTAAGGAGCCATGGCTGTTACTTCAGTATTTCAAATGTTCTAGATCCTCACTATGTCATGCCTCCTGAGGAGAGTTCATGGCCTTTCTTGTGAATTCATTTTTGGTGTTATTCACATTTTATCCTACTAGGTGTCTTCAATGTGTCTCTCTAAGAAATTTCCCAAAACACAAAAATGTTCACCCAAGTATACAGTCAAAGCCTTTCCAACTTGGGTCTAGAGGTTTATGACAGCAAATAAATCAAGGTGGACCAGGGGATGGCTGTGACCAGATGTATGCCCACATTGTAAGAGACATATGGCTTATTGCCTAAGTTCATACGAATCAAATTGCCCTTCTGTCTGTCAGTCCCAGAAGTTCAAGGTTCATGTCTGCTAACTTTGAAATGATAAACACAGCTAGTTTACTTCCATATGATAACCATATACTGGCAAGTAGTTAGGAACCCCAATTCTCATCAGCTCCATGCAGACCTCTCTGCTAACATTCAAAGCTTCTAGGAGCTCCAGAATATGGCTGCAGTAGGGAAATAGAGCACATTCAAGCTCATACTTAAAGAGGAAAACTCCTGAAGGTAGTGAATCTTATTAACAGAACATGGATGCCTCTGTCTCATAGGGGAAGACTGCTACACAATGAGGTCTGCTGGAGGTCCAGAGCCAGCCAAAGAGAAGGTCACAATATCCAGAACCTGTGTCCCTGGCTGCACTGTCCAGAGCTCACATAGGTCCATTTCTGCATTGGTAGGTGAGAATAAAGCAAGCTCCTCCTATATCTCTAGAGAGATATAGATAGGATGGAGGGAAATGTTGGGGGTCATCTGGGAGGAATACCCATGAAACAGCAAATATCCTCCACCAAGAATATGGTCTAACTTGACAATGTATTTGGAAGTGAATTTGATATAGGATCGGAGTCTGTTTCCTCACATAAATGTTACTCTAGACCCTTGTTGATATTGATAGGGAATCCCTGATATTGAGACATGAAGCCATGATAGCGAAAAATGTTTACCTCCTCCTGTGGTGTGATTATCCTGTAAGGAGGTGTCACAGGCCTCAAGTGTGACCCCATAACTCAACCCCACCAACAGCAGCATATGTTAGGAATATCTGTTGCATCAACTGGAAGGTTTCAATAGGGTATTGTTTGCCCGCAGACTTAGAGAGCTAAGTCTCCAAGTAGCTACATGAGAGAAAGTTATCAGCTGATGGCCAATAACCACCGTGTCCCTATAGTAACTGGCACAGAACTTTGTACAGGTGTGTAATAAGCCGAACCCCCCAAAACAGTGGGCATTGATTTGTTTGCAGGTCTAACAGAACTCCAGGTGTGGGACAGCCTGTTCTCCAGGAAGATCTCACAAGTCTGTGGTTCAAGGGCAAGCTGCCTATGTCATCATTCAGAGACTCAACCAGGAAAGATCTGGCCCCTAAACATCCACAGGCTGTAAGTTCAATTGAATATCCTACACTGCTGTAGAGCAGGTCTTCATTTTCTGGATGACTGTCAGCTGAGACAAAAGAAAGTGCCAGAGGCCTCCTGTTTGTGCTTCTCACTGTGTGGTCTCCTCCATGGTCAAACTGAGCAATAGAAAATTCTGTGTGTATATTATTTATTTATCGTGATAACAATGAAACGTGTTATCTGTTTGAAATATATAATATCTAAGTGCTATAGATAGCCAGTCTAATGTGCACTAGCTCACTAGGATATCCTACCTCTGTATATCTCTAACTTATTTCCAATTGGTCAATCTTCTCTACCTGTGGCTCCCTGAATTCTTCCCAATTAATTCTCCCCCAGCACATGTTTGTCTTCAGAAGAAATCCATTCATATATACATATATATTTGCATATTAATTTAAATCACATGATATTTTGACATTAAAATATCGCATACTGTTTTTGGTGCTGAGGCAGTAGCAAGGGTTTCCTCATACTATGTAAGAACTGTGACATTGAACTAGCATTCAACCCTACAATGGTGCTTAAAAATCAAGATTAAAAAACTCCCATTTCTTCAAAGATACATCATTTTTTTATCACGAAAACACTAACAATCTTTTTCCTTTTAAATTCATAAAATCTAAACACTAAATGTTGTCTCTCCATGGTGCAGTAGCTCGTTAGGATGCCCTACCTCTATATATCTCTAACTTACTTACAAGTGGTCAATCTTCCCTACCCATGGCTACCCGAATTCTTCCTAGTGTGCTGTGACCACCATTTTTACTCCGGGATGTGATCTTTGTTTTAAAGGAAGCCCTGAGGACTGATGGGAGAATGGGAGGATTGCTACTATTATGGGTACTGCGATGAGATGTATGGGCATGGAGGGAAAATCTCACAGTTTAGTTTGATTCCGCCTTACATGATGACCATGCAATGAGCTTTCAGCACTGGGCGCAAGCTCAATGTTCACAGCTATCTCAGAAGCCAGGGCTCTCTAGAGTTTTCATTTGTTTTCAAGGGAAGTTTACAGTCAAATTGTGGTGATGAGGTAAAAACAAAATAGCTCATGCTAAATTTTTGTTTCCTACTTTAATCTCAGCAAACATATATCAAGCATTTATTATGGTCCAGTCAGCATTATAGAAACTGTAGATTTTAGAAAGGTAAAGGTCAATAAGACAAATGGGTTTTTGTTTTGTTTTGTTTGTTTGTTTGTTTGTTTTTGTTTTGTGGGCTTTCTTTTGAAGGAAGTGTTATTCGTTTGTTTGTCCATGGACAATAAGAATTATCTGGTTATTTAAAAATCAAACATTCAAAAGTAATTGATAATAGTTTCAAGTTTACTAAAACTCAACAGTGAGTCTGAGATAGTAAACAATTCCATGATTACTCAATTTTTCTTTTGAGCAGAGGAAGTATAACATATGAAAACTTAAAATGATTTGGACAATAGGATTAATCGGTCAACGCAGAAATATGGTCCTCAGAATCTTGGAGTCCCATTTGAAAGTTCATCCCGAATACTTCCAGCTCACTAGCTCTTCCCTGAGGACGGTAGAGACATTGTTACAAACACGGGGGTAAAAAAATGATTCAATTAGTGTGGTGGTTTGAATAAGCATGGCCTCAATAAGATCCTATATTTGAATGCTTGGTCTATTAGCAAGTGGCACTACTTTGCAAGGATTAAGAGGTGTGGTCTTGTTGGAGGAAGTGTGTCACGGGGGGTGGGCTTCAGGGTTTCAAATGCCAAGCCATGCCAGGTTCAGTCTCCTCTCTCCTCTCCCCTCCCCTCCCCGCCTCCCCTCCCCTCCCCGCCTCCCCTCCCCTCCCCTCCCCTGCCCTCCTCTCTCTCTCTCTCTCTCTCTCTCTCTCTCTCTCTCTTTCTTTCTCCCCCCCCCCCCCCGCCTGGCAATCCAGATATAGAACTCTCAGCTACTTCTGTAGTACCATATCTACCTGTGTGCCATCATGCTTTCCACCACATTGATAATGGACTAAACCATTTTAACTATAAGCTATTCCTAATTAAATGTCTTTCTTTACAAGAATTGTTGTAGTCATGGTGTCCTGTCTCAACAAGAGAACATTAACTAAGAAATACAATAAAAGGTGTTTTTTTAGATATAAGAGACAATAGGGATTAGAAAAAAACTATAAAAATTGAATTATCTCTTCAGCCATCTGTAAAGCAAGTTTTCTTAACACATAAGTCATGGAGGATACTTAATATGTAAGTTATAACAACCTAGCTTTAAATAATTCTGAAATTCTTAAAATCCCTCTTAATATGAAGAATCAAAAAGCATAATTCTTTTGATAAATGGATATTATTAATATTTATTTAACTTTCTTAGGGACATTCTAGGTTTTTTTAAGTGCCTATGTACTAAGTGGGCATACAACCCTTTTAGTGAAGATCATTCCCAAAACTGGTGATCTAAAATGGTTGTTATTAGTTTGTTAGCATTTTCTGTTTCTGTGGGCAATAAATACCTGAAAGAATCAACTTGAAGGAAGAAAATTTTTGTTTTGGCTCTTGTTTTTAGAGATATTAGTCCATAGTTGCTCAGTCCTACATCACTGGGCTTGTGGTAGAGCAATGCATCATAATAGAGAACATAATTAAAAGGTCTGTTTATCTCGGGTAAAAAAGAGACAAAGGAAAAAGCCAAAGTCCTAAAATCCATTTCAAGGGCAGCTTCCGATGACCTGATGACCTAACTTCCTCCCTCCAGGACCTGCCTCCTGTAGATTCCTTCACCACTGGCTGAATGCTAAGGTTTTAACATAGGAGTCTTGGAGAGCAGTTAACAACCAAGCTGTAACTTCAACTTTGCATATTAGAATTAATCATTACCAGCATGTTTTTATTTCTGTGTTCATCTTTATCAAACATAAGCCATACTTGGTAAAATTCATTCAAAAGTACTATGAAAGAATCCAGGCATCGGGATTTTTTCAAAGCTCATTCTCTTTGTGATTATAATGTACAGCCAGAGAAAATTAAGAAACTTAGCATGAAAATTTGAAAAGAATAGTTCATTTTACTTTTAATTATGTGCATATATGTTTGGGGAGGGGCATGTGGACACGAGTATCTGAGGAAGCCAGAAGAGAGTTAGAGTTACAGGCTGTTGTCAGATATCCAATATGGATGCAAACTCAAGCTCAGGTCCTCGTAAAGAGCTGTATGCCCTTAACCAATGAGCAATCTCTCCAGCCTCAGGATTTATTTTTTAAATATTGAAAGTCATCTAGTGATTACTTTAAATGTTAAGTAACCTCAGAACTCATGATGATGCCTCCAGGCAGGAAGAATATGTCTGCCCTTTGCTAAGCAAATGTTTATGGTGGGCTAGGGCTGATCAATTAGGTCAAAGATTGAAATGGGTTAGAATAGCACTGGACTTTCAATACCCTTTGATGTTGTCACCTTCCTTTGTTCTCAGTACCTCTGAGAATGACTGTATTTGAAGACAGGACCAAAAATCTAGTGATATAACTAGATTAAGGAATAGGACTGTAGAATGGACCTGATATTAATATAACAGCTACAAGAAGAAATGCTTAGAATGCTCATGTGCAGAAGGTAGTAAGAGAGTGGATACATGCAAACCAAGAAGAGAGTCTTAGAGGAGTTCAACCCTGCCAGCATCTCTAGGTTGCACTTCCTGACTACAGAACTATAAGAAAGTCAATTTTTGTTGTGTAAATGCCAATTCTGTGTTGTTTGCCCTGAGCAGCTTGGTAATGACTCTGGTTTTGTGTAATATGACTTTCCAAGATTTAAGAAAGGTGACAGGTATTCTTGTTTTACAACCCTCAAAGAGCACATGTTTTCTGTGTATCTCTTTAAAAGCATCATATCTCATACTGCCTCAAAAACTTGCAAATGTCTTTAGCATAAGAGTAGCCTAGAATTTGAGTCTGGTTTTAATCTCCAAGTTTGTCATTTCAGCTGCACATACAGGCTAGAATCATTGTGGAGTTCTCTGCTTGGCAGCACTGATGTCCTGCTCAGTGAAACCTGGCATTTTAGACTTTCGGTTTCAGAAGGGTCTGTGGATGCCTCTAGGTGAGAAATGGCTCCTTTGTCCTCCTGTATCAACTCACATCTCCTTTGTGCTTCAGGACTGTCCTGTCCTGCCTTTGGTCCTCCTTAGTTTCCAGGGCACTGGAAATCTGTTTTGCTTCCCCCCTTTCATCTGTCGCCTGTTCTGTTAGCTTCCCACTTCATAGGAATTCAATACATCAGTTTTAAATTAATGAAAAGAAAAGCCACTCAGAAAGCCATAATGTCTCCATTTCTCACTTAACCCACTACAGAGACTGAACGTGTTGCTGATTGTTCTTTCTCCACGCAGGCAGAGGCCCATAGCTAAGCTGGTCTTTAACTTTCAAAAATGTCCACAGATTAAATTTACTCTATCTGGTCATTTCTGTTTACACAGCTTGAAGATATGCTCAAACATATGGAAATATTTGGATTGTGTCCTCTGTCTGGCTGTTATTCTATATGTATTAGAGTATTGCTTTCCTCATGTGCCACGTCATATGCAAATAGAATTTGTACTCTCTCTCTCTTAGTGTGCGCATGCGTGTGTGTGTGTGTGTGTGTGTATGTGTGTGTGTGTGTGTGTGTGTGTGTGTGTGTGTGTGTGTGTGTTTTGAACCTAGGGTCTCATATGAGTGACACATATACTAAATAGCTATTCCTCTATCCTCTGTCCTCTATCTTCATACGCAGTTGTTGGAAAACGAATGAACCTTCCCAACATACAATTAAGGGATGAAAAGCTAGTATTTCATGGAGGTCCTTAAGTATGATTGCAAAGGTAAATAAAATGGTACCTGTGAATATATTAGTTTGTTTACTGAGACATCTTATACAGCACTTTCAAATATCTATCTATACGTGGCTCATCTGGTACATAGCATGTGTCCCAAAGGCTGAATGTCATCCAAAATGGCTGCAACAGTTATTGACAGCGACAGGCCATCGTGGTTGTTACTAGGTACACGCAATCATCTTCCAAATGTCAAAACACATTGTCCCAAATCATACACATATGAACGTTCAACAGCCTGTGACGGAAAATACGAATAACAGCAAGTGTAAGCACAGTTCTAGTTTGGATGCATCCTGTGTGCATAAGATGTTTTTCCTTTTTCTGAGGCAGAGATTTTCACATTAGAGCTCTGGCCACATGGGTCCCTTTACACTGAATGGCTGGCACTTTAAGACTTCTCACTCCTCTCTATGAATACACTATGATACCGAAGTCTAGCGATCACACAGGACGCATGTGGTTCTTCAGGTTAATGCTGACTGTGATGGGGCTCCAGACTCCTATAACTCTGAGTATCCCTGCCGTTCCCTCCATCTTATTCCATTTCCCTTTCCAATGATAAAAGATCTATTGTACACAAGTGAAAGGCTATGAAACAGTAAAAAACACTGTCTGCAGATCTTTCCTTTCGTTCACAGGTTGTAGCTTGGAAGATCCATACATTCTGCTGAATACGAATGGCCAATAGAAAGAGTGCAGTCCTGCAGGTAACAGGTGTCTCCCAACAACTCTTCTACTCTGCTCACTGGATGGTTTATTTTTGGATCTTCCTGAGACTAACACAGGGTTAGGGATAGGAGAATCCTCTAGACATCGTATTGCTTGTCTATTTGTATGAGCCGAGTCCTGCCCTGTGTATTTCTCTAAAGCAAAAAAAAAGCATCTCCTAAGAGGTATGCAGGTTGTGACAGATTTCATCAAAATATCAAGAAATATGTAAGCCTTTAAGATGAAATGAAAGTCTAATAACTCTTCACAATTCGAAAGCATATTCTAAAGTTGGGATCCACAGGTACTGAAGACAATACCCGGGCCCTGACTAAGGAGCTGTTCTCTGGGTGTTAGAACTTTATTTCTGATATTCACTGCTGAATCTGTGCCTCAAATTAGCTACCTGCCTTTCAAGGGCCTGGTGCCCAGCTTGACTCTATGAGCATGCAGTAGAAACTTAAGGATGTGGGCTTCAGTGGCGTGACTTTAGAAGGTCAGGGGTACGCCTTTGAAGGGGAAAGTGAGGCTCAGTCCCTTCTTTATTTGTCCTATTTTCTATCTGCCCCTCCATGATTTGGACAGTTTTGTTTTTCCATACACTTATGTCAAGATCCACTATCTCACTGAGGGTCAAAGCCAACAGTGCTGCTGACTCACTAATGAAGACATATAGACTGGAAATCAAATTAAATCTTTCCTCTTAATAAGTTGACTTTTCTATTTTAATAGTGATAGAAAGCTAGCATATTCTCCCAAACACATGGATATCATTAATATGTAAATTATGTATAGAACCTAGTTCAATTCCATACATTCAACATCAACAGTTTGTCAGGAGACCTTCACAGGTAACTTCATCTGCCATCTACCCCTCGTCCTCACCCTGCATCTTAACATACAACATAATTCTGTCATCCTTCTGAAAAGTGGAAAGAAAGTCATTAATGCTGATTCATTAGCCTCATACTAGACCTAGGTAGATCTATGTGCTTCTAAAATCTTTCTACCATCAAACATGGTCATTGAAAACTTACAGTTGGTGAATTGGTATAGTGAAAGCAAGGTGAAAAATAGGGACACTTAGGCTCAGGTTCCGTTATTCCAGGGATGCATATGCTAGTTTTAACACATGGCTCTCTCAGATATGAATTGCCTTATTATTGCCCATTTTGCAGGAGAGAAAACTGAATTTTAGAAGTGATCTGTCAATACCAGCTCATTAGCAGGAAGCTAGTTTGGCATTAGATGGTCTGCTTTTGAAGACTATGCCTCATGACATTGTGTCTTTTCAGAGGCAGGACAAATGGTGAGTTTAATGGGTTTCCCTTGAGTTGCTTAACAAACTTTTTTTTAAAAAACTAAAACTCTATTAGCCTTAGGGAATAGAAACAAACACAATTGATCACATTACTAGATCTGAAAACACCACTGTTACATATTAACAGCACTCAATTAAGACTACAGTCATGACTTAATCAGCAAGCCATTAGACACAAAACAGTAATATAAACGCAAGCATGTTTCTATTAATCTGTTGCTCCCTATAAGTCATTGTGGTATTGCCCACATATTCCATATGGTCCTTTACAACCTAGATTTGGTTTCTTCTTGTCAAGAGATTGTATAGCCCTATTGAAAAATGATTAATAATATACCTATAAAGGCTATTTTTCCCAAGAACTAGAGAATGGCAAGGCAATTTAAATCATGGAATGGAAGGACTACCAATGCATCTATTCAACAAGTATTGCCTTCCTTTCCAGGCAAAAGGGACACGGCTATTCGACTGTGCAGTCGCTGGGCTGCACTGTCACAACAGATTCCTTCTCTGTGGGAATTTTACCAGAGCCTCTAGTCCTTTGGTTCATAAGTCTCAACAAAACTGCTTATAATCACCAGTAGAAGTTGTAAAATATGTGTGCTTATGCCAGGGTCCCTGCCCTCATTCCTTTAACTCTTAGCACAGGCTTTCCTATCACGGTTCTTTGTGTCTGATGTGTGATGGAGGCAAGTGAGACTCCAAGTCTTACTTTCAACTCACAAGAAAAGAGAACTCCAAGGTAAGAGGCTTCTCCACCAAGACACGTGACTAAGAAGATGGGAGAGATTAGTGTGTTGATGTAAATCTGCTGTTTCTTAAGCCCCTGCTAACTATGTAGATAGTGGCAGCCTATCAATTCCCTGCAATTCCTGGCAGTCTGCTTGTGAGCCTAGCCAGTATGGCTGAACCATCTCTCCATCCAGCCCTTCCTGGCAATGACTCATACCACAGGTTTGCAGCTCTCAAGTGTGATCTAATCAGGAGTTGTGTGAGGTCAAAACCATGTCCACACTGATACTCAGGTAATAGTGTCCTTTTGAATCTTCATTCTTTACATGGGACACAGTAGAGTGTATTTGGAGGTTCATACAGCCTATTATTTCACAAAACTTTACACACAGAGCACACATGGTCTTTCTTAATTGATCAGAATTTAAAGAGATTTACAAACATAAAATGCTACCTACTAGGTACAGGTTTTGTTTTCTCATAAAGGTGTAATTGAACTATATTCGATTATAAGTGACTTTACATAGATTGAGACTTTGAAAGTTTCTGATGTTTGATTCTAATGTGGGAAGTTTGCATAGCTAGCACAGCATATGCAAACCAAAGTCCTGAAGACTCTCGAGATTCTATGAGATACTAAAGTGCCCTGAGACCCAGTGTTGGAGAAATACTGCTAAAAGTGGGCTTCAGTGTTGGGTCATTCTCTCCCTTTGAGAGGTTTCTATGTCAAAGTCACTGTCAGAGGTCAATGGATGGATATATGTCACAGGCACTGAAAACACTAGGCACAGAACTACTGCAGGCACCCAGTAACCAAATCTACCTTGTACCACAGTGTTTTCCTGACCTCGGTTGCTCTGTACTCTTACTGTCTTTGTACATGCTAAGGGAAGACAACATAGTCTTTGGGGATCACACATGTGACCATCAGGAAGAGGTGGAAAATATTAAAATGATGAAAGCATGTACAGTATTGAAATAGTGTAGTGCTGTTAAATGTAACTAATTATGTCACCAGCTCTAGTGAAGCTAGGTTACTGAGTCATGACTTTAAGTCATTCCTCATGAGAAAGTTCCACCTCAGTGGGAACTGAGAAAGAATAATATCTCTGCAGGCCAAGGAAACACTAAATGCACAGGCTCTGAAACCAAGGTGACAGTTCATACAGAAGGAGCAGGGAGGAGTGAGAAGCAAAGAAAGACAGGGCTATGGTAATATTTCGTTCATATCGCAATTACGAGAGGAAACTCTGGTAGGGTCCTGAGCCAAGAAATGAGGTGAGGCGATCTTTTTAATGCTTCAAAAATAGCATCCAATATGTGGAGAACAGATGGCAAGAGCTCAGTAATGGAAGGAGATGAGAAAGAAGTCATTTATAAGAGTCATATGACATGATTTCCCTTTCGCTAGAGTCAAGCTAGGATTGCAAGTTTTAGGAAACTCACCATTGGGTTCTCCTAAGTCACTTGTTTCAAATATTTATACAAAGCACATTGATACTGACAGAAAACAGCATGCATTTGAAAAGTTCTCTGAGTGTGATCGCATTCATGGTTGAGGAAAATAACGTTCAAGGGTCACAAGCATGTTCATCTTCATTACTAACTGTATCACTAAATGATAAGTGATATACTCTTTATATATTTACACTGTAGCTAGTAAATAATAGCATAGCTTTTAAAATATAGGGATATTTAGACACATGTAACCTAGAGAAGGAGGGAATTCAGTTCTATAGAAAAAGCATACAAACTGAGACAACCATATATTTATACTAACCTGTAAAGGACTAGAATGTGCTTATCAGTGGAAAGACTTGCTTATTCTGGCCAGAACCCACAGCAGTGTTGAACAGCAAATATCTGTTGCTTCTCTCTACATTGGGATCATATCAGTAAGCAATGGCTCAATGACATGTAACTGTCAAATGGTGTCACGTGAGGAAAGACAAAAAAATAAAAGGACAGAACCCACAAGGTTTAAAAACAAAATATTCTTTCTGGTACCAATAGTTCTATCTATCAACAGGGCTTTGGAGAAAATGAGTGGATACGGCTGTGTGCTTGACTTTTTAATTAAAGTGAGGAGACAAGCTTCATCTGTGCAACTGTCTCAAAGCACAAGCTCTGTGACAAGCTTCCTTCATTGTCTACTGAGCAGGCTTACAAAGCAACAGGCAGTCAGCTACAGATGCGCGTGCACGCACACACACACGTGCATTGTACACATATGCACATTGCACAAACACATATAGGGAGATGTACACATATGCGCACACAGACAAATACCAAGGTTCATGTACATATACATATATAGGTGCTTTTATACACACAAAGAAATATACACATAGGTGCATTTATACACACACATACACATACATAGACATACATTATACAAAACAGGTCAACTTCAGTAAACTATATTTAACAAATGTCAAAATAGACCTTAATGTTTTATAAAATATATCTTCTCAGATGCTTAAAGATTTTACTATTTCAAAGAAACTGCATTTGGAATCAAAAGCTTAACATTCAAAATCTTAACTGTTGGAGAATCTCCGTTATGTCTTTTTGTGCTTGAGTTTATACTCAGTGTTCTTCCTGTCTCAGATCTGATGAATCACAAGGAATGGGTTTAGGTATCTTAAAGAATTCTAAAATCCAATGCACTGAGCAATGACCACTTGTATGAGAAATAAGGAGTGTTGTTACAAACTCAATTTGACACAAGATATACTTTTTATTGCTTTCATTTCTTAAGATGAATTTTCCTATATTCCTGTCAAGAAGAAAGTAAAACATTTCAGCTAATGGTATTCCTCATTTCATAGATCAAATGAAGCGGCAGAGAGCAAAGTTCAATGGACTTCATGACAGGCACAGCCATCCTCTCAGAGGCAGTGATGGAGGGAGCCATCACCCCGACTGGGAGGACTCGATTCTCTGAAAGTTTTAAATATAGTGCTCAAAATGATATTTTAAATCCCCTCTCTCCCAACTTCTAAAGAGTCTAAGCTCTCGAGGCAGCTGATGAATCCATGGAAACAGTGTCTTCTGGATGCACAGGACAGCTGCACATGCAAACTCACAGCAGCTGCGACACTGTGTACAGAACCTAGGCAAGCATAAGCCAGACCAAATCCCAGCCAGAAGAGAGGCCTGGACACATTCTCACCCACAAGACATCGAGTTACTGGAAAGGGACAGCTGCTGGGAGAGGGAGAGCCGGTTTCCCTAAGGGTGGAGATCCTAAGCCTTGTTATTTCTTTAAGAACAATGGTATGACTCTCAGAAGCTAGGATAGAATGCTATCAGCTGTCTGTTATCTATCTGTAGTGTAAACATCTCAAGTAGAGAGACCATACGATTACCAACTACAGCGTTCCTAGAGATGTCTGTGATCAGCTCTCCAGGGTTCTTATGAGCAAGCTCTAATCCCCTAACACATGAACACATGGCCCATTGGTAAGGATGCCTGTGAGGCCTTTCCATTGAGATTCTTATGTCTTAGGAGACGGCTACAGCTACCACAGCCTTTACATAGAAAAAATTGCATGCAACTACATTTTAAAGTATAATCTTTTCATCTTATGTGTCATAAGTTAAGATCATATCTTAGAGGTACATAGAGGTGGGTATGAGGAGAGGGGCCATGTGGGGGTGGACTGGGAAGGAAGGGGGGACTGTGATTGGGACACAAAGTGAATAAATAAATATATTAATTGAAAAAAGAACAATAAACAGACAAATAAATAAATAAAGGATCTTATTATAGGTTATATATTCTCTTATTCTATTATCAATAAAATCATGTTTATTATCTAAACATGTTTCTGAAACATGGTAACAAAGCAAAAGCTATTTGTTTTGTTAAAGAAACAATAACACACACACACACACACACACACACACACACACACAGAAAAACCTAAAACCAATAATTTTAATTAAATTAAGGTTCAGTTGAGTGTAGATGCCTAGCTCGGACGTACCCAGCACTATCTGCTCAATCAGATTCCTAACTGAAGAATTCTTTTTAAAACCAATGGAAACTCCGGTCATGGGAAAGAGACACACACAGCAAGAATCTGGCTTACTAAAACTGGTCTCATGACTTATCTGGGCCCAGGGTCAGTGTTAAGTGTCTTGGCAATGAGTGCTGCATGCTTCAAAATTTTCTCTGTCTTCGGAGTATCTCACGAAGAGCTTTGGAAACCATAGTTCATGTCCTATACCCGTGTTTAGAAAAGTAATCTCACACAAGGTCTCAGAAAACAAAGGAAATAAATTACCCAGACACTGCCAGTCCATAAATGTTTCAGTTCGTGGGTAAGTGTCAAAATGAATTAAAAAGTTTCCCAATAAGGAATTGTAAAATGTTTTACCAATTAAAAGGAGAAGTTACTTTTTGTGCTTCTTAAATATATTGACCATTTTGATAATATCATCTCTAGGAGAAAAAGTCAATTCTAGTGTATCTGATTTACATTAGTATAATTAGACCCACTCAAGCTTTGTTTTTGTTTTTTTCTGTGTGTCTGTGTGTGTCTGTGTGTGTGTGTGTTTGTGTTTATTGTTTGTTTGTTTAACAAAGCAAATAGCTTTTGCTTTGTTACCACATTTCAGAAACATGTTTAGATAATAAACATGACTTTATTGATAATAGAGTAAGAAAATGTATAACGTATAATGAGATTCTTTCTATCTATCTTTCTTTCTTTCTTTCTTTCTTTCTTTCTTTCCCTGTTTATTTTTCATTAAAATAAAGCAGAGGGGGTAACTATCAGCAAAGATTTAGAACAGGTTTGTAAAAATAGTTAAATGAGTAGCCTTCATGGGACATATCGGTATTTATGAAAAGAACAACGTGATAGGGAAAGTGTGAAATGCTAATTTTGCTAATCATTGTCTTTCTGATAATAAACATTCTTACAGGAATGAGCTAATCATATTTTCATGTATATTCTCTTATAATTGCTGAATTTGAGCACATGCTCCTGTATTTGTTCATCCTTGCAAAGATATCAATTTGAGTCTTTTATCCTTAAAAAACACTTTTATTGGTGTGCATGTGTGTCCATGTAGGAGTACATGTGTGTGTGTGTGTGTTTGTGTGTGTTCACAAGTACGAGCATCTGGGTAGAAGTCAGAGAACAGTTTGTGGGAGTCAGTTGTCTCCGCTATATGAGTCTGGATATTGGACCCAGAGAGCGAGCTCTATTAACCTCTGAGCGGTCTCACCAGGACTTTTTGTTCATTTCTACATTAGATAACTGTGGTGTTTGGCTTGTGCTATTAAGGTATGAGTTTTCTTTTACATTTTTTTTACATATTTTGCCTATTAACCCCTATTAAACACACACAACAAGAAGAACAACATTTTTCTAATGTATAGACTGCCTTTTTATTTTCTTAGTGACATGTCTTTAAATAAAGGCTAGAATAATTTAAGAAGTCACTACAAATTTAGCAAACACAAGCTGATGCCCAGTTAGAATTTTTCCTTGTCATACCTCCCAGGAACAGTACTTACAAGTCAAGCAGTTAGTGTTCTGCCTGCTGCTTCCTGGGAAAGAATGCAGGAAAAAAGAATGTCTTTCAGAGGATCTGCAAATTCCCAAAGCAGCAGGAGAGGTTATAAAAAGAAAGGCATTTGACTATTTCCATGGGAACATCTTCATGACTACTGTTATCTTTATTAAGTAGTGAAAAGGAGAAAGAAAAAGAGAGCGGGGGGGGGGGGGGGAGAGAGAGAGAGAGAGAGAGAGAGAGAGAGAGCTCTACTGAACAGCTACCTAACATTTATGTGGGGCAAAGCATGCTTCTTTCCAAACTTTTAATACTGTATGGTGTGTGTGTGCTTGTGTGCATGTGCACGTGTACATGTGTGTGTGTGTGTGTGTGTGTGTGTGTGTGTGTGAGAGAGAGAGAGAGAGAGAGAGAGAGAGAGAGAGAGAGATGTGTGATGTGTGAATTTTTTTTTATTAACTTGAGTATTTCTTAAATACATTTCGAGTGTTATTCCCTTTCCCAGTTTCCGGGCAAACATCCCCCTCCCCCCTCCCCTTCTTTATGGGTGTTCCCCTCCCCATCCTCCCCCCTTGCCACCCTCCCCCCAACAATCTAGTTCACTGGGGGTTCAGTCTTAGCAGGACCCAGGGCTTCCCCTTCCACTGGTGCTCTTACTAGGATATTCATTGCTACCTATGAGTCCAGGGTCAATCCATGTATAGTCTTTAGGTAGTGGCTTAGTCCCTGGAAGCTCTGGTTGCTTGGCATTGTTGTACATATGGGGTCTCGAGCCCCTTCAAGCTCTTCCAGTTCTTTCTCTGATTCCTTCAACGGGGGTCCTATTCTCAATTCAGTGGTTTGCTGCTGGCATACGCCTCTGTGTTTGCTGTATTCTGGCTGTGTCTCTCAGGAGAGATCTACATCCGGCTCCTGTCGGTCTGCACTTCTTTGCTTCATCCATCTTGTCTAATTGGATGGCTGTATATGTATGGGCCACATGTGGGGCAGACTCTGAATGGGTGTTCCTTCTGTCTCTGTTTTAATCTTTGCCTCTCTATTCCCTGTCAAGGGTATTCTTGTTCCCCTTTTAAAGAAGGAGTGAAGCATTCACATTTTGATCATCCATCTTGAGTTTCATTTGTTCTAGGCATCTAGGGTAATTCAAGAAAGAATTTATGAATGTATGCTTTTGTATATGTGTGTATATGTTTGTGTCTGTGTGAGCCTGTATGTGTATGAGGTTTAAATGTATCTGTGTTTATGCTTCTTTGTGTATGTCTATGTGTGTGATTGTATGTGTCTATGTGCACATGGTGTACTTGAGTTTAGTGCACGGATTTGTACAGCTGCTTTTCTCCTTCTACCTTTACATGTTCTCCATACCTTCAGGTCACCAACCAACCTGCTACTTCCTTTACCCATCAAGCCTTCTTGCTCCCCATATGCTGACTTCTCAACCATTCTTTGTTAATGAGCATACCGTTTGCCATTCAATCATTAACAGCAACTATAGGTTTTACTCCTTAGAACCCATTGTTTCCATTCAGTTCTTGAGAAACGTGCTTCCCGCATGCCAGAGGAAACGTTGCTGTGAGTCAAATGGACACACATCTGCATTCACCTGTCCTGTTAAGTGTCTGACGTTCTAAGTTCTCAAGTATTAAAATCTGGGATATAAAAACAAAGCCACTGAAATCCTTGGAAGTTAGGCAAAATTAATAAGAAACTACAGAATGTGAAGAACAGGAGAATCAACTGACTTTTCAGTGTTTGATGTATTTTTATTGGACAGAAAACGGCATAATTGCTTAGATGAAATTCAATGACTACCCATGATATCAATGGTGAAACAACTACCTGGGGGAAAATAATGCCGTTTGCCCAAAACTTGTCTGAGGCTTTTCCTCACAGAACCTCTGCCTCTGCCACAGAGATAGTCGCTATCCTGAGCGACTGTCTTTTCTCTAGAGTAATATCATATCACAAACCAATATGCCAGAGACTAAAGCATTGGTCTTTGCTAATTATTTGTATACCTAGCAAAAGCCACATGTAGACTGAACATATTCTCTTGTTCATATATCTTTTGAACATTGCTCACATCATCCATACAGTTAAAGTATCTTCACTGGCAGATAGACATTTTTTCTGTGACTGTACACAATGTTCCATCCCTATTTTATTTGATTCATTTCATTGTATTGATTGTATTACAATTAAAAATAACCTGCTACTATAAAATTCCTTTGCAGTGGGTCTGAGGACCATGTGTAAATAACTTTCTGACACAGAAACTCAAAACAATAACTGGTACCACTCTTCAGCCCTCACACCTGCAACTAGCCTTGCCTAGTCGCTCATGGTGGCTCACTTTAAGAACACCTAGTCATGCGAACGTTTCAGGTCTTCATCTGTCTTGGAAATTGTTAGAACTAGTTTTCTTTACAGCTGTAGGTGGGGGATTGCCTCTAACTGTAATTTCAATGAAGCTGATTGCCATCTGTTGATTAAGTGTTCGAGATTTCCCTTTTGTGATGTGTGGGTTCAAGTTTCCTGTTCTTTTCCCCCTACAGTTGACTTGCTTATGCTCCTCTTGAAAGGTCACGTATATGTAATGGTCCTTTGTCCTTTGCCTCCAGTATTTGTTGTAAAGGCTTTCCTTATTCCATAATTTGTCTTTTGACTCCTCGTGGTACTTTTCCATCTAGCCCCAACACTGTTTTTGATAACATTATGACCAACCAAAGCAGATGAACAAGCAATAAACAGCAATGTGCCAATCATTTTATACCTCTAAAGGATCATGTCTTGAAAATGTATCGCCTATCATCCGTCCCCCTGATTCTGTGTCCTAATGGTGATCCATCAGTACTTACATATCTAGTTTAAGCTATGTCAACTCAGAATTGCCTTTGCCATGACTTTTACATGGTTTCATGTGTTTCCAATCTTCCCTTCCAAAACCCTAAATTCTAACCAATATCTAAACAAATTAATTTTTAGAAATGCTGGACTATCCTTCCATTATCTCTGGAGTTTGCAATTACAGGCGACTCACAATGTAACTGAAGCAGATTGTGTGTGTGTGTGTGTGTGTGTGTGTGTGTGTGTGTGTGTGTGTGTGTGTGAGAGAGAGAGATAGAGAGAGAGAGAGAGAGAGATCATTTGGTTTAGCTTATAGACCCAGCCAATGAGTGATTTAGATGTTTTCTTCCTTTCAAATTTAACGAAACGAGGTTCTCAATGCCTAAATTCCTCATAAACACCAATTGCTTGGTGCTTCACCTATCATGAAGAACTTACCCTTCCAGGCTCTCTTTTCCACAGACTGGAAGCCGTGTTCAAGAGACACAATCTTCCCTTTGCCGCTCCAGATGCCTGGCCTGCTGCCCTCCTGTTTTGCTTTCTGTGTCTGAAGCCTGATCCCTAAAGACTCTATCAAAGGAGGTTCTGCCTTTCTAAGGTATGTTCTACCAGAGAGGACCCTGACAGGAGAACAGAAGGTCCCTAGGGAAGCTTGAATTTGAGATGCAGAATGCCCCGTCTTCCTTCCTGCTAAGTGGCTCTGGCTGGCTGTGTGTGGTGTCCACACTGACACGGGCTGCTCTGTTCTCTCTTCGAGTTTCCTGGAAATTCGCTCCTTGAGAGTCAGGAGTGCTAATGGCTCTACCATTACACAACCAGATTACTGCAGTGCTCCATGCTTCCTCTGTGCAAACTCTTCCTTTGTAAATTAACTCTCCTGGAATTATTCTTATTTGTGAGTGCCCTCTGTTTCCTTTTGGGACTCTGAGCCAAATTTAATAGCCATGCATGTGTGTAAAGAGAGAACCAGAACACAGTGTTATGTGTTAGGGCACATTACCATGATAGCTGTTCTCTCAGGCTCATGGATAAAGTGGACAGAGACATACATGTTCTTTTCTGAGGAACTCAGAGAATAGTCAAGGAGCACATTCATCATGCTGAGCTTTGGAAATGTATGGAGTAACGAATACAAAGGTATCCATCTAGAAGGACAAGAGCTCTCTACCAGGACTGGGCTCTAGACCGCAGCTGGATTTCATGCTGTAGGGTGTGGAAAACACTGTTTCTGTACAGTCCCTTGAATCTCCTTGTTAACTCATCAGTAGTCACTACCATAATTCGAAACTAAAATGAGAAATTCCTGAAATAGTTTACTTCACAAGTCAATGAATCTTACCTATCAAGTGAATTCACAAAATTTCTTCCTCTATTTTCTTTCTTTCCTCTGTCTAAAAATGATGATGTAGACACTTTTGATGTTTATTCATCAAATATATAATCCAGATTATACCTCTCTTTTATTTTCTCAGGCTTTGAGTATTAACTATTAGCCCCTTTACCCCCATTTAGTAGCTCATGCAAAACTAGAGGGCCATATATTAAAATTATTAGTAGAAATGTAAATAGATGTTCATCCAGATGCTATAAAGGACAGCATATTTTAGATATGGGATGTCTTCTCATGGTCCATTGCTTATGGACCACAAGTAGGAGTGTCTCCATGATAAGATGCATTTAAATAACACTTCAATTGATGCAGCCAGTTGACTGAAATTATCAGTTGGAATTATGCAGGGTATCTGGACAGGGGAAGAACCATGGGGTGCTCTCCTCACTGGGCCACTAAAGAAAAGGTGACCTAGTTGTCCTATGACAGGTGAGAAAGACTTAGCATGAGGTCCTCCTGCTCCCCATTCACCGTCTGCTGCTGATGGAATGTGCAACAGAGAAGCGAGGGCCAGCCAACATCTCCTGCATGCATCATGGTCTCTCACTCCCTTCAGGCTACAGTGGCAGGAACCCTCAAGCTTTGTGCTGCTCTGTAAGTAGCAGGTGATCTGAAGACCCCTACAAGACAGATGTAAAACATCCTGGATCTGTGACTATTGGGCCATCAGGCTCCATCTGGGTTAAAAATCGGCTCTTCTGCTTCGTCAGTCTTGTTTCTGAGACAGGACCAGACAACTACACCCTAAGAACTTAATCCAAACCCATTAAACCTTCATAGTTGGACCATGGCAACGCAGAAAACACAGTGTCACTATTCACTTTTGATTCTAAGGGTAAAAAACTAAGTTATAATTATAACAGAAAAAAATACTACAAATTCTTTAATATTTAAATATACTTATTTGATAGAAAAGCTACCTTAGCCATTTCTTTGCTAACATTTAACACATTATAGATAAGCAAAAGTGGTTCTCTTTTTGTTAATGTTAGTTAATATCAAAGCTCATGTTCCTATTCTTAAACATAAGATTGATCTGAAAGATACATATTTTATTTAGGCTGATTATTTTTTCATCTATAAAAGTTTCATCACTGAAGTTCTATCTAAGTTTATTTTAAAAGTCTATCACAATAGGTATAGATGATAGCCTTATGGGGTTCCATTGTATTTAATTGTGCTCCATAGAGAACAGAGAATATCAGTTATTTTTCTCATTGATATAACAAAATACCAAAAGCAATATGAAAGAGAGAAAGGACTTGTTTTAGTTTACACCTAGAGGGGTGTAGCCCATAGTAAAAGACATAGCAGCTGAGGGGTGGGGGTACTGGTTACATTGTACCAACTGGCCTGAAGCAAAGAAAGAAAAGGCAGGTTTGTACTATGAAACATCAAGGCCTGCTTCTCCATTACCTATTTCCTCTTGGAAGGCTCCACCTACTAAGCATCTACAATATTCCTAAATAGTGCTACTATCTGGGGACCCAATATCCAAATACATGAGCCTTTAAGAGATATTTTGTTTTCAATCTGCAATAGACAATCACATTTAATTCAGTGAAATTTAGCCATAATCTTATCTGTGTGGCTTTAATGAATTTATTTAGGGCCAAAGGTAGCCCAGCTCCTTTAGGATCCCTATATTACCCAATCCCCTCAAATCCTCAGTATCCTTGGCCCACGTAATTGAGTATGGAGGAGGTGTGTGTCTTGTTTCTAATGTAGAGCATGACAAAGGTGATGTGCTGCGGCTCTTTTTAATGACCATGCTGCATGGAAACTCTGATGGTGTCATCTCTATAAAGCTTCAGATTGCGACTTAGTGGGCCTAAAGGCTGCCTTTTCAGACTCAGAAAGACTCAGATTGCAAGAAACTTCGAGTGACCTCCAGCATCTGCCAGCGTCTGAGATGATCTCAGTCAAAAGGGAGCAAACCTAGGGTTCTTATCGTTCTGACTACAGCAGGACTGACCAAATGGGAAAGGCTTTGTCCAGATGAGTTACAAGACAAGAAGAAAATGTATTCAATACTTTTACTCTAGCTTTTGAGACCATGGGAAAAGAACTCAGTAAGGACAAGTCTAGATCTAGAGGAATTAGGAGACACTAGATGTAAATGAAAATAAGCTACTAAATTTAGATTATTATGCATTTCTTTATCCTCAGTTCCTTTCCATGTGAAATAGCAATGTTTGAATCTTCTAGATTAGTTGTGGGCACTGAGTGAGATAATTAAATTTCTGAAAAAAATATATAATTGTTTTAGGAAGTGAACTGAACTAAAGTTAATAGTGAAGTTGGCCTCAAGAAGAATCCTGGTTAGCTAATAATTTGACAAATGTAACTGCATTATATTTGACTTTTCAGACAGTCCAAAACAAAAGAGAAAAATTAGGAGAAACTGTCTCAAGTCATGCTTTCTTGGTCTTGCAAGCCTTTTCTCCATTCTTGCAACAATTGCCCACCTTTAAGGCACAGTTTCCCTTAGTAACTCTGTACAGTGAAGAAGGAGAAATCTATTTTAAGCTTACAATAGCTAAAACCATGTTTGGAACATAATCACCTCTTCTGCCAAAAATGTAAGAATTTTTCCATATTTGTACAAGAGGATAACTTAAAATTATAGAGAAATATTTATAACAAAAACAATTTCATAACACATAAAAATTTCCACATAGGCTTCATCCATTTAGAATAGAGAAATCCCATTGCAAAAGACCTCATTTTCCTTACTCGCCATGTGAACTGGCTTGCTTTCAGCCTGAATCTCTGAAAGTGAGCTTTATTTATTACTCTCATTTTGTTTTCAGATCACTTTAATTCCCAATAAAAAGCAAGCACCAAATGCAGAATGGGATATTACTTATGTGGATGTTTTTAAAGCTAGAATAGATAGTGGCCCCATTCCAAATGTTCTATAAAGCATTTTTATAAGTAAATTCCGATCATAAAAATTTTGTTAAATCCCTTTTACTAGTAGAGAAAAAGCAAACCCGAAGAATGGCTAGTATCTTAAAGTATGTAAAAGTAAAAACTCAGAAAATTTACCTAAACCTGCAAAGTGTCATTCATGCCTCAGAATCACCACTGAGAATATGAAGGGTTTCCTTAGTCCACACAGGGCAGACACACAAGAGAACATTTGAAGATTAGCAGCATCAGAAGTGATGTGAAACAGCTCTGTGGTCCCGACTTATCACTTTGAGAACAAGAGGATACTTTGCAGTACAACCAGATACAAGGACATGGAGAGTGGTCTGCTGCCTGGTAAAGTCTACAGGGAGCTCAATAACTGACTAGATTTTATAGCTCATCCCATTGCATGCTGACAAAAATACGGATGTTCAAGAGATAGAGGGAGAGACAGGGACAGGCCATCCATCTAGTGGATAATAAGACAATCCTTTGCTTTTGAGTTCACATAAATCCCCACACCTATGAAAGCTTTTAAAGAAAGTCCTATAAGTTTATGATTTAAAAAAACTATTATAAATTGGCCTTTCACTAAACATGGAAATTGGAGTTTTGCCTGTTTTTACTAATGAATTCCACAGACAGAACTGCTGCCTGGTCAGATAGATAGATAGATAGATAGATAGATAGATAGATAGATAGATAAATGCCAGGACTCTAAGTCACACAAAATGCCTTTTATATGCATTTTTATTTACCCTACACTCTGATTTACATACCGTCTCATCAACTGGAATGCTAACAACGTTTAACCATTTGCTATTTTGGATAGCTTAGCCACTAACTGCTTGTAAATTTGGGCAGACTATTTAATGTTTTTGACCTTTGTTTCTACAAACAGCAAGAAATAATGTCCTTAGGGAAGCTCAGAAGCAAGACCGTGTGAACACACTTTGAAAAATAGTAAGACACTATGTAAATACATCATATTATTATTAATATTGATAAAGCCTCTCTGGACCTTAGCCCATTGGATGTGACTGTTGCTAATTCATAAACTGAATTTAGAAGCATTTATTAGTGATGGCTCTTTTGTGCTTTTAGGATATCACCATTTAGTAGTTGGCAGACTTCACCTATCTTTCCTAATAATGATTGTAAATTGAATTTATTCATACTTTATAAGATAGTCCCTCTCTTGCAGCTAAAGAGGAACAGCCACAGGATTAACTATCTTATGATTCCTTCTTCTGCAAAGATTTCTTAAGTAGCTGGGAGTTCTAGCTAGAATGTAAAACAAATGACTACGGGACACACACGCACACGCACACACACACACACACTTGTACATGGACATGAGAGCACTCACATGAGCATGCTCAAAATCTAAGTCAGAGTAGATACCCAATTCACTTATATTCCCAATAGAACAAGAGTAAGTTCCCAACAGAACAACTGCAAAATTTCATTTGAATTATTTTACAATTATTAAAAATACTGAAATTGCTAAAATAAATGTTTTATGCTGTATAGATATTAGAAACAATAACTATCCACTTCCCTACCTTTCTCAACATTTCTCTTTTTATAATGTACAGCTAACTTAGCAAGCAAACTTCTTGAAATTTCCCAATAAAAGACAATCGTTTCCATCTCAGATGCCCTCCTCAGTTCACCGATACAGGCAAACAGTTCTCCGTTTTTCTCAGGAAGTCATGAGTACATAGTCACAACAGCAGGAAAAGAATCTCCAACTCACCGCCTGTCATTATTGTCCAAACATGTGCTGCCTTACAGAGACACAGTCTCTGTGGCCTAGACGTTTATGAACTAGCAATCCACAATGCCTTTTTATCCCCTTGCTGGAGAATCTGTCTGCAGATGACTTAATTATTAAATCCACACTAACACACTAACACCAGTCAGTAGCTGGTTCCATTTCACTTCCCAGCCTTTTAACTCCTGTCTTCTGTTACTCTGCAATTTAAGGAAATTTGTGGGAATGAGAGAGCATATAGATAAAAACAAAGTGCTAAATATTTTCTAATACAAATGCCATGAAATAATAGCAGGTGAACTGAAAGCATGAAATATAGTATTCTAATCATGTGAGAAAGGATTTATTTTTTTTAAAAAAATGCCCTCATAAACCAAGTTAGATGCCAAGTAAACTGAAAATGAGACATTTTATCTGGGTGAATAGTGATAATCAACAAAGAAAGATTAAAGCCAGGGAGAGAAAAGAATAAGAATTTTTCATTTATAACATGTTGAAAGGCAGACTTTGAATCTGTTAAAGGAAAATGTGCTTTCCTAGATATGATTTCTGTTCTTGCTACTCAGCAAAATAAAACAAATTAGTGAAATACTGAGTAAACCACGCCACTGCTATCTAAACCACTATTTGCTGAAATCAGAGCCCACATTTTAAGTCATAAATGGGGTAACACTGGGTAGTCCAAGAGGACAAGTTCCCTAAATCAGAGACATCTGAATCTGGCTCAGGGAATGGGCACCTGGAGGCATTTATTCTTCCATTGACCAGGTTCAATTTCACAGCTCATCTGGATGTCATTAGATGCCAGGCTTGCTTGGAAATCTGCGATTGCTTTAATTTTCTATTTCACTTTGTGAACATGAAACCCAGTCCTCCCTTGTAGAAATATTGAAACAACCTGTCTTAAAGTAATGTATAGGCTGAAAGTGCCTTGCTAACCAATTAATCTTTGATATGATAAAAAGAGGCTGGCTAAGGATAGTTCCCTTCATCTGATTCCATCATGAATGCCACTCCAGTACAAGCTTCTGTGGTAAATAATGGTTTCCTTTTGAACAAATCGAATGGGAGCTATATAAAAATTAATGTTACTTAACTTTTAAATGTGATAAATATTCACAAGTACATATTGAATATCTACCTTGTTCCTGTCTTTTGGAATGGAAACTCTTCAACTTTCTGCTCTGTAGATAACATGAGAGTTGTAAAGAATGAGAATATGTGTGATTTCAATTTTCAGATGAAAATACTACATAATTCAAAACACTTGATTATCCTTACCTGGCCACTGCTCTGAGAAAAACCCTAAACTGTTATCATTATGAAGCTAATGCTACATCACAACTGATGCACTCTGACTCTACACTGTCCTCCGAAGACCCCTGTATTAAAGGTGTGCTTCTTGTCTTTACTTTAGGAGAGGTATTATAACCTGTCAGCATGTGACCTTCTGATAAGTCTCAGGTCATTGAAGTAGTGCCCTCTGTAGAGGGTGCTTCTGATGTTTTGATCTGGACTCTGCATGTGAACACTGAAGGTCCTGTTCCCCAATTGGTTCTTGATTGATTAATAAAGATGCTAGAGGCCAATGAGCTGGGTGGAATAGCCAGGACTTCCAGTTTTCACATAGGCAGGCTAGCAGTCACAAGGGAGGAGAAAAAACGTTTGCCATTCTTTGGAAGGAGATAAAGCTAATAGTCATATGAGATCTCAGGTGGAGTGGCCATTGGCCACTTCACCTAATTGGCCTTGGGGTAATAGGCGGGAGATTCAAAACATAATTAAGCTGAGGAAAGATTTAGGGTGCTGAGCTAGGACTAAGCAACCAAAAATGTGGGCAGATTCAAAGGTGTTGAGCTGGAAGGGAAAAGAAGGTCAAACAATAGCCAAAGAAGGCTTAGAAGAGCATGGCCATTGAACAAAAACATATCAAAGATGTGTGTGTGTGTGTGTGTGTGTGTGTGTGTGTGTGTGTGTGTCTTTCTTCTGTGGGTCTGAAGAAACCTGGACAGGGGCTGGTAGCACGGTTAGAGCAGAGCTTAAAGCAAGATAGTAGGAAGTACATGCTACAGGCCTCAATCAGGAATATGATAGGCTTATCTTCTGCCTCCTTTTCTGCATTCCGGCCACGATGAGTAACCATGGGCAACCTGGCACGTCTTCAACTGTGACATGTCTATCACCACAGGCCAAAAAGCAAGTGACCAAATTCACAGTGGACTGAAATCTATGAGAATGGGAGCCAAAAGAAACCTTTTTCTCTTTTTAAGCTGGTCACCTTAGGTGTTTTGTTCTAGTGACAGAGAGCAGTCTGACACACAAAATAAAGATTGAAGAAAACTAAGAACATTTGCTTTTGCATCGTCCTTGGGTCTAATAAAATTAACCTTCTTATTTTTATATGCAATAAGAAAGATGCTGTTATTTTCATTTGACTGTCAACTTAAGAAACTTAAGATGAAAGATGGTAAAGTTCAATAAAGTTTTATTTAAATGATGCATTAATGAAAATATCCAAACTAATCGATTCTGAATGAAGCTTTATAACAACTTTCTGGTGTCATGGACAAAGATAACTGCAGTAGGAATACAAAGCATGATGACACAGGAAAAATGAAGCCAGGGAATACTTTCTCCTTGATTTAGCTATACTCCTAACAAGGGTGGTTAATGAAAATGGGGTTATCTTCCAGGAAACATAGAGAAGAAGGGTTCCAAGTCCTAGTTTGAGGCTCAATATCCTCTTTATATGTCACAATAATTTATCAATACCTTGAGGGAAATAAAAGAGGAGATGACTGTGTTGTGATTAATTTCTATAAAAACATATCTTGTGTTCTAAGGGACTAGCACTTTTTCCTGGACCTCACAGCCAGAGTTAATAACATACCATGCAACCATTTATGATAGAAGACTGCTATCCCACTGAGTTCTCAGTTGTTTGTTTAACCTGCCATTAAGAGACCAGTGGAACCACCAGCCCTACCTGCCTTGATTCGCCTGTGTAATCAGCTCTACCACCTAAGCTAATGACTAATTTTTAATTTTAAATTATGTTCTCTTCTATGTTCCTGACCCAGAGAGCAATGCATATGTGCATGTGTGGGTGTTACGGCAATAGTTTGCTGAAAACAGCAGACAGGATGAAATTGACCTTATCCAACAAATACCACTATAAATATTGGAAAAAGCATATGGATGATGCATGTTAACACAACGTTTTCAGTACTGACTTCTTTGGGGTCAGTTGAAGTAAATAACAATCCCTTGTTTAAAGAACAACCGTTAAAGGTTTCTGTAAAGGGTCCTCCACTCCTCTCCCATGTTGTCCAATAAACAGAACAACTCTTTCATTAAAGACACATTCAGATCAAACACAGGTTACAGATAGGCCAGCTACAAACAGATGGAAAGCATAGGGAGAAATGTACAACTCAAACTTGGACTTGCTGTTGGGCAAATGAACCCAGGAGGAGGTCCATGATTTTATCACTTAATTTGACATGGAGACCACTGAGACCTGGTTATCAGAACATGAGAACTCCATAACTCCAAATGCTGCCCTGTAATTGTGAAGCAACAGGCATAATCATATGACTGCAAAAGACTGTGGAAAGCAAAGATACTCTTAGCTCCGTCTTGGGACTAATATCCCTTCATCTTGAAGCCATAGCTTCTGATACAGCCGTGGGATGAGACCCACCCTACCCCTGCTTTCCCAAGGAGTTACCAGAAAGCCTGTACACTCATCAGTCCTAAGTCGATGGTTTTCTAGTAATTGTTTTGACGGAAGGTGAAAATAATGTGGTGATATTCCCCTACTTAATGAACTCAGGGCATTCAGCAAACAGATGTGCCAACATCCGGTCTGATTGAAGAAAAATATTTATTTCTGGTATATTTTACTTTACAGGATTAAATCAGATTAGTAGTCAATAAAGAGTTAAAAATCAGGCCTGCATCCATCACCAGCAGAGAATGATAGAGGAGAAGCTTGAAATCAGTACATGGAAGGCCTTCTGAATATCTTTCTTATTTCCTTTTGCAATGCTAGGGTCAATTCAGAGTCTTGGGCATAAGGAGATGAATGTTTTTCCAATGAGTATAAATCTAGAATATAAATAGGTGTTTGATGATGGGCTAATTCAAGTAGTGATACTTCTGGATTGCAGATGAGAAGTGGCCTGACTTGAGATAGTGAGGCCTATAATGTCCCTAGTAAGGAGTTGCCAGAAAGAGCAGTTCCTTGTAAAGCCACAGCAGACCACCAGAGCAAATCCATATTGTCCCCTGATCCCCCAGAATCCTCTTCACTGCCTTCTCCCAGGCAGAGTCACTCTGTTGGTGCTCAAAGGGGCTGAAAGCGGTCACAGCCTAGGGATGCTGCAAGCTGAAGAAGCTGGTGTTTAGCTCTCAGCCTTGCCAGCACCAGGAAGAGGAGCAGCTGTGAGTTTTCTAGGTTTTTTTTTCTTTTTTTTTTTTTTACAACTCCTTCCCTTCAGCAAGAAAGATTGCTTGTTTCCCTGCCAGACTCCTGCTACATTTGTCTGTTTATTAGCTTAGCTGCATACTCTGTCTAGTAGCCAAGACCGTCGTGGGGATAGCCACTTGTTTACAATCTGTGTTTAAATAAATTAACTCCCAGTCAGTGATCAGCTACATCTCTTTATTTCTAGAGAGACTCTGGCATCCTGGAAGACAGGCCACTCCTAGGGGAGCCAATCCCAGAGAATAAGAATGACTGGCTCACAGATGAAAGCAACATTGCAGGACTATTTCCCAAATCAAAGGAAAAAGAAATCTGTTGTAAAAAGGGATGCTATTTTTGCAGATTGCTTCCCTCCCTTCCTTCCCCACCTTTCTCTCTCTGTCTCTGTCTCTGTCTGTATGTCTCTCTCCCTCCCTCCCTCTCTCTCCCTCTTCCTCTCTTTCTCTCTTCTCTCCCACTCTCTCTCTCCCCCCTCTGCCTCTGCCTCTCCCCCTCCCCCTTCTCCCTCTGCCTCTCCCCCTCCCCCTTCTCCCTCTGCCTCTCCCCCTCCCCCTCCCTCTGCCTCTCCCCCTCCCCCTTCTCCCTCTGCCTCTCCCCCTCCCCCTTCCATCCCTCCCTGCAAGCAAGATTGTTAGGATCCCAGATCTACTTTTTCATAGCAACTTAGCACCACATGGACCTGCAGAGCGACAGGTGAGTCAAAGAATTGTCATCAAACTGCTTAGAAAGACAGCAAGATTTAGACGAGCAGGTCAGGGATCAGTTCTTATTTCTTACAGAGACGAAATTGTGAAGCGCAGGCTCCTTTATATCATCAATACTTTCTGGAAATATCCAATCCTTTTTTTTTATATATAGCAATACAATGTCTTTGAAGAAAAATGTATGGGGAATAAAGGGAAGACAGAAATCACTCTTATCAACTTGGTATTACGAAATGGTTTCCATAAATGTTTCACCCTCATTAATATTTTTATCACTACTTTATAATAGCAAAAAAAGCATATTACCCACAAGGCCTTGAGCCTCAACTATGAGTAGATGTAAGTATTACTTAAGCACCCTGCTATTGGGAGCCTTTCTGACCACATTGAAGTCAGTCAAGAATATTTATTCCACTGGTTTTTTTTTTCAAGGTTTAAGAGAGCTAGAATGTGAATGCTTACAAAATGATGCTTTCACTTTGCAAGATTAGATTTGCATTTCTGGTTGCAAAGCATTTTACAAACCTTCTCGACCTAAACTCCAAGCCCACGATGCAAAGAAGGGCCTGAGACACCTCCGAATATATTTCCACTCTCCCAACTGTTTTTCCTAAAGGCTTTCCTAATAGGAAAACTTCTATAAAGCCTGAAAGATCTATCTCACTGCATCACCCTACTGCTGTCCTCCCTGAAGTGGTGCTGGGACCACCTAGAGATACAGTGCCAGCGCTGCAGTACTATTCCAAACCTTCTAGGGCCACCTGGGGCAGCCTGACGACTTCCCTTCATGGAATCCTTGCTCTCAGCCCTCAGCCGGGGTTATGGCCTACATTCACCGGGTGGCAGTTAAAGTCAACTCCACTGGCCATGTCCTTCAAAAGTCCAAGTGTTAATAGTGTTTCCTGTTGTCTCCCTAGAGCTAGAAGGGAAGCTACCTCCTGTTGCCTGGCACTTTAGGGACAATTTAGAGAGCTCTTTTGACATTTTCCAGAGCCACAACAGCTTCCGGCCTAATAAACGATTCATTTAAATACTGTATTCAGATAGGTAGTGGGAGTTGCCTTCTGTCTGGGCCCTCAAGGATTTTGACAACTCTCCGAGACAGTTAGAGTAGTGGGCACTGTCTTTCCTTTGCAGAGGTCACATTCAGCGAACCTTTTGGTAGGTTGGAAGAAACCCTGGGACTTGAACTCAGGATTCTAGCGTCAGTGCCAGTAATGCTCCTGCAGAGATTTCTTGCTCCCATGAAGTATGCAGAATACTTTTATCTTTACACTGACAATCAAAACCTGGAGGTAGAATGCGGGACACAGTCTGGAAAACATGGATATTTAGAGCAGATCTTCTGTGTTATACAAACCGTAAGCTACTTTTCACCTCAAGATCCTCCCGTCGCAACCATTCCTGACAAGAAGTTGAGATGTATACCCATTATAGCAGCAATGCCCCACAGAAGGGATCTTATTGAAACAGGTCCTAACCAAGGCATGTGCTCAATGTTGTCTTTTAAACTCAGAAAGCCAACACCCAGTGAAATGTCTTCTCTCCCAACCCTGCATTGCCTACACTCTACACATGCATGAAAAGCTTTGAAGCGACTCGTAAAAATGGAGGTAGACTCCTTCCTGATGGGGCATTCGGTCCAGTTTTCCAGACAGGGGTTTCCTTACTCTGGTTGGCCAAGTAATATAGTCTCTTTATTCTTGCCTATTCCGTGACTCTGCTTTTAAAGGCTGCTTTGTGTGTTTATAAATTACAGGAATTCCTGCACAGCACACTGGGAGACAATGGCCAAAGCCTAATCAAGTTGATGAAAGTGTCACAAATACTTCCCCAGTGGCCCTTGGAAACTCCTGACCAGAAGACAACCAAAGAAAGTAAAAGCAGAGTGTTGAGTCCTTTCTCTTCTTTCCTTAGCATCAGAACTCATAGGGGGGAAAGTAAGGTTGCAATTACCTTGTATGATTGCCTATACTGTGATGAATATGTTAAGACATGATTTGTTGGGGCTGGGGATTTAGCTCAGTGGTAGAGCGCTTACCTAGGAAGCGCAAGGCCCTGGGTTCGGTCCCCAGCTCCGAAAAAAAGAACCAAAAAAAAAAAAAAAAAAAGACATGATTTGTTACGCTATGAATACAAATTTTTATTTTAAAATCTTATGCGTGCATGTAATAGCATGTGTATACACTGTAACTATGCACTTTTCCAACCATACGTCTATGACTCACCAATAATCGAACCAATTTCTCCTTTCCACACTTATTTAGTTGATGTATGTATGTAGGGATGCTGGTGCCATGGTCCACATATGAAGGTCAGAGGACAACTTATGGGAGTTGGTTCCTGTCTTCAACCACGTAGGTTCTAGGGATTGAACTCGCGCTATTGAGCTTGGTGGTGAGTGCATTTGCAGTCTGAGCCATCTTGCCTACCCCAATAAGTGGGAAAATCTGTATCCTACTTAAATCCAATCAGATTGAAACTCCCTTTTGGTGGCTGATGGCACACAATAGATAGAAATCAAAAGAAGACACAAAAACAAAAACCAGAACAAACCAAATGTTTCTGCTTTTCTTCTTTACTCGTTGTCTATGAGATGGCTCTGAAAGAGTAAACTGATTTTATAACACCAGAGTTATCAGAATTTATCGTTGAGAGACGAGTAGCAAAGCAGAGCTTCCAAGGTGCCCCTGTGTACTGGTGAGTGTAATCTCCTGCCGGAAGCAGTTTCTCACAACAGTCACGCGCTCAGTTGTGCATGGAAGCTTTTGCTGACAAGCAGCCTATTGAGTTATGAATGTGCTGTCTGAGAAATCCACAGGATGGTGTCTCCCCATCACTCAGATAATTAAACTTTATCACTCCTGTCCTCTGAACCACTAATGCTCAGACTTCTACCCAAGAACACATATTAATAAGTTATGAGTCGAGTCAGGAGAGATGGTTCAGTTGCTAAAGTATTTGCTGCAGAAACCTAGGGACCTGGATTCAGATCCCCAGGACTCATGTACGAATGCCTGTGTGAGGATCCCTGAGTGTAACCTCAGTGGAGAAGGCCTAACAGGCAGATCACTGCACCTTGTCTGAAAGGCCAGAATTGGGGCTTCGGGTTCAGTGAGCGGCTTTCAAATCATAATGGAGCAAAGACACTAGATATTGACTTCTGGCATCCACAAGAGCACACACACACACACAAACACACACACACACACACACACACACACACACACACACACACATTTCTACTACTAAATGCTAAGTTATGTTAAGCGTAATAGGAATAACATCTGTGTCCTTAATATTTTATGAAAGTGGTGCAACTGTGAACATTCTAATGCCATCCTTCAAAAGTTGTGAGGGTATTAAGTAGAGGTCACACTAGCATCTTTAATCATGAAATTGTCAAGGCGGAAAACACTAGGGATGCTATATTAGTGTCTTTATTCTGCAACTGTGTGAGTTAGCCTCTAGGGGGAGCTCCACGAGCTCCATGAGCTTCCTGAAGGACAGAGCAGGAGAGAAAGACAGAAAGCAGGGGAGGGAAAGGGGGGGGCAGGGAGAGAGAGAGAGAGTGAGAGAGAGAGAGAGAGAGAGAGAGAGAGAGAGAGAGAGAGAGAGAGAGAGACAGAGAGACAGAGAGAGAGACAGAGAGAGAGAGAGACAGAGAGATAGACAGAGAGACAGAGAGATAGACAGAGAGACAGACAGAGAGGCAGAGAGAGAGAGACAGAGAGAGACAGAGAGAGAGAGAGAGACAGAGAGAGAGAGAGAGAGACTGGTCAGATGCTATGACACTGTAGGGACTGTGCTTTTATGACTGGGCCTTTTAGTGGCTTCAAGAGGTCAATATACAACTATGGCTCACGGTCTCCATTCTTTCCATATAGCAACCATACCTAACCAGTGCCTCCCGTCACCCCCATTCTCTGACTCTCTAGTACACACACACACACACACACACACACACACACACACACACACACACACACACACACACTTTGGGCATTTCTGGTGAACTGGCCGTGATATTTAAACACGGCAGTTCTATTTCTTTCTCTATTAGTATGCGATGATTTGTAAACTTCATAGAATATCATCAACTAGTTTTGTGACTTGGAGTGCATTTCCTAACTCTCAAAATCCCACTTTCCTTGCTAGATGGTTTCTAATGTGTCCCCAACTACAAAACTCTGTGCATCTTTATTTGCAACAACTTATTATCAATGAAAATAATTTTTCCAAATGAAATTGCATTCAATAAGTCATTTCTCCACTGTGTGATTTAATTAGTGTATTGCACCTAAGGTCACAGAACAAAAACTAAAGCCTACAGTAAGCATATAAGAGCTCAAGAGAGCGGCATCTGATTTTTCAGAATCCCCAAACGACCTAAATAGCAAAGTCACATCTGATAAATGTAGTCTGGCATATTGTTCACCATGTGCCATAAGCCTCCTCAGAGCCACGTGACTTGGGCTCAGCAGATATGGACACGGATTCGCGCGCCTATAAACTCATGGGGTGCTCAGACCCCTTATATAAATCATTGTTTTACCAAGCCAGCTGCATACCTGCTTGCGTATATTCAATGGAGAATTAGGCACATGTTTAGAAGGCACAGCTCATCCTTGCACATTAGAGGGAAGAGGAAGAAAAAACGAGACTTTCAAAACACACACCTTTCAACACAGACACACACGAGAGTGCACACACACACACACACACACACACACACACGATTCCTTTCCTTGTCCCTGTCCTGTACACGATGAGTTCTCACTTGTTATCATTTATATATTTATATGCATATGTTTATATGTGTGGAAGTGTGTGCTTGTGTGTATATGTGCATGTGTGTGCATGTATGTGTATGTGTGCAAGTGTGTGCTTGTATGTGTGAGGACATGTGTGCGTGTATGTGTGCTGTGTGGGTATGCATATGCATATGTACATGTGGAGGCCAGAGAGCATCAGTCTATATCATTGCTCAGGAGAAGTCTCCCAGGACTTCTGACTTCCCTTGGGCAGGATAGACCGGCTCGCTGATAATCCACAGTTCTCCCCAGCATCCATCTTTCCACTACGGGGATTGAAGCACACCAACTTTTCTTACATGGATTCTGGCGATTAAATTAAAGTCCCCGTGTTTTACAAGGCTTGATCTTTACTGAGGAGCCTGTCCTCCAGTCCTCTAGTTTCTATCTTTTCCGTATTTAGGATACTTGAATTAACTGGCCAGATCAACTCAGGTAAAGGACCGAGGAGGAGAGTAGAATTATGAATTCCAACTCGTCTAAGGAATTCGTCTGAACGAGAGAGTGAGTTGGAATTACAGAAGATAGAACAACAACCAAAAAAAAAAATCTTAAATTGCATTTAGCACATTTACCTAAATTTCCAAATTAGGAAACTGAAACGAGAGGCTTCATTAAAATGATCTTTATCTAGGCTTATCTTACGTGTTATTGTGTTACTTTTTATGTGGAGTAATGGGAAGCCACTCAGAGTACACTAATGTTTATTGATTCTGGTTAAAATACACTTGAAATATGGTTTACAGACCAGTTATCTATTTGTAAACTCTTTTAAACATTTATTTATTTATTTATTTGCTTGTTTGTTTATTTACTTACTTATTTGTATGTGTGGAGGACAGAGGACAAACCAGAGGAGTTGGTTTTCCTCTTATGATAAGTGGGTCCTGGGGATAGAGCTCAGGTTATCAGGGGTAGATGCCAAGGCCTTACCTACTGAGCCATCTCAATGTCCCCAGTTCTCTACTGACTTAATGGTGTTTGGTTGCCCCTCAGGTTACCGTGAACTGGCTGAGCAGTTTTATATTGCAGTGCCTGGCTCACTCATGGGTTTGAACAAGACGCTGACCAGACTGGAGCCCGATGCCCGATGATAGCTCACTCATATGCCTGGAACCTCAAACAAGATGGTTGCTGTAGCTGTGACATGGGGACCCACTCCTTTAGCAGTCTTTCATCTGAGCTTGTCAAATGATGCTGTCAGTCTTTCAAGGGGGCAAAGGTGAAACCTAGAGTGTCTCTTAATTAGAGGATCAGAAGCTGTCGCATGTCACTGTCATGGCTTTCTTCTCATCATAGCACATTAGAGGGAAGAGCAGATTTACAAGGCAGAAAATTAGACCCTGCCGTTTTGTAAAAGAAGCTTCAAAGAGCTTTTAAACACATCTGACCAAACATAGAAGCACAAATGAGAGGATCCAGGAGGTTGGGTGAGGAAGGAGATGTAGACCCTTTTCTTGCAACAGAGCTTGTACGTATGGATAGATGGGCAGCCAGAAGTCATGGGCTTATTGCTCAGAGTAATTACTCAGACTAATGAACAGGAGACCAATGCTACACTTGCATACACATATACATGTATACATAAATACACACACATACATACATTATACACATACACACATACACATGTGTACATACATGTATATGTGCATATATACATATATACCTATATAATGTCATGAAAGGGACTCAGCAGATTCCCCACTCCCTAACAATGCTGACAAAAGTAGGGGTGAGACTGCCTCACCAGAGCAAAGCTGTATCTTGTCAGTTTGTTGTTAGGTACATGTCCCTACTCACTATGAAGAATCATGACCTTCTTTGACATGAGAAAGCAATTACTTTTGCACAGAGAATTGTTAGCTAAGAGCATAAAAGAGATTCAGAAGCTACCGGTTTCAGGCATGACGAGCACATTCAACGCAGCTGGTGTTTCATCACAGAAACCTCGAGAAGCACTTCAGCTTTTTCTGAGCATGAAGCTGATGACGTCAGCGCTTTAATCCCCAGAGAAAGTACAATTAACTTCAAGGGAAGAAATCTCCCTGTACATAAGGAGAGCCTTGATCACGCTTCACCCTGATGAGTCTGTCCTTAACCTCAAGGAAAAATGGGCAATAGAATCAATAGGAGGCATCGGTTTTTGTGAATACAATGGACTCTGCTAGGTGCTCTTAGAGCTACAAAAGTGTGACCTAAAAGACTATCTTTCCAGAAATTATAAGGTTTGTAAGAGAAAAACAACAAGACATTTCAAATAGCTACTGACTAGCAGGTGTGCCCAAAATTTGGCCCGGCCCATGAACCCCTGTGCCCTAGTATAACTACGAATGTGACAGAATTATTTTGTAATGATGTCACAATGTCAAATTATTGGAGTCTTCTCTCTCTTGTATGAAATGACCAAGATCTGGACAGAAAGTACAGACTATGCACTATGTTCCAAAGACAAAGATACTTTTATTAAGGGGGATAAACAATGTATAAAGAAGCTGGAGAGATGATGCTTTAGTTAAGAGCTCTCCCTGGCTGCTCTTCCAAAACACCTACATTTGATTCCCAGTCCTCACACTGTGGCTTGCAACATTCTGTAACATCAGTTCCAGAGGATCCTATGCCTTCTTTTGGTCTCTGGAACAGGGGACACATGTGGTGCACAGACACACATGTAGACAAAACATCCATACACGAAACATATAACATAATTTGTTCACATGTATGAAGATAGTGTTATCTCCAGTTCACACTTAAATATCGTCAAAGGTTCCAAGTTAAAAGGAGAAGCAGCACTTTTAGACTTTTCAAAGGAGATTGGGTGTGGATAGAAAACAAAGAAGGTTAAAAAAAAATTGAGCTGTGTGTGAATGTAAACATAAAAGGAAAATACGACTGTGCCTGCAGGTGCCAGCCTGGGGAGAAAGAGTTTAGAACTGCGTAGGGTGATACATGCAAGTCATCCCTGAAATTCAGAGGGTGGGGGATGCAGTTTGGGGTCAGCTTGAGTTGTAAGAACCTGTCTTAGAGCGAATGCCAGCAGCAAACCACTGAACTGAGAATAGGACCCCCGTTGAAGGAATCAGAGAAAGAACTGGAAGAGCTTGAAGGGGCTCGAGACCCCATATGAACAACAATGCCAAGCAACCAGAGCTTCCAGGGACTAAGCCACTACCCAAAGACTATACATGGAATGACCCTGGACTCTGACCTCATAGGTAGCAATGCATATCCTGGTAAGAGCACCAGTGGAAGGGGAAGCCCTGGGTCCTGCTAAGACTGAACCCCCAGTGAACTAGACTGGTGGGGGGAGGGCGGCAATGGGGGGAGGGTTGGGAGGGGAACACCCATAAGGAAGGGGAGGGGGGAGGGGGATGTTTGCCCGGAAACCGGGAAAGGGAATAACACTCGAAATGTATATAAGAAATACTCAAGTTAATAAAAAAAAAAAGAACCTGTCTTAGAATAAAAATCACAAGCAAAGTCAGAAAAGAAGACAGGAAGGGGCAAGAGAGGGAGGGAGAACAGAAAAAGAAGCTTGTTTTGGAAGGTACTAGAAAACAACCGTAGGTTATTGGGCAATGGAGGAAAATAAATGAAGTAATTTTAGGATGCTTATTCCAGCCACAGAGAGCATGGCTGTGTGCACAGGAAATCAATGGTCAGGAAGGGGACTCAGTGGTTGTCTGCTACAATAAATTACACAAGTACACAAAAGGCTTAACATACAGAGACCAGTGGACAGGTCACACCTCCAAAGAGATCTGTCATTCACTGTGCTCAGAGAAGGGCTGACTGAAAAAGGGAAAACGGAAATGTTATAGATTGTTTGATACAAGAGAAAATGTAAGGAAAACCTGGATAGCCTCAGAGTCCTCCACTGTCAGATCTCCAGTATCTAGACAATGACAAAAGGCTTTGCTGAGGTCACCTCTGAAGCATAAAATCCTCTTGATTTGTGCATGAGGGTAATGACAAGTTATGAGGAAAAATGTAGCAGACAGTGTCAAGGGAGGAACCTAGGGAAGGACCAGTGAATCTGATGTGAGAATTCTCTCCAGCCACATTTAGTACCCTAGGAAAAATGAAAGTAACTGGATAATGGAAATTTTCCAGGCTGGGAACCCAGAAATTTCAGGAAAGGGAGGACGGTATTTAAAGACATCTGAAACACACCCATCATATAGTTGTAGTTAAGGAGAGGAAGTCAGGTTAAGCAAGTAAGACTGACAAGTCTAGTTTAAAAAAATGAGAGAGAGAGAGAAGAGAAGAGAAGGGAAGAGAAGAGAAGAGAAGAGAAGAGAAGAGAAGAGAAGAGAAGAGAAGAGAAGAGGGGGAGGGAGAGAAGAAAAGAAAGGAAAAAGAGAAAGAAAGGAAAAGAAAAAAGTTTGGTCTTTAGCAGAAGACAAAAAGGCAGAGATAAAATGGCAAACTTCAAAACTGCTAGGAGAAAACACAGGGAACACTAAACTATAGAAAATGGAGGAAATTTCTGAAAAGCACAAACAGGATTGCATTGAATTAGAAATGGCTCTAGAGCAAGAAAATTCTCAAATAAAGAGACATCCTACAAAATAAGAGGAAACAATGTCCAGTTATACGGGGAATTAGTATCCAAAATATATAAAGGTCTCACAAAGTTAGAAGCATACAAAATAAACACACATCCCATCACAATGGACATTTAAATCTCCTATAATTTTACATGAATACAAAATATTTTGCAACAAAATTCTGGAAGTCTGAAGTAAATATAGTTAATAACATTTTAATTATCTGAATACTTTTTTAAATAAATCCTGAAGTCCTGTCCTAAATCCATGCATACCACTTTTAAACGACATCACAGCAGAGTTCAAATCCAACATGTGCAAATTATATTGAAGTAAAGAGAGAAGGTTACCCAAGACTGTACAAGGATGCTTCCCTACTGTATCAGTGAGTCCACCCAACCACACTAAGACCCACAATAAATGAAATCTCAATAGACCAAAATGTATAAAGCCAGAATTCTTAAATCAAGCTGCACTCTGGATTTGTTAGTGAGTTTTTCCTTTTTAATCTACCATACTCATTTTTATGCTAGATAAAATTCCCCAGAGGAAAAGATTTTACTTTTGAGAATCTTCGGGTGACTAACACAGTCAGAGTTAAAAGTCATGTTGGGCAATGGGAGTCAACGCTTCAAATTATGAGAACCAGGAGGACACGTCATCAGGCAGGCTGGGGATCTGACTTCGGCTAGTGACCCATTGGTAAAGTTGGTATGTCTCAGTGAACGATGCTCAGAGGACTGCGGTGTAACCACTGGAAAGCCCTCATTTGCTGGACCAATCAATTTAGGAACTATTCTTTTCTTTTCAGATAACACCCATGTCTAATGGCCACTCTGACCTTTCGCTGCAATGGCCCATCTGGCTGGAATTGTGAAAATCAGTTCAGAAATCATTACAAAGGAATTCTGGCTACAATGACCAATGGCTGGGGTTGTCATCCCTTCACCCCACGCACATATCATCCCCTGTACTTAGAAATAACCACTGATATTCTATCCTCAAAAGTCTTTCCGGCATTACTTCAAGAAACAGTAAAGAACACTGGTTTAAAAAAATAGTTTTGGAGCAAGCAGGGGAAACCTTGACTCATAAAAATTGAAATACGACCTGGGGTTTCTCCCTGAATAGTCCCATTAGGTTTCTCCCTTGTAAAATCGGGAACTGTGATCATGGTACCTCCTCTCGAATTGTTGCCATGTATACGGCAAGAAGAATAGGGATATATGCTTATGAGTTAAGCACCCAGCAAAGGTTCGTATGCCTTATTGCTAACCCCAGCTCAAACTGGGATCAGTACTGGTAGGCCAGTTCCCACCCACCTCGGCCTGTCTGAGTTGTGTTGCCTGGATGTGCTCTCATTTTCAGTGTTCAACTCCTTTGTCTTTATCACAAATGATTGCACTGAGGGAAAAACAAAACTCTTAAACCTTCAACCAGAAAATATACAAATCCTATATAGCTCAAAAAAATGATATCATAGCTTTTATGTCCATTGCTATCACTATCAGTTTACGTTGAGACAGATGAATTTAAAAGTAAAATATTGATTATGTTTACATTGGTTAAAAAAAAACTCATTTTATTTGAATCTGATGGTTTTCAAGGCCTTTGGGACCTTGGAGTCCTATAGTCTATTTCAGTAAGTTTTTGAGTTAAAATAACCGTGTCGTAAGCAATTCTTTTTCATGTTAAAGTTTATTCATTCATGCTGAACCTTAATCCTACTTTTCTCTAAGTTTGTGTTTTATGCCCATTTAGAAAAACAGCAGACGGGCAGCTACTATGATATAACCCCAAGTGCAGAAAGAACGTAAAACCTAAAATCTGCAATGAATGTCATGAATGAGAAGCTTTTAAAGAACAGCAAACAATGCATTCTGGGAGGTAATTCTAACCACAAAGTTGACCTATTATACACCATGAGTTCACAGTCCTGGCATCAACTATGTAAATTCCATCTCTATGAGAATATTCAAATAATAATGCAAACATAGGAGATAATTATAACAAAGCAAACAAAAAAACCACCAGAAACCACCGTGTAGAAGGATGAATGTGACACCGATCCAACAGGTATAAAAAGAGGGTCAAATCATAAAACTTGCTCACTTATGATTTTCAATTTTGATTAGTAATCTATTTTATCTTTAAGAAGCAGTTTAACACCTAAAACCATTTGGTCTTTTAACCAGGCAGAAAAATCTTATGGTCAAGGTATTTAAAAAATCTTCACTTTATAAGCATTTAAAACCAGGGAGATTCACAGGAATCTACTCTGAAAGTTTGAGAGATTCATATTCCACAGTTCTACTTCATATTGAAAGTCAACTGTAGTTATGATACACTAGAAATAATTAACACTAAAATCCTTCCCTAGCCTGTAAAGAATTTAGGTCATTCCGTGGATAGGATAATGTCTATGTTAATTCTCCAAATCCCTCAGGATTCAGGTCAGAGACCACACTGCAGGAAGAGAGTATAATTTTAGATAACATTTGAAGGAAATCTTGCAAAGTGATTAAAAATCTGTATCAGCATCTTCCTTGTTGGAATGTTCACCAAGGGCAAATATTTATAGTAGATAGCGACCTACCTGCTTGTAACGTTCTATAGTTAGCGTGCACGCGCTAGTTTGCTCGGCGTCAGGCTGTCTCATTATGCCAGCTACTCTCCAAGGATCTGCTAAGTCTGTCTTTAAGGGTATCTGAAGCCTCGCCACTTTGCTCCAGCACACTGTCAATACACTGATTTGACCACACTGTTATACAGTCCTAACCCACAGAGCACATAGTACAATCATTTAAAAGTGCAAGGGGGGGTGCCAAGGTGGCAGAGAGATGCTTGAGTAGTAATAAATATTGCCACTTTTACAGAAGACATGAATTAGCTCCCAGCAGCCACATAATGACTTTAAATTTAAGTATTATTGACACACTATTTTTGCCTTCAAGGGTACTAGGCACACTCATGCTGTACACACATACATGCATGCAAACACACACACACACACACACACACACACAGAGAGAGAGAGAGAGAGAGAGAGAGAGAGAGAGAGAGAGGCATACTCATGCTGTATACACATATGTGCATGCAAACACAGACACACATATATTTGTGTGTGTGTGTGTGTGTGTGTGTGTGTGTGTATAAACAAAACCTACAGATAGGATTGTTGTTTTTTCCTTATTTAAAGCCATTCAATGTCTTTCAGGGTCTGAGAAAGGAAAAGCATTGCTAAGTGGTTCCTAAGGAGGCTGCTGCACACGGCAACCCTGGCAGGATGCTCTCTAATGGGATATAGAGCAGATCTGTTAAGTGGGGCAGGCACTGTTATCTGCCTACCTGTATCAGCCTCACATGTGTCCCTTCAATGCCATAACCTCAGATTTGTCTGGACTGGCAACTTTCCCAGTTTTTCTTGAGGTCTTAGAGTCAAGGTTCCCTGCTTGATTATAGTACCTGTGACATGTACGAGGCTGTCTCTAATTGATGGAATCCTGTTAAGTTTCCAGTTATCTGTCAAAGACAAATCTCCTATCCATCCTATAAAATTAGAGCCCCTACCATTACTGGTTGTCACAGGATCCTGATCTTTGTAACATTGATCACAATTTATAATTACGTTTTTGTAGTTTTGTTTGTGTGTCTAGACACCTCTTCAAGTTCTATAATCACCATTTCTGCCTTACTGTCCCCTCTCACAGAGTTGGTACTAAATACATATTTGTGATGGATAAGAAAGAATAAAATAATTTACTTTATAAGAACTAAACATTGTAAATTATATAATAAGCCCATTACATCAACAAGCATCTGTGACACACTTAGCTTGTTTAAGGCATTAATGTTGATGATGTAAGAGTAATTAATGGTAACTGTGACATGGGTCATGCCCTTAAGAATGACAAAGACCAGTATAAGGGGAAATTCATGGACACACACAATCATTACGGGTGTCACAACCACAGCATAGACAAGATGTTACAAGTGTTCAAGGCAGAAAAATGTCCTCATTGTTGAGTACTGGGATTGTGCTGTGATTGACGTCTAGACTGATAACACTCAGTTCCATTTGGATGAACTAGGTAAGAAGAGTGAGGAGTGGGGATGAGCATCGTCTCAGACAAGTTACACGGAAGGTGGCTACACGGAAGGTGGTTACACGGAAGGTGGTTACATGAAAGGTGCTTCCAGAAGCTCAGGTTGCATGTGGGGAACATGAAACAGTTTCGTAAATATAAGAGACACAAACTGCATCCCTGTGTACTCCCTTCCTTTAGCTCTGTCCTCACGAAAATTCAGTTTAGTCATGGAGTAATAATAACTGTACTGTGGGCAGCCAAGATGGTTCAGTGGGTTATGGCATGAGCTGACAGGTTAATGACTCTTGTTTGATCTCTAAATCCCACATGGTACAAAAAGAGAACGGTACCTACATGACCTCTGCTCTACATGTGCACGATGTGGCAAATCCACACACACACACACACACACACACACACACACACACACACACACACACACACCACCACCACCACCACCACCACCACCACCACCACCATGGTACATGTAAATTAAGAGCAAACAATTAAAGGAGTAATTATATTTTGATGTGAGCAACTTACAAAAATTCGCTATGGAGATAGAAGAGAGAAGAAACATAGGATGTGGTGTCCTGAACAAATTCTACCAACATTTACAGGGTGTGAATTAAAATCATTACAAACTTACATATTCATAGCTCTTATAATTTTGGAAGATAAAAGGAGAAGTCACTTATTGAAATGGAAGTGACATAGTTTAGTGTTCAGCGGAAAGTTGAGAAGAACAACATAGGGATTGCAGAATTTGTAAAATGAAAAGGAATTTCTCTCTGAAAGCTTGTTGTGTTCTTGTAGTTCATCCCTACTTTAAATAACTCTTACCACACTATACTTAAGTGGCACTACCAGAGGCAAGGTTCAGAAATGTTGAAGTTAAAAAACTAATTCTAATTACTTCTGAAAATCCAGTAACACAAGCAAACATGCCAAATAATGTGTGTGCTTAAGTTTTCAAATTTTCAAACAGTTCCACTGAATTAACTATCTCATGTGTCAATTTAAGAAATATTTTTGTCTCTCTAGGCCTCCCATCAAATTAATACAATAACAGGAATATATATATACATATACATATGTATATGTATGTATGTATGTATGTATGTATGTAATACATAAGAGCATGCATTATACAGAGTCCTATTATTTTATGCATGCTATAGTTTGGATGCTGAATGCCCCTTTAAGGCCCACATGTTAAATAAAAACTTGATCCTTGGAATGGCGATATTTGGGGGATTATAGAACTAAAAAGAACGTGATCTTACAGCATATACTTAGAATAATGGAGGTATGCACTTAGAAGTCATTTTGGGACCTGAGAATTTCTTTGCTTCTGGTTCATTTCATGAAATTTGCTCCAAATGGACCCCATCCCATACCAGACTGACACTGACACTCAATGCCTATACAAAAATCCCCAAATAATGGGGACACCAATCCCGAACCTTCAAAACTATGAGTTTCGCTTCCTATTTTAATAGTCTCAAGCATTTTGCTATAGTAATATAAAGCTGACTAATAGGCTATAATGCATATTTAACATAGATATTTTCTCATTTGTATTTCAAAATGTCCTCAGTTCATAGATTTCTTACTCTTTGAATTACTTAGCTCTCAGGACCTCAGGGAGTTGTGTATTATTTTACTACACATTTACATGGAAGGAAACTCAAAGGATTGGAAGGGTACCACTTACTTTGAAAGAAACAAGAGAATGTGTGTGCCCAAGGGAAACAGAAAACTGATTTCAAAGACTTCCATCAGTCCTCTATATATCCAGAGCAGCACACAGACACCTCTCCTAGCAGGAGGAAGAATGATTGAGGTATACATCACATAAGGTGTTGTACAAGGCTATACATCACGTTCCTTCCTCAGGTTTTCAGATAATATCTCATTTGTCTTCCAGCATCCCTGAAAGATGAATATGAGAGGGTAGGCTCATCTGCGTTCCCTGAGATGAATCATCGGAGGCAGGGAAGGGAGAAGCTGGGATGAGTTGCTGAGCTCGTGCAGCCATCACACTAGAATCGAAATCTCCACATTCATCCTTGGGCTCCTTCTAATGACCTGAGTAACTGAATGTCTGAGTGAAGGTGGGGGATGGTCAAGGGGAAGGTGCTGTGCCTGTCACTTGGCTGCCAGATGTCTAACATCTTTCTCTGGTACTTCTGCCCATCGGACTGTGGTATAGTAGGGAAATCAACTTTAAATTTTGACCAGTTAGTCTAAATAGAACTGCCAACAGATAGGCCAGTTTTTGGCAAGCCTCCCTGGGTATCTGAAGTGGACTTAGAGTCACAGCAGCCTCCTTTACTTAACTTTAAAAGACATAAAAAAGAAGAATCAGAAGAAGTCACCAAAGCCTTGTATTTTTACCCTAAACTATTGCCCTAATGTGAGGTAAAACCACCCCTTATGCAACATGCTAAGTAAGGCGGTTCTAAGAGACCATCAATGCAGCTGGAGATGATAGCTTCTTGCTTGTTTCAATTCACGCAGTGTTTTCCTGATCCACCTTGTATTTAACTAGGAAGAGAAAATGCAAACTGAAAAGACGACGGCAGGAGAGAAGGGTGATGATCTCAGCACCGCAACTGGCTCTCCCATGATGCATCAGATGGGGAGGCCGGGTGTAGCACGAAAGCTGCATGGTACCTGTCTCACCATAACCTCATAGCTGTGGATTCTGGGCAGGTGAGGCATCCCTACAGCAAGAACCTACAAGTGTAGTCTCAGGATCTGGTTCAGGTGATTGCAGAAAGGAAGCTCCAACCCCCTGAGTTCCTTTTCAAGCCCTTATATGTTGCCAGGACTGACACCCATTAACCAGCAACTGCCTAGAACGCAACAATAATCCCCAGAACCCAACACTCCCAGGAATGCAAAAGATGGCTGATCTGGCTTACTTCCCACCACTTGTCAGAAGAAGAAGAAGAAGAAGAAGAAGAAGAAGAAGAAGAAGAAGAAGAAGAAGAAGAAGAGGAGGAGGAGGAGGAGGAGGAGGAGGAGGAGGAGGAGGAGGAGGAGGAGGAGGAGGAGGAGGAGGAGGGGGAGGGGGAGGGGGAGGGGGAGGGGGAGGGGGAGGGGGAGGGGGAGGGGGAGAAGGAGGAGGAGGGGGGGAGGGGGAGGGGGAGGGGGAGGGGGAGGAGGGGGAGGGGGAGGGGGAGGGGGAGGGGGAGGGGGAGGGGGAGGGGGAGGGGGAGGAGGAAGAAAAGGGGAGGGGGAGGAGGAAGAAAAGGGGAGGGGGAGGAGGAAAAAAGTCCAAAGGCCAGCCAACAAATCCTCCTCTGAAGAGGAAGAAGTAGATAAGAAATCTAAGCCGCAGCTTCCTCAGAAGTCAAAGATCCCAAGGCTGGCCTGGAGTGTTGAAATGTCTATGTACGAAATGATGCTGGAGTTTTCGACTGGACAGAATGTGAGTTGTGAAAAATGACTCAAAGTTGTCTCATCTGCCTAGAACGTTGCCAAGGGATCTGTTACCCAGCTGGGAAGAATTTTTTGACATGACACAACAGGGGAGCAGGAATGAGTGAAAACTGAAAACCATTTCATGTTGGTTCCCACTGAGCCTAGCCTTCTCATCATACTAGACAGACATGGATGCAAAAATCAACAGAGACCCCGGGGGAAGAAGGGCAGGCATTAGCAGGGAAGGAAGAGTATTATTTATGCTTCTCCACAGAGATGATTTACTGCAGTGAAAATGGTCCTCCACCACTAGCCACAGAAACACAAAGAAAACTAAGGCTGCTCCTTTCTTGAGGCGGCACCTGCCGTTTTCAGGTTCCTACTTTCACGCTTGGAGGTGTGCAGCGGACGCTGACTAATCTAGAGAGGGTCACACTTGACACAGCAACAACGTTTATTTCAAGCATGAGCTGCAGCCACGGAGAGCAATGTGTATCCACAACATTACTCACTTCACACAGCCACTGAATATAATGCATGCTCCTGGCAAAAGCAGCCAAAATTCAGCAAGGCAGAAAACCAAGAAATTCCATTCTTGATCCCATATCGTGAGTTTAAAAAAAATTACAATTTTCAGTGGCTTAATGTGAGCCAAAATAATCAGTCATTTTTTTTCCTCGTTCGGGATAGCTTCCATTTGACCTTCTGATGATCTTGGTCATATAAACTGAATCTACAATGACCTTAATCTGGCAATAACTTTTCAAAGTGTTTTCCTACAGCCATAAAATAATGGGGGTTGGGGATTTAGCTCAGTGGTAGAGTGCTTGTCTAGGAAGCGCAAGGCCCTGGGTTCGGTCCCCAGCTCCGAAAAAAAGAACCAAAAAAAATTAATAATGGCTGTAAAATTGCCATAAAATATTAAACCTAAATATTTCCAGATGCAACTATCTCTGATTTAAAACTCCCATGATTAAGCTTCAGAACATGGACATTTATAGTAAGTCACGTAATTGAGAATAAGAAAAAAGTAAAACTTAATTATATATTTGACTCTTGGTGTATGTTTAAAAAAAAACCAGGTCACTCAGTAATCTCTGTGCAGTTTAACATTCTGCTTGATAGAATGAAAATAAGAGAATCTAGTATGTTCAGATAAATCCCACACACTCTTTAAAGCAACCTTGAGGAGTACATCTCACAGAGGAAGCACCAAAACCCAGAATTCTAAAGAGAAAGAGTGTCATTACAAGGACAGGAGAAGCCTATAGTTATTGAAAAACAAGGTGGCACATAAGAGGCTAGTATATTTACAGGGTACAAGCAATTCCCACTGTTCTATCACTCAAATGGTTAAGCTGTAAATGATTAAAGGAAGGAACCATTCACTAAGGAGAGGAGTGTCAAGAGATGTAGCAAGAGTTTCCAAAGCAATGAACCACAGCCTAGTGGTCAATTTACCCTATCACTGGGGAGAAGGTGTAAGGGAAAGAATGGGGTTAACAAAGATGTGTTGAGAGAGTAAGCCAGAAATAAGAAGATGCCCCAACAGGAACTGTGGCAGAAGAGGGAAACTGCTAGATTCCTAGAGAGTGAAGCTAAGCTATGGTCAGGTGACCAACAGCTCAGCTCTGATCACATCCCCTCTCTCCTCTTTTGTCAGGGCTCACACTGCCTAGAGCCAATGTAACATTGACAGCAAAAGTCTTGGGAGCAGAATTCAGGGAGTCCAGACCAGGACAGAGAAATGTGAAGAGAATGGTTTGGGTAAGAAAACAATATTTCTTGATCAACTGTTTGAGGTCAAAAGCCTGTGTCTGGACTCTGAAACCTAGCGCTATACTGAATATAGAAGCATCGAGCTCTGGTCAAGCCATCTGATGTCCTAACACTGAGTCCATGTCACAGACCGTTAATTAAAGAAGGGGCAGTAAAAACCATGTTTTTCCGCATACACAGGTGGAAGCTTTGGTACAACGAGGCCATTCTTTGTGCGACTCCCAATCTTTTCCAACCACGCTTATTTTTACAGGGTGAATATGCCACTCAATGAGTACTTAACGGAAGCACTTAACCAACAAAGGGTTCTACATATGTTTAATGATTCAGAAAGCATAGAGTAGAAAATACAGAGAGCTTGGAAACATAATGTTTAATTAACAATACAGCAAACGAAATATTCAAAGGAGGGGGAATGATTGGAGCCATGCAGGGTTAGGAAAATGAATGTGAATCGTGCGAAGGGCCTGAAAGGATTCACCTCAAAGAACTCTTTCACCAGGGCTCTGCTAAAGCAGGCTGCAGGCAGAGGATGAACTATCCAAAGCCTTTCATTGAGAGTCTAAGCGATTTTTCTTGATCTCCAACCGTTGACTATGGACACACCTTTCTCAAAGATTCTTGACCTTTGTGATATGGTTACATTTTTTGGAATTGATATACATGGGTCAGGAGATAGTCAACGTCTTTTTCTCCATTTTTATGTCTCTATTCAAGAGAGGGAGTGCACTTCCAACTGTGGATGGTAAGCTGTGAGCGTGCGCTCTCTCTCTCTCTCTCTCTCTCTCTCTCTCTTTCTCTCTCTTTCCCTCCCTCCCTCTCTCTCTCTCTCTCTTTCTCTCTCTTTCCCTCCCTCTCTCTCTCTCTCTCTCTCTCTCTCTCTCTCTCTCTCTCTCTCATGATCTCCTGGGAAATGAAAAAGTCCTGGTCATTCTTTTGATTTAATGAATTCAAATGATGAAGAAGAAACAATGACCTCAGCATCTTACAGGAATTTGCCAAGAGGCCAGGAGTTGCACCTCTACCTGGCAGAAAGAGAAACACAGACTAACCTCCTGGGAGTCTTGTGAGCATCCTAGTGCACCCAGGTGGCAAGACTGCATGAGTTCATAAAATGAGGTTGTTTTTTGGAGGATAACTGATGTGTTAAAAGAGAACATAAAAATGGATATGAAGGAAAATTATTCCCTCTGGTGCCTGAAGATTAGCTCTCACTCATCGATTTATAAATATATAACTTAGTATATTAATTTTATGTATGTGTATGACTGCATGTATGTCTGAGAAAACATGTGTGAAGTGACCACAGCAGCCCGAGTGGGTATCATATCATTCCCTGGACTGGAATTACCAATGATTTTGTGCCACCAACTGGGTGCCAAGAATTGACTTTGGATCCTTTAGATGAGCAACGATTACTCTTCACTACTGAGTCATCACTTTAGGCCCTAGTTATTGATTCTACATATAAGGCATCAAAGAAATACAAGATTTAAAAAAAAACACTTTATAAAGATAAAATCTTGTACTTACTGTTTCCAGTCTCATACTCCTCCTGCTTAGCTTCCTAGGTACTGGGTTATGTGAGTTCACCACCATCATTTACCAAAATTTAAATATTTACTGACCCACTGCATTGAACATTTTTAAAAATAGCAAGGTCTAAAAATTGGATCAGCACAATTTCATAAATGTTATGAAAGAGTCAACAACGTTCATCTATAAGAGACACTACAGGATCACACTTAGGAACAACCAATATATGGCTCAATAGTTAAGAATATCACTCTTGTAGAGGGCCCAAGTTCAAATCCCACATCAGGCCATACAACTACTGATAACTCCAGCTCCAGGGGAGCCAAAGCTTCTCCAAGCATTGCACTCCCATTTATCTATCCACACTCAAACACAAGTAAATATACAAAATTGAAAATAAAAACAAACTCCTTAAAAAGAAAGGAACAACTGATACTTAGGTTGAAGAATGGAGTTGGGAAGGGTCTCCTTACTTCTTTACCTCTTATGCTGGTTACATTGTTACATGGCTACATTGTATCAACTTGATACACTTTCTGGTCATCAAGGAAGAGGGAACAGCAACTGAGAAAATGCCTACATCCTATTGGCCTGTGAGCAAACCAATGAGACACTTTTTGATTAGTGATTGATGGGGTGAATGCTAGCATCTCACTGTGGGCGGTACCACCCTGGAGAGGGGTCCTTGGGTCTGAATGAAAAACCAGGGTGAACAAGGCATGAGAAGCAAGCCAGTTAAACAGCGTTTCTCTTTGTCTTTGATTCAGTCCCTGCCTTGACTTCTTGCGCTGACTTCCTTTCTGATGGTCTATAAGCTGTAAACAGAAATAAACTCTTTTCCTCCTCAAGCTGCCTTTGGTCATGATGTTTATGACAGCAACAAACTAGTAACAAACACACCTCTCAGTGGTTGGTGCCATCAATCCTTGCAGCTTCCTGGACCATGGGAAACTGTCAATCAAAGCTCTGTTCTCTGGATAGCATTGATAAACTACAACCTAGAGTCCCCAACATAACCTCAAAGGAGCACAGAGGTGTGAATGGAGGGAACGAGAAATAAATTTTGAAACAAACTTTGGTACGATTATAACAATTATCAGAAAGATTCGAATGCTTGTACTTTCAAGAGAAAATACTGATTGAATAACTGATATCCTCCCCCAAGCTTACCTCTAGACCTTTAAGAAAATTCTCTCTGCTTGAGTCTTTTACCAAAGCCTCTAGTCATCACTTCCACAAATACCATTCGTTTCTTTTGTTTTAGGACATGATGATCAATATTTGGAATGTTTTTAATTTTTTGTCTATTATTCATTTTAGATTCTGTCTTTAGATATACAAAATAGGTAGGGGTGTGTATGAGTGTGTGTGTGTGTGTGTGTGTGTGTGTGTGTGTGTGTACACTTATGCATGCACAAATCTGTGATTAAAGTTATTTGTCCTCAGGAAAGAAATAGAGGATGGGAGAATGACCTTTGAAGGCTCAGTGCTTTGTAAATGCTCTTAATTTTCTAACCCAACTTTTACCTACTAGATGTTATCAGATGTTAGTAGAGAGTAATAAAGAGAGTTACATGTGTATAATCCCTGAGGTGTCGGGAACTCTGCCCAAGGGTCCACGTAATTACACATTATTTATAGCAGTAGATAAGGAGCAGTTTATTACTAAATCCATCTCAATGAAGAGAACCCTGGAGCCTTAGTGATGTTGAATTTGCCTAAGGTCACAGAGTCAGAATTCTGGAGCCCGAGGCTCAAAGATATGTTTGCTTGATCTGAGGCATTGCATTAACACCATCCTTTATTCCCCCACATTAGCACATGATTAACCAGTCATAATGAGTCCCATTAGGGTGCTGGGTTCAAAGCTCTATTATATCTCTGCCACTAGGGTACCTTGAAATACCTAACCCTGTTATAATAGTGTATACAACTGGTGAATCTGGGGCTAGTCTGTTCTCTGAGATAGAAGGAATATGATTTCTTTTATGAATTTAATTTTTGTCTAATGACACTAAACTACTGAAAAAGGGGGTTGGAAATATTACTAGTCAGGCTTTGGAAGTGAAAAAGCTATTCACAAATACAAAAACTCATTAGTGATTGACATGACTTCTACATGGCCTCTGTAGCTAACAAACTCTCTTTGATTAAACAATACAAATTGTCTAATAATTGGACAACTTTCTAAAACAAAAGTCAGTGTCTTCATTACTGCAATGAAAACAAATTATTATTTTCTTATACCTGTCTTCTAACTCAAAGAATTAAGTAAAGTTATAATAAAGGGTTTGATGTCAAGTAATGACTCTCTTCTCGTGATTTTCAAATTTTGAGTTAAAATCTGTCATTCTCATATTCTACAGTAGGTGGATGTTTCAAGCTCGCAACACACAGGAAATACACACTATTTTGTTTACTAGCTAAAATATAAAGTATAAACAAATACATATAATTTTGACCATATGAAAAAATGATTTCAAAACCAAGTCATTTTTTTATTTCTGTCATCTAGTGTGCCTATTTTGTTCAACGTATTCTTAGTCATATAGTCATGAAATATTAACAGGAGTCTCTTTCCTTCTTTGATGTGTGTAACAACTGAAATCTACAGAGAATGTCACCATTTACCAAGAGAAGCAGCTGAGCAAACTGTCCCTTTAAAAGACATGTAATAGGAAGCACATCGAAGCTACCAAGCAAAAAATATATACAAAAGAAGTGCTTCAAAGGTGTGCCATCCAGCTAGGACTGTGCACAAGGAACAGAATTTCCCAGCTACTAGGTAGAAATTGTTTTGTACAAACAATATAGAAATAGAGAAAACAATGGCCTAAGGAAGAGGAACAAGAGATGTCCCTTCAAAGGGACACCGAGGCAGCAGCAGGAGCTGCAGGTACAAAGAGGCATGTGTGCTGGGGTGCAGCTCTTGGACATTTCTCCAAAAGTAATGGTGAAAGAGAGTGAGGAGCTGGGAGGAAACATAGAAGGAGAGGAGGGAGGGATGACAAAGGACGGGGAATGGGAGAAGAGGGAAGAAGAACTGGGGAGGGAAAAGTTAAAGGAGAAAAAGCAGAAGGAAGAAAAGGAAGGGAACCTGGAATCTGCCTGCACACCTACTGTCTGCAGTCACCATGCTTGTCCACACACCAGTTCCCCTCTGGTTTGCTTCGGTTTTGTATTTTCTTTGCCTTTCATGCTCTTAAGTCTTCTCAAATAATTGGTGGGACTTTCCCACCATGTCTCAATGAAAGCTTTCCCTGACAGTATTGCCAAGAGGGCAAAAACCAAGCTTTAGTTCAGGATCAGATAGATTCCCTCTGGCCTGTTATGTCACATGACTAGGAAACTTAAGACAGAGCTCTGAGATCCAACAGTAACAGTGCACATAGCTGGTGCTTAAATGATTTAGGAAGCTGAAAGTTTAAGATTTTGCAGATACCCGATCAATATTCAAACCCACTTGTTAGTCCTTGGTGTCTATCTTTATAACAGTTCCCAGTTCAGAATCATGTACAACAGTTTGCTTTGAATTCCCTCCCCTAAGTCCCATACCGAGAGGCACAGTGTCCTGTGCCTGTGCTCTGGGGTAGCCTCTGTAGAGTTCTAAAACCTTCCTCTAAAGCAAAGTGCACTAATAATAAAATGTAGTTCAGGTTCAGTAAGCCTCCAGTCCTAAGATCTATATTCTTATGCACTGAAAGGTAGGGCCAAGACAGGCAGAAAAGAGGACCTGACACTGGTTCTGCACTGGACACTATAAGACACGTAAAGACCATGGGACACAGGTGAGTGCCAGGCAGGCCTCCCTCCCTCAGTCCTTAACAGCATTTCTGATGTGGCTTTGGACCTCTGCTAGGAATGTGTGCATCTGAAGGAAGGAGACAGTTTTGAAGAAGAAAGAGTAAAGTTGGTGAGAAACGGTGCTCAGTTCTCCCTCTCCAGGGAGAAGCCATGAGGGCAGGCTCAGGCTGGAAGCAACAAGCCCGGAGGGTTTATTGCCCCTCCCTTCTGATGGCGCTACACAGAATCTCACAATTGCATACATAGGTTTCTACATTCAGAACCAAAAATTTAGCTTGGTCACCCACCTACCAAATAAACAAAAGCAGGCCTTCACACGGGTAAGGGCATCTGGACATGAAATAGAGACGGTTTTCAACTGAGTCATCTCCTTTCTTTGCCAGAACAGGGCTCTGTCCCAAATAGCTGCTGACTCTGACAACTACTATTTTGAAAGGCCGACTCTGTGTGCTGCAGCCTATTGGAAAGAGTCTGACCGGAGAGCAGAGGCTCAGATGGGTCATAATTTCTATTTTTGCATCCATAGCTAACAGAACAGTGCCCTTTCACAGAGCAGAAGGTGAGAAGATGAATGAAGTTAGCAACTTTTGACCTTTTTAGGCTCTGAAACCCTGTGGCAGTAAACCTAGCATTCTTAGAGAAATGTTTTTGTGAAATGATTAGAGATGTTCCATTGAGGTTTTAAATATATAAGGAAAAACACTTCCATGGAAAATATGACACATACATGTAGAATGAATTTCATTTAGCATGGTATTCATTGTCATGTTAGTGTTAAGAGTTAAGAGCACAGGGCTCTAGAGCTGAGCAGCTGTTCAAACCTTAACATCTAGGTAAGGCTTCATGGCACTTGGATGAATGCTTTCCCTGCCTGTGCCTCAATATCCCTATTAAATAGTCAGGATGATCCAAAAGTGTCTTTCTCCTATTAAGATATTCTAGAGGTTAAGTGATTCACGGCTTGTTCTCCCATCATGCCTCTGTTCGTCAGTTGACATGACAGAGCATAAATTTACTCTTACGGTGCTCAGTATGGGGATGATGGCAAACTTAAAAGATAAAAAGCTGAGTGTGGTGGGACTTGACTATAGTTCCAGCTACTATATACTTGTGAGGCTAAAGTTGGAGGGAAGTTCACTTCAGCTCAAGAGTTTGAAACTAGCCTGGGAAAGACAGTGAGATTAAAATAATAATGATGATAGTAGTAGTAGTAGTAGTAGTAGTAGTAGTAGTAGTAGTAGTAATATAGTAACAATAACAAGAAGGAAGAAGAAGAAAACAAACAAAAGTGAGACAAAGACCTTTCCATTGTTAATTACAGAATCAAGTACATATACAGATAAAATATTGAGGAGCTAATGAGATGGCTCACCCAGTAGAGACACCGCTGCCCAGATTGATGCCTTTGTTTAACCTGGAATGTATATGATGGAAGGAGAAAACCAGACCTCAGACCTATACATGTGTCCCCGAGCACCTGCCCCACCCCATTTAATACACGCATGTAATAATTGTTTAAATTATAGTAGATGAAGGCCTACAGTAACAATGAGTTCTCATTGAACAGCGACTGTTTTGTAATGCTGATCTTACTTTGTCTTTATGGAGTGATTCTAGCTATCCTTCATTTTAATGACTTGTACATGGAAATCCAGACATACTAAGTGACTTGGCTGCTGCTCACAGGATCTGACACTGGAGCCTGAATATTAACCCAATGTACACGCCTAGGAATAATGCCAGACTGCTTCTTAAAGAACCGATACTCTTGCATGGTAACATTCACTTTTGTAAATTAGCTGGATTTGTCATCAGCAGAAGTCGCTATTTTTAAAGACATAAAATAACGAAGTCGATCTGTCCTAAAAGGGGGAACTTTCCAGACTGCAGTGTTGCTGAGCTGATTCAAGCAAATGGCACCTTTCCCACTGCTGAGTGATATTGTGCTCTCCGTCTTCCTTCTATTCTTCTATCCGTTTTTGTCATGTTCACTTTATAGCCTTAGTTTTGTCAAATAGTCAGAAAAGTTTGTGTTGATCAGCACAACTAATAAGAGATGACTAGACAGAACAGGTCTTCTTCACACCTTAAGAAGCCACAATGATGCTTGAAGTGGAAACTTCCAGTTTGTTTGGAAAATCAGTTATGTCACAAGGTGTTTTACTGGGGAACACAAGTGAAAGGATGTTTTGCCAGAGAAGTCATGTGAAAGACTGTTTTCCTGAAGCAGATACAGGTGAAAAAATGTTTCCCTATAGCAGACACATGAAAGGACCAGTGATGAAGGAGTGCAAATATAACCCACAGACAGTGAGAGATGAAACATTAAGTTTAAGTTTCCTTTGTTGCTAAAGACACCCATGCATTGGTTCACCTTCCATAGTGTTGAGCTCCACTTGTGGTAATGCTACCATTGAGAGAAACTCACCAAAGAACCTCTTGTGGGGTTCCTGTGACTTGACTTCTTGCCACTTCAGTGGCCTCCGGTTGGTTAACAAGCCTTGCAGTTTCTTTAGGATTGAACTACATCTGCTGGTTCATGCGTGGTGTCTGCCTGCCATGTGGACTAGACTGTAGCTGCTGGCTCATACTTGGTGTTTGCTACGGAACTGAACTGCTGACAAAGAAGCTTGAGCTCGCCCCCAGAGAACTATTGCTGAACAGGTCCTCTTCCCCCACATCCCAGTAACTTTCCTCTTGAATGAGCTAGGTTTCATTCTCTGGAAAAGTGATCCATAGAAGGAACTGAAGCATAAATAATGCTGCATACAAAATTTGCAAATTAAAGTTTACCAAGTAAAACCTGGGTAACTGGTCTAAAACACTTCCTAAAAGATTCCAGCTCTCTCCTCTGGAATAAAGCTTTCTACTACTTCAAGATTTATGGGAACTCAGCCCAGGTTGCTGCACGGCCTAAAACACATGACCAGATGGTATCAGTACAGGCCAAGGTAACGCCTTTCCCTGTGCTCACTGACACACATCCTTCTACTTCTGGTTTAGAGTAAGCCTCCCAGTCACACCACTCCCTTTAATTTTTAGCCACTCTATTTTGCAAGAGGTCGGTGACACCAAATCACTAAATCTAGTGCCTTTCATCTTCCTGATATTTCTGCAGATCTCACAGTCCATCCCATTCTCTCCACCTTAAAACTTTCATAATTTGAGTCTCACCTCTGCTATCTTTGGCCTTACTCCTTTTCTTCCTCTCATGATTCCTCATTTGTAATGGACCCCAACCAGCCCTAATTTCCAATGTGCTGTTATGTTCCCAGGCTCCAATCTACATAGCTCCTCATTCTGTTTTTCTTTTCTTTTTTCTTTGAAAAATCATTCCTTTTTCAAGGCTACTTCTGTAAGGCCACCTTCCTTATCTTTATTTCAAACCCACTGTTACTTGCTTAATCCAAAATCATTCTACTTTGCCATTTTTCATGCACCCTCCTACAAATTAGGGGAGAATAGACACATGGGGCACAGTCCTGGCTAATGAGACTAAGAAGGGGTTAGGGATGTGTTTCCTAGTCGAGAAAGGGCAGATGGAATCCTTTCTTTGTGTCCTTCTAAGCTAGATAATGAAACACAAAGCCCTAGAAAAGCAAGTGCGTGTGCACATGCGTGTGTGTGTGTGTGTGTGTGTGTGTGTGTGTGTGTGTGTGAGAGAGAGAGAGAGAGAGAGAGAGAGAGAGAGAGAGAGATGGGGTTAACTAGTCACTTATGCAACTGCTAGACAAATGTTTCTAGAAAACAAGGCATGTCTTTTTACTCTCTCTTCATTTCCTGGGTCTACTTCCAAATGACTGCTTACATGTGCCCATGTGGATTTTTCCATCTTTATGTGAAATTAATCATAATGAAAATCAATTTGATAGAGACAAGCAAACCAGACATCTTTACCCTTACTACATGACAAGACTTTATAAAGAACAATAAAGAATAAAAGTTAAAGGAACTTACAACACTGTGATACAACTAATCCGTAATGTAGAAAAGGCAGTGTCTAGGAAGCCCCCTTGAGGAAGTGGCGCTGTACTATGTAGCTCTAGACTCAAGCTTGTCTGATTTTAGCCTGACATAAGCACCCTGGGATGAGATGCCCTGATCACTTGACAACATGTCTGAGATTCGTTCAAGGTTTGGTTAGCTTACCTATACCTAAGCCTTGCTTCTGTCACTGAGCAAACCACGGGGGTGGGGGTGGGGAGGTGTGGAAGAAGCAGTGACACACCTCTGTTACACAGCAACATAAAGTAGGCTTCTGGAGAACCCAGCACTAACCAAGGCATTAGGATAAACACCTAAGGAGTCTTCAAATACTGAGACCTTTTCCTTCCTCAGGAGGCTCAACATAGAGGCAGATCCTGACCATATAAACAATATTTATCTTCCTCAGTTAAAAAACCTAAAGTCATCTTCAAAATGAAAGGCAAAATAAAATTAGGTATACTTTAACCCCGCTGCTGAGACACTTCCTATTGTCAATGGGTTCACTGTCAGAATTGAACTCTGACCACAATTAACTATGACCTCGAGCAAATTTCATTACAAGCCCCATCCTTGTAGTGAAATAATGGGGACCCCGTAGGAATCAAATGTGATACCCTGTTTACAAATCATTTGTAATCTGTCCATATCAGTTAATTAACCATTATTTTTGATATGCCTCAAACAGAATTAAGGGGAAAGTAAGAACAGAGCTGTGAAATAATCTTATCCCTTCAGTCTACCATTCATTAATTACCACCACTTCACACTGTCTAATGTGTAATTAATAATGCCATTTTGCCTTTCTCTTATTGATCATTGATGTTTCTGTGAGTCTGTCTAATTGGTTAATCTGTTGGAGTGGGTAAGGGGGAGTACAGGCTTTGTGTATATTTGGGCCATGATGATGTTCCTAGATGTTGCCTGAAATAAGCTAATCTGGTTAGCCACTATGAATTTCATGAGATTGAGTTATGGAAGTGCTTTTTAGCTCATATTTCCCCCCTTTAATACATGTCTTAAAAAATAAATCAGAGGAAGCCTACATAAACCATAGATGATCATTTTCTCATTGCTTTTACTTGCTGCTGTGTCCAAGGTCAAAGGATCCTACAAAGACCATTGATGGGTCAAATAGAAATGGCATCTCAGACATCAAACTGGATGATGATGGCAGCACAAGGAGGGACAATGTGACTTGCAGCACAGTTCAGCTAGTGTAAGAAGGGATCTACTTTTGTCCTCATTCTTCTGCACCAGTCATTTCAGAAGATAGAGCCATAGATATACTGCCCAGTATAATGGGACAGAAATGAGAACACTGAATCAAGATGACTTGGAAAGTGGGCACAGGGCTGTGCAGTCATCACACTTTGCAGCTTTCCTTCCCTTCCTGAAACAGAACCTCTCAGGAAATGAATGTCAGAGTATCAGAAGGCAGAGTAGTAGAGCAATTTTAAAAGAACTACGTAGAAAAACGTGGTTTTGTTCATTGCCCTTCACAGATGTCAAAGTGACCCAGCCCTGGTGTATCTTACAGATCTGGATCAGCCACATCTCATGCAGCAAGAGCACAGAAAAACACCAGGATGAGGGATACTCCGCAAAGACAGTCAACCTTATGGCACCTGGTACCATCAAGTCTTGTCACTCAAAGAACAACTCTGAGTGTAAAACATGCAGCACACGTGCCCAGCGTTGGCATTCCCCTTGAATCCTGCTTTCCTGAAGCAGCTTTTATATAATCCCCCCAGTCATTGACAGAGAAGGTACTGAAGGTTCTACTTCTGAAGCTGGGAATCCCTCTCTGTGCAGTCTGGGGCAGATCTGAGGCGAGAGACAGCACACTAAAGGCTGTGTCTTGGACGCGCCATCCAAAAGGCATGCTCTGCCTACAGGGTCTATTAGCTGCCAACGTTCTTTGAAGAGACAAATGCTATTCTTTTGATAACATTTCCAAGTGTATTTTGACCTTTTCCCAGCTATAAATGAACTTGACCCTTGATTTAAATTTTAAAGCTGTCCCTAACAACATACACACAGGAATATTAATGCACAGATACGTATTTATATCTGTGTTTGTGTATGAACCACAAACACAGACTAGAGTTTCTGAGATGAGGGCCCAGATTCTTTGCTGTTGTGCTGTCTGAGCGAACAGCACTGGACACTCCATTATCTCTCAGCTGGAATCTGAGGGTGAGCAAGTGTGGCAGCTAACGTAGTCTCTTCCTATTCTAAACGGAAGTGGAGTGGGCTCACAGGTGAATACAATATGTTTGTCAATTCTTTCTGGGGAAAAAATCAACTGACAATTTTTAAAACATCAGCATGCTACATAACAATAAGTTGCATATGCAGTAAAATAAATATCTGTGGCACCTTCCAAAGGTGTGGTCTTTGACAGTTTTCAAAACTATTCCCACAGTCCTGTATTCAAGACTACTGTCGTTGAACGATGACAAACTTAAGTTCTTTAGCACCACGGTACAATAACCCACCACCAGCACAGCATTTGGAGACTTCCTCAATGAGGACACCTTAAAAGACAGTTTGACTTAGTGCATGGCACTCGAACAACCATGATCATGACAAGACAAGATCGGAATCTCCGTGATGTGCAGACAGATGGCCCTTAACACTCACCAGCAAGGCCATCAGCTTCTGCTGATGTACATATGACTTTTCCATTCCCTTAAAAGTAATTTTCACTTCAATTTAACCTAACCTGGTTGTAATTATCATTCCATTCAAATGGCTCCAAGAAAAGCCTGCTTCTTTAGACTTTCCCTTTGTTCTCACTGTGCTGTGTATATAAACTTACAGTAATTAAAAACTAGTCCTAGCCAGATCAGTGAAAGCTTTTGAATTACTAACTGCTGCTCCTTTCAAAACAGAAGAAGAAATGTTTTGGCAATGAGTCGCACTTGAGTTTTGCAAAGCCAAGCATTAGTAGGAATCTAATACAAGACACATGTCCCTAGTGCCCATATTTGGTCTGTTTGTGGGTTCAATGCCATCAGACATCAAGCTTACCGAACAACAGCCCACAGAGACAGCTGTGCTGAAAAGCTGCAGTGTAGACAGACACCACTGATGACCAGACAGACAGTAAAGGCTAAGCCGTCAAGCAAATGGCAACAGCTGAAGAAAACTTGAAGCTAAAAGGAGCAGGGCAAAGAGACCAGAGTAGAAGAAAGTAATGGGGAATAGAAATGCACTCTTTCAGTCCAGGGCTCACAGACCTCAGGGCTTGGTCAGACATCAGATGACTTAGTTAGCAGGTAAGTGATATGAGGTCCACTTTGAGTCATAGATAAGTTATAGCTTATTGACTCTACCAGCACAAGAAGGCAGCCTTGTACGTGATACCCGACAGCCCAGGTGAGCTTCCTTCTACGTAGTTCTGAGAGTTGCTATGTTTCAGGAAGTGTCAGGGTGACTGCTATTCTCCACCTTCTCTACTCTGACCAGCCTTTGGGTATTTTCAGTGACAGACCCCATTGTACGCGGATTGTCCCTGACCGTAGTTCCTCACATCTTGATAGGCCAGTACATACTAGCAAACTCCTGCGTTCCACTTGTTCTCGGTAGTCCCTCCTGTGTGTGTGTGTGTGTGTGTGTGTGTGTTTTCTGTGAGTGCTTGTCTGTGTGTGTGGTGTGTGTGTGTGTGTGTGTGTGTGTGTGTGTGTGTGGTGTGTGGTGTGTGTGTGTGTGTGTGTGTGCGGTGTGTATGTGTTTGTGTGTATATGTGTGTATGTATGTGTTTATGTCTGTATGTGTATGTGTTTGTGTGTATATATATATGCATGTGTGTTTTGTGTGTGTTGTCTGTGTGTGTATTGTCTATGTGTATGTGCTTGTATGTATGTCTATATGTTTGTGTGTGTATGTATGCATGTGTGTTTATGTGTTGTCTGTGTGTGTGTTGTCTGTGCATGTGTTGTCTATGTGTGTGTGCTTGTATGTATGTATGTGGTATATATGTGTGTGTATGGTGTGTGTGTGTGTGTGTGTGTGTGTGTGTGTGTGTGTGTTGGGAAGGGAAGGATCACACCATTGACAGCCCTCATGAATCTTACAAATGTGAAGATGACATTCTTCATGGAACAATGTGCTTTGTATGGAAGCCTAATTGGTGATCACGAAGTGTACATCACAAAATCCTGCTAATGACCAGACTAGTAATATCAGCTAACAAAGAGCAAGTGAGGCTTTGGACAGAGTCTGATTGCTTTAGGGAAGGTAACCATGAATCAGTCCTGCCATCTAACAATTATACTCCCTGGTATATGTTCTAGAGAATAAAAACAGATATTTGACATTTCATTCATCGTTGTCAAACTCTAGGAGCAACCTGAATGTCTATCAATAAGGAGATGAATAAATAAACTGTGGCCTGACACAAAAGCATGAGATTCAGCAATGAAAAAGGATGGGGGATGGATCCACACAGCAAATGAACAAATTTAAGCGTTACGTTGAGCAACAGTCATTAGTCACTAGATGAAACATACTGTACTACTTCAATCCTGTACATTTCAAGAACAAATGAAATACTATATGAGACAGTGCTTTCCTGAGTCTGTGTGGGATATCAGTCAGTTGCATGAAGGCACAAGGGAATTTACTGGAGTAAATGGCATGGCTCATATTCTATCTTGGGCAGAAGATACATGGGCATATGTAGCTAATAAACTCATCATTTCATATCCCTTCATGTTATTCTATGGAAAATATACAGTAGTATAAAATAAGCATATTTCTAAATTCAGGCCACCTTTCATCTGGTAGATACCTTCAGGCAAACTCTTTCAGAAGGAATAACAAACTGAAGCTTGGGAACCCCTTCTGTGTGAGGCTCACTAGATCCTACTGTAAGCTGTGACCTCCCAAAGGTCAGAGCTGAGAGAAGGGACAGGCTAAAAGGTCACAGAAAACGCAAACAAACAAATAAGGTTAAAGGAATAAAGCAAAAGTTTGAGGCATAATTGGAAATGTCACAAAATAGTGTTAACTACTATTATTCCTTTATGAATAAATGGTTGTTACTGCTTTATCATACAATAAATATATTTAAACATAGACAATTATATATGTCTTAAATGCTTACAATTTGGTTTGTAGATTTTCCCTGTCTAGAAACACACTCTTTTTAAAATAATAAACTTTTAAGTACTTTTAAGCTCTATGTTAAGAGTGTTATTACATGTATTAATATAAAAATAAACTGTGGGCATAAAAGTGAAGAAAAGCTTACCAAGGATGCATGTGTCACAGCAAGGTTTGGAGAACTGAAGGGTCTCTAAACATCTGGAATTCTCCAGATACCAGCTGCATCGTCTGAGTGGGCACGACGATAACACACTCAACCATCTGTTGTATAACTGAAAGGAAGTATGTGTGGAACACTTGGTAGTGTCTCAGTGGTTCATTATCTCAGTTGCCTTCTGTCTCCCGCTGCATCATGACTTTCCGTGATAACAGGATTTTGTTTTCTTAACTAGTTAGGCTGAATGTTCTGAACGAGCCAACACAGAAATCACGGACGAAGAAAACTGAATCCTTCTGTCTAGGGACTAATCCACCTGGGGCAGAGAACACAGGAAGCAATACATTTGCATCCAGTGTCAATGCAGCTCTTGTGGGAAGTCATAGCGGTAACAGGCCATTTTTACAATGCTATGCATTACATCGTCTCAACTAGGATTGCCCAGTGTCCACAGCACACCAGATTCTGTGTTAGGAACTAATTAAGTGGCAGAAACTGCAAAGGATTATTTATCCACAGAGCAAAAACAAGGAGGTCAGTGTGTACTTCTGAAAACTAGAGCAGAAATTCACATTTCAGCCACAGGCAGATGCAGTGCCCTGACCTAATCATAGGCTGACTGTTTAGATAGCCTTCCTCAGGTGAAGGAACCTTATCCAGTACCTTCCAACTCCCCAAGTTAGCGGTAAAGAGGAAAGAGACAAGCTTTGATAATGATATTGCTTGCCTAAAGTTTCTCCTTGCTCAGATGTTCTTAAAAGAACGTGAAAGACTTCACTTCCTTCCTTGTCCCTAAGGCCGAACATCGTAAATAACATTCTGAAAGACACATTTATTAATTTCAGGTCTCAGGAGATTTTACATGCTCCATGACCAGAATACATTTTACATACTGCATATGACCAGAATACAGCCCCGAGACATCAACTGTTCTCCCAGAACTGCTCTCTTCTCTTAGCCCATGTGCTTGTGCTTCAGGGTTATGTCCCTATCAAGCAGTGGGGTATCAGAGTAACCCATCCTGAAAATATATTTTTTTCATAATGAGGGAAGAACTAACTGCTATGAGACCTTGGTAATGATCTTGACACCTCCTGTCTTTCCCCTCAACCCTTAGACCAATGCTACCTCTTGGTCTGTCTCAAAGGGCAGTGCTACCACGAAAGGGATTATGAAGGATATGGAGGAGGAGGAGCAGTCATTCTGAGGCAGTAATCCTATTTCTGTTGAGACCACTGAGATAACCAATCTTAGGTCAGTTGTTTGGAAGACTATGACAAGAAGAGCAAGACCACAGCGTGGCAGATACATTGGGTGCACAGAGAAAATGACACCTTCTCTCTCTTAGAGCACTGACACATGAACATAGAGCTCTGCACATGAACACAGAGTACGGAGCTCTCACGTTGATCTAACTGGTGAGTGCTCAGTGACGATGAACACCATAGGAACTCAAACAACCAGGTCATCGCCTCAGCCAACTAGCATCTAACCAATGAGGAGATATGATTATTCTGGGCCCAATATGATTAAAGGCTTGCTGGAGTCAGAGATTTAAAATTCTTTAAAGTATATAAATAGAATCACCAATCTTCTGAAACATACACATTCACAGTCTCATTCCCTTGGCTCAGAAGTATTAGGATCTAAAGCTCTTATGTAGTCAAGTAAGTCTAAGCTGAACTTCAACCCACCTACTTCCTCACCCTACCCTGAAGAGAACTTGAAGAGATGGGGGAAGAGAAGTAAGATCATATGCATCTATGGGGACTATTAGCATATTAATCAACCGTATTTCTATTTATGCTCCCATCACCAAGATTATTTTACCAGCTATTTTAAGGATCAGGTTCTACTGTAATTAACAGCATATGGGGAATCAAAGCCAGCTGTGTCTCCTCAGTACATTCAAGCTCCAAACATTTATTCCATATCAAGGGTTTCCATTCTACCCAACACTTTAACATGCTAACACTGCCAACCAAGGAAGAACATCTTACAAAATCCACAGAATCAGTTCCCAGAACTAAAGCTAATAAAAGGCATGAATGGTGAGCTCTTGCCTGTGGAGGCTTAAGAAGCATCCCCATTTCAGATGACGAGGACTGTAGTGGATTAAGACACATTGGGTAGTTCATACTATGTTAAGGTTTCAATGGGAAATACATACCACAGGGTCATGTATCTGAATATCCTCTCTTCAGTTAGTGCCATTGTTCTTGGGCATTTTGGAACATTCTGGACATGTGTTCTAGTTACATGTATGCCTAGTGGGTTTGGGGGGCTAGAAGCCAGTACTACTTCAACTTTGTGTGTGTGTGTGTGTGTGTGTGTGTGTGTGTAGAGTGTCTCCTACCAGCATCACTACCTGTCCAGAGTTATAAGAAACACTTCCATGGACAGTGTCAGGATAGTGCCCAACCAGGAAAGAGGACTCATTTGACAAGAAAAGGTAAAATGTGAGAGCGGAGAAATGTCAACCCACAGTTTTTAGTAGTTACAAGACCTAAAAGAGTTGAACTACTATTTAATCTGTCCCATTTGCATCTACCCCAAAAGAGTACCCAATCAACTTCAAATTACAGCAAAAATATCAGCCAAGAGGATCAAATCAGCCTTTTTAAAAAAGAGATAGGTCTGTCCAGCAAGGTCTTGCTCCTAACCAATTGCCATTTGGGAATCAAGCCACATGAGTTGGAACGAATGCAGAAAAGTACACTCACAAGACTAATCTAAGTACAGAACAAGCAGCCCTCTTTAAAAGCACCAGTAATACCCAAAGTCCCACAGCTTGGCAAAGTATGAAGACCTCTCCCTATTCCCAGAGAAAGAAGTTCAAGTACTTACAGTATCATGCGGCTTATCCTTGACATCATAGACTGTCAGTTTTATTCTTGTCTCTTCATAGATGGGGTAGTCGGATGGGAATGTGACGCCTGTCAGGAACAGTGGGTCTTTTGTTCCCTGAAACAGTATAGGCAGAAAACTTGGACTCATTAAGGCAGCAACTGTAGCTGGCAGCATGCAGGGACAAATGGGAACATGGAGAGTGTGTTTCTGTCTGCTTTTCTAGGAAACAGCTCTATTAAAAGAGATCTGAAGAGCCAAGTGTTGCTTGTGGGCCATGAGCCCAGCGCCCCATTGTACTGAGGGATACTGAGTAGGTGAACTTTTGTTTCTTTAAGTGGCTCAGGGCTCTTAAAAAAAAACACCTGGTCTATAAAAATTATATTCAGAACCTTTCTTTAGGTCAAGTTGCCATCCATTTAAAATTCTATGTAAAATATGATCATTGTAGATTAATAATTTAGACAAATGATCTAAGATTCTGCCTCGCTAAACTGAATGAAGCCGTTTTCTCAAACCATCAAGCTAGTTTTTTTAAAAAAAGTTGGTTTTCTTTTGTTTTTGTTTTTGATTCTCTTTCAGTTGAAGACTGTTTTCTATGCATGTGTGACTGCTTTTAGGTGTTTGACAGTGGCTTCCCCACCCCACCCCCAGACCACCGTGAAAACCAGTGAGAACTCCAAGCATGATGCACTGGGGACATGGAATTATTGCTTGGCATATGGTCCCCAAGACATTTCAGTGCCTCAGAATTGAGAAAGCTGGCATCTGACATCACATTGTAGACACACACGGACACAGGCAAATATATTTGAAAGCCTTTTAGCAAAGTTTATGAAAGCCTGTGTTACTCATCCACTCATTCACACATTCTTTCACTCGTTCCTTCAGAACGAGTTCTTTTCCAGGCATGATGTCAGACACGTTTGGAGGCACGCAGTGAATAAAATGTCTAAGAAAAGTGTGCATAGTCTATGCAAAATTGTAAAAGTGAACAAGATAAATGACTTTTATAGTTATGATAGTACATTTGAGGGTATGTGTGTTTTTATCACAGGAGAATAATGAGGACAGTAGAAAAAACGAGCAAGATGTGACTTTAAAATTTGCTACTGTTCAAAGGTAACAAAGTTACAATAATACCTGAAGTGTTTTCATTAAGAAAATGACTTTACAGTTTTAGTCAAAATGCCTTTCTATGAGGAAGATGACTTTTAATTCAGCTATGGGCTAACTATACATTTTACCAGCACTGGAACCTAAGGTCTGCATAGAACAGATTCAGGGATGCACACAAGGGAGACTCCTTACTTCCTGCATGCAGGGGCCATGCAGTGGAAGAACAGAGAAAGGAAGCTGATTCAGGGCTAACTGCAGGGGGAAATGCAGGGTGGCTCACAGGATTTAGGTCATTCTCATAATAGGAGTGACTCTAATTGCAGTCTGAATCATTTCTTCCAGCCACTGCTTCAGAGCAACCAGTGAGCTAAGCCAGCCAAGACTGGAGCAGACTGGCTGGGTTCATGAGGGAGACGCTCATTCTGAACAGCAGTGGCTCACACGTCTGAGGAAAACATGCTCTACTGAAGGAGCTGCAGGACACATTCTCCAGAGCCCCAGACGTTCAAATAAGCACCTCTCATTTGCTAAGGCCATGAAATGTGTCAGGAGAACCAAACCGTCTAAAGGGAAACCCTCATGTTGAATTTAAGCCAGCACGATAATGTATTTCCGTCAATACACGGTGAGTGCTGTATTAGCAACAATAAATGCAAGGAGGAAGTCTCTCATCCCACGAGCAATATTTACAACCTTTGCCTGGAAACAGTATAGGTAATCAAGTTAATCACTTATCTTTTTTTGGAAAACACTAGTTTGAAATACATCCTTCGCAGAGAATATTAAGTCTTTACTGTTGGACTAGACCGGGGCCCCCCGGGTTTGAGGGCAGAGCAAAAACACCTTCACCTGTTTTGAGCTCTGTGAGTACTTTATGCTTTTCTCTTCCTTAAATAAGTTCATTCCATTGTATTTAAACTCAACAGAGACAGAAACACAACTATCCAGTCAAACATTCTGTCTGTTTGGGAATTCAGAGTGCAAAGTTTTTCTTTCTTTCTTTCTTTCCTTCCTTCCTTCTTTCTTTCTTTCTTTCTTTCTTTCTTTCTTTCTTTCTTTCTTTCTTTCTTTTCCTCTAGAAGAAAACTAAAACCTTTCAATGAAAAGTGCAATTTTTCCTCCATGGGCTTACTCTGCATGTGCTTAGAAATTTCAGATCTGCATTCCCTGATGACAGACAAAAGCAATGGCCAGCCAGAGACCACAAGATAACTTATGTCAGCTGTTCAGGGGGCGGGAGAGAGAGAGAGCTGGGGGGAGGAGAGAGCAGCAAACACAAGTCACACAGAGACAACGGCACACAGAGACAACGGCTTACAGAGAGAAAGCCGGGGTGGGGTGGGGTGTGGTGGGGTGGGGTGGGGTGGTGGGGGTGCAAAGGGCAGACAGAGTCAGAGAGGAACACATGCATGCCAGGCTCACCTCCACAATTTCTGTGCTGGAGTACCTCGTCAGGGTCTGCTCCACGGGGTGGATTACTGAGACCTGTACTACTGTATTCAGTTTCCGATCACTGACAGGAGCCACAAGGTCCTTGCAGGCTGGCAGCAGCAAAGGAAAAAGAAGGAGCAGGGAAAAAAAAATAAGAGAGAAAGAAAGAAACTCAGTCGATCTCTCGGGGCAAACTTCTGTGCAGAGCTGAAATAAACTTTGTCTAGCCGCTGAAGGAAATCTCCTGGTTCTCAGCTGGCTTTACAGAGGAAGTCTCTTGGAAGTACCTTACAGAAATAGGAAGTCACGTGCTGCCAAGCTGAATTGAGAGTTCATTTCCACTGACCACATTTGCAGCACATGCAAGTCTTGAGTGCTCCAGGGATCGCAGCTCCAGTGTGTGAAAATGTAGACACACACAGCCAGGGACTGAGAGGGCTTTAATTAGCCAATAACCCCTAGGGCTTCTTTCGCACTCTTGCATAAAGTAAGTTGATTTGGGCCAGAGCCAGGAAACTAAGATGTCTGTTGTTGACACTGGCTGGGTTAAGTTAAAAGTCTGAATGCACTCCTCACGATCCTCCCTACCTGGTTATAAACCCGGCCCTCTGCAGTCTGTCCTCTGCACAATGGAAACAGGAAGACTGATTACCCTGCCACAGCGACCTCAAGCAGAGGAGGAAGCAGCCAAGGGTTAAAGAGCCCTCTATCTGGAATTCAGGACCATCCGGGGAGAGAGCAACTCAGATAAGGACTGGGTAATTGTGGCTCAGAAGCCACACATTCTAAGAACATTTCCTTGACACAGCCTGACTCCTGTTCCAGCCCCAGCCACCGGACCGTATTCCCTGGAGTATTTTCTACGGTTATAGCATTTTCTAGTTTTGGAAAGGAAAAAAAAATAGAGGGAATAAAAAAAAAACACTCCTTGTCAGTAAGTCTAGTATCTACTCTCTTTCCCACTTTCTACCTCTGATTTTGAAATCCTATTTCTACTTCTTGAAAATGACTGTGATAAAAAAGTACTCTTTGCTCAGCAGACAGGGGTCAAGCTGCTGGCTGGCCACAAGCCGCATGCAGTTTCTGGTAAAGGGGAATCAGCCCCGTAAGTGGTTCACAGTGGTTCCAAGGTTTCACATCACCCCTTATCCATGACCAAGAAGACAGGCAGGAGAGGAAGGTGTTTACCCTCTGCGATGGCACCTCTGTCATTGCAGGGCCACTGGGACAAAGGTAACACCGCTTAAATTTGAAACTTGAAAGCGAAGCCATTTATAGATGTAATTATCACCTTTCAATGGCTTGCCCAGCACCTTATTTATAGAAGCAGAATGAGAGAAAATATAGGCGTTTTCAAAGAGAACCAACCTGGTTTAGGTCCAGTTCTGATGAATAGGTAATGCTGGGGTGGGGGCGTGGGGGGGAGGCATTATTTAACTCTTTAACGTCTTGCCAAACTTTGGGAATTTTATTCCTGTCTGATATTTTGCTGTTAAATTTTTTCTTACTGAAGTCACCTGCCTTGAGCAAAACAAGAAAAGCTAAGGAAAGCATGGGTGGACAAAAATAGCCAGAGCTTCACTGTTTTGAGGAACTCTGTTCATTACCTGTATCAAAACATCCTTTTCGTAACTTCCGATTTCTGCCTTTGGCATATCAACCTGATCTCTGGCAAAGTGCATCAGCCTTTGAGAGATCTGTTACCACCATTTGTTGCTCAGCCTGATAAATCTACACTTACAAATAATCAAACAAAACCCTAATACACATGGTTTCAATAACATCACTATACCACTGGAAAATGTCTTTCACTCGAAGGTTTCTTACATCCTGCTCTTTGGTGGTTAGGTCGATCATTTCCTTGCCTTGCCTTGTGATGTGTGTTTCATTTTACCACTCTTGCTTTTCTTTTCGCTGTGAGCCTCTACTGAAGCTGACAGGCGTCTTGTCTTTGGAGTTTAAAGCTAGGGGCTTTTGAGCCTCTCACACACGCACCTCACCCACTCTCTGGTGGCAGCCTCCCCTCTGTCTTATGAGCGCTTGACACCTTTGATCAAAATAAGTCCTATCCCTTCTGAGTTCTTATCGGGCTCTGCTGTCTGTGGTTATTCCCAGAAGCGAGCAGCTATTCTGTTGCAGCCGAGAGCCTCTCAGCTGCACTGCCTACAAGAACAGAAGGCACACAAAACGGAAGGTTGTGTGCAGCTCTTCAGATGGCCCTGATAGTGGGCTAGGAAGAGGACTGGTGACTTAACAATTTGTATGTAGCTACTGTGTGCGTTCAAAACCAGGCAACAATAGTGACATTGGAGGCTGGGCTCTCATCTCCTTTCTTTTCTTTTTTTCCCTTCTATTTTCTTTTCTTTTCTTTTCTTTCTTTCTTCTTTTCTTTCTTTCAAATGTATTTAATGTATATGAGTACATCTTCAGACCCACCAGAAGAGGGCATCAGATCCCATTACAGATGGTTATGAGCCACCATGTGGTGGCTGGGAATTGAACTCAGGACCTCTGGAAGAGCAAGTCAATGATCTTGACCGCTGAACCATCTCTCCAGCCCATAATTATTTTTATTTCATGTAAATTCATGTTTTACCTGCTCATATGTCTTTGTGAAAGTGTCAGATCTTCTGAAACTGGAGTTATAGGCAATGTGAGTGCTGGGAATTGAACCCAGGTCCTCTGGGGGATCGGCCAGTGCCAAACAGCTCTGAGTCTTCACTGTTTCTTAACACAAAAGCAGCAAGAGGCCTAGAGAAATTCTGAAACCAAACAGTATTCTGTAGGCTTGGTTTCCCTCTTTTCTAGTTTTATGGCACAGAGTAAATAAATCACAAACAGTGTCACTCACTGCCTCAACTGTCAGGGTAGACAGAGCCATGGGTTTCTTGTAAATGAACTTTTACATGCAAAACTCATATTTACTGATCACCTTGCATTGATATTTCAGAGTATTTGATGTTGTTATGTAACATAATTTTACAGACATAGTTCTATCCAGATGACTCCTTAAGAACTGTTACCACGGCCATATCTCCATATGAGTCCCAGTGTTGTAACCCACTTCATATCATGAAGTGAAAGAGATGAACATGGACCTGTGTCTCCTCCTACTGTCCCTGCAGAACTGCTGAAACGCTGAAGGCTGAATCCCTGGGCACTGCTCAGAGATGCTGCTCCTTTGAGTGTTATGAAATGTAATCTACATGGAATTATTTAGTAGTTAATAAAGAACTGTGGCGGTTTGAATGAGAATGGTCCCCATAGGTTCACATATTTGAATGCTTGGTCCTTAGGTGGTGGGACTGCTCGGGAAAGGTTAAGAGCTATGACCTTGTTGGAGGATGTGTGTTACTGGGGTGCACTTTCAGCTTTCAGAAGATTGTGTGATTCCCAAGGCTCTCTGTCTCCCTTCTGTTTCTGGGTCAAGATGTGAGCTCTCAACCGTTCTTATGTTGCTGTTCCACCATCACGGACTCTAACACTCTGAAACCACTACACAAATTAAACTCTTTCTTCTATAAATTGTCCTAGTCATGGTTTATTATCATAGCAATAGAAAGGTGACTAAGACAAGAACCCTAAATATATATGCTTTCAAAATCTAAAAATGTTATATCCATCTTCCAAAGCATCCTTACCTCTCTCTCCTTTTAACACATGCAGCTCTACTCCAAGAGTCCCTTAGATAAATGACCTTCCTTAATATGTTACAGTAGAGGACTACATACAGCACTTGAAGATTTTTTGCTTCTGGTTTATTTAAGAATTTACCTCAAACCTCCCAAAAGCTCTATGGGTACTTACTGGTTGCTGGAGAAGGGGGTGACTGTGTTTTAGTGGTATAGCCACTGGTAAGGTGCCTGTGTCCTTATAAATAGCACCATTCTAACAAGGAACATTAAGTAAACACACAAGGCCATTGAATTAGGATGGAGAACGTAATCGGTGGGGGGGGTCAGGGAGACAGACGAGAGTAGTAAATATGGTCAAATATGTGCATACATGAAAATATACCATAGACATCTACTCATCTTAGGTAGAGGCAATTTATCCTACTAAATTAAGAATTCCTAAAGACTAAATGGTTGATTAAATATAATTCTAACTCTTTGAATTAAGTGCGTACTATCAAGTGATCCACTCACCAACAGATTCTAATTTTACTTCTGCCTCCTTACTGATTTCCTTTGGGCTGAGCTATTAAAAATAAACATTTTCCAACATCAATAGTTTAAATATACAGATGTTAAAGGGTTGGGATGAAAATGTGTGCACGTCCATTGACCGCCTGGTTTATAGTAAAAAGCAGAAAGGGGGCGAAGGATGAATCATTTACATAAATTATAACTTTACGGTTTTTCATAGAAATACCTAAGCTAATTATAAATCATTCTTTTCCTGGTGACTTTGATATACTATCCAGAATTAGGAGGGTTTGTTTTCTTCTTCCAATGGTGTTGAGCAAGGTACCGATAAAACATACCTCCACTCAGGTTAGTGCAAGACAAGCAACTTTCCTCTCTTACAGCAAAGTACTCAATAAAAGAGTAACGATGCAAATAAATGAAGCCTTTGTGTCTTAGGAGGTAGCAGCCTATGCAGCCTGATTCTAGGACTTGCTCAAACTATGAGATCCCAGCCACTGTGTAAGCACATTAGAAGAACCACACAACATTCACCCCTTGCAAACCTCAGCCTGAGCACTAGAAGTTGCCAGCATCAGTTCTAGATGCTTGGAGCATGGCTTGGTTGTTCATAAAAAGAGGAAAGACTCTCTTTTGCTCTCACAATTCTTCTAATATTTGAGAATCCTGAGGTCAAAGAGCGGGCATCTCTAAGGCTGTTTTAAGTCCAGGGTTCCATCATTCATAAGATGCTTGTATTAAGTAAAACATCGGCTTCTGTTCATGCAGCTATCTAGATCATGGCATGACTGTTAGGGTCAGAGAGCATTTTCATCACTCTAGCCGATGTTAGCTGGAAGCTGAAAACCTTCTCTTGACTCACATCAGAGAATAACACAGCTGTCAAATTCACTGAGATCTGAACCTTACAGTGGATTGAAGTGTTAAAATAAGCATGCTAGGGTGCAGGGTTGAGGGAAGAGAGGGTGTAAGCTTCGGGGTAGTCTGTATTCATAGACAGCCCAAGCAATCATCTCCTGCACTCTAAGACCTATTTATTCTGTGAAGCTCAGTCATTTTTCTTGCCTCACCAGCCTTCAGTGTTAGTTAACTATTGGCAAAGTCTACTGTCTTTCCCTAAGAACTAAGCAGATGAGGAGTGTGAGTGTGAGTGTGTGTGTGTGTGTGTGTGTGTGTGTGTGTGTGTGTGGGAGGGGTTATGATGACAAAAGTTTCCACACTTCTCAAGTTTTAGAAATTTTACAAAAATTAGCCAGAGGAAATTAAGGAATAGAGGAGACATTGCTTGGTATAATCAAGAACTCTTTTGGGGGTTGGGTGTGGATTTTGTTGTCAAGACAGGATTTCATGCATCCCAGAATAGACCTCTTGTATCCCAGGATGGATTTCATGTATTCCAGATGATCTTGAACTCTTTGTGTTACTAAAGGTGACCTTGATCTTCAAATCCTGCTGTCTCTTCTTCCTTATAATGGGATTATAGACCATGTCCATCCATAGTTTATATAGTGCTCATAGTGCCATATGTTCTAGGACAGCACTCTACCAAATAAGCCTAAAGATGATTTTTTTGACTGAGGATAGTATTGTGTTTAATAGTTGGATCATACCTAAAGAACTATGTGGCTTTTTGCAAATGATTCATTCTCTGTGACCCAGCAGGAACAACAAAAACAAAGTCTTTGTAAACTTTGTGTAAAAACTATATAAAATAATTATGATAGTTAATATTGACTACTAACTTGACAGGCTCTAGAGTCACATATGAGACAAGCCTCTGGACATGTCTAGAGGGGTTACAGAGATTGGTTTAATTGAATTAAGAAGAGTCACCCTATATGTCCCTATATGTGGGTAGCAACTTCCCTTGGAAATGGATCAGAGCTCAGGAAGGAGAGGAAGGAGAAAATGAACTGAGCACCAGCATTCATCTCTTTGGAATTCCTGATTGTGGATGCGATGTGGGTGGTGCCTCCTGCTCCTGCTGCCATGACTACCCTGTGATGATGGACAGTATCATGGGAACTGTGAAGGCAAAGTGGGCCCTGTCTTATTTAAATTGCTATTGTTAAAGTATTTTGTCACAGCCTTAGGAAAAATAATGTGTGTGTGTGTGTGTGTGTGTGTGTGTGTGTGTGTGTGTTTCAGTGTAATACGTGTGTGAGAGAGTATGTGTGTGAGTCTGTGTTTATGAGGATGTGTTTGTGTATGAGTATGTGTTAGAGAGCATGTTTGTTTGTATTTATAAGTATGTGGGTGTGAACATGTGCATTTTTATAAGTGTGTGTGAAACAGAGAGAGAGAGAGAGAAGAAAAGGTTGACCTTATGATCCAATTCTCCTGTCTCATTCTCCAAGTTCTGGGGTTAAAAACTTATATCACCACTCCAGCAAAACTAAAAGCAGAAAATTAGAACCTAGTGCAGCCTGGTGGACATGTGTCCTGGACTTCTGTGAGTATAAGGAACTCTGTATTCTGACTGTTCTTGAGAAAACCTGAAGACACACACCCAAGGTCAAGAAAGGTCACACTACAGAGAACAGGAAGAGCTCTAGATCAAACATGTGGACTTAGACACACAAGGCTTTAGAGCCATAACCACACTGTTTCCAGCTTCCCCCAAGTGACGCGTCTTATCTAACACCTGTGTGCTAAGGATCAGTCTCTTTGTGAAGTCAGGAAGACTTGCACCCTGAGGACAGTGTCTTAGCATCTTTCATATTCCTAATAGTTGGCTAAATTTCTCCAAACTACCACTTATGTATTATTTTTTCTTGTGCTTTAGAAAATAAGATTCCACTAATCAATTGATAAGCCAATTTAGCTTGTGTCTCCAGTCCAATAAATCATTGAATTCCATTTTATGGCTTCACAGTTCCCAGTGTACACCAGTGATTACATTTAGATTAAGTTAGTTTATGTCATACACAAAAAGATACATAGAACCTTTAAGAGCCTATTAGCCCCTCTCCTTAATTACTCCTCCAATGTATTAGGCTTTCTCACTTTTAGTTGTCTCTTGTTTTGCTTTGTTTTTGCTTTGTTTTTTGTTTGTTTGCTTGATTAGTTTGGTTTTTCCTCCTTCCCCAAGACACAATTTTCTGAAGCCTGAGATGTCAGCCTCTGCAAGCACTGGTCTCCACAGAAGATTTAGTAGACGCATGCTGCATAGTTCCCAGGTTCTGACCTCCAGAACACAATAGGGTGGGGGAAAGCAATGTCAGAGACAGTGTTGGCATCTTATGCTGACACCCACACAAGGCGAGCTCCATCAGCAGCTGGGACTCTGTACTCACTTAAGAACATGAGCTTCAAGTTACTTCCTAGAAGAAGATGACTTTAATGCTATTGAGCTGATGGATGGTCATTGACATGTCCCTCTAGAATATTCATTCTCTGCTCTCTGACTTGGAACCCTCAGGGTTAAGGACAAAGGACAGCTTCTACCAGGTCACAAGCCATTTTTTTTTAATCTCTATACAAAGTTTTTCAAAAGTGTTATTTTCTCATTAAGTGTTGCGTGGGATATTTTAATTAACATATACTTCCACCAAAAGAATATAAACCGTGAGTAGCTGCCAACACGACCAAGAGTTGTTGGAAAAATAAGAATAAATGTATAAAAGTGGGTATGTAGGGGAAAACTTTGAAATTTTGAATTTTTCTTCATTCTTGTAGATTTTTCTTTTCTCTATGTTGTCACCAAGTAAAAATAAATGTTAAAAATTTGCTTTCTAAAATTCAAAATGAGTATATTTTTCTCTCTCTCACAAAAAGAAAGACAACATTCATATTCATATAGCTTGAAAAGACAAGGAATGGACCGAGGAATAGAGTAAAGCAAACGCTGGAGAGGATCGTAATGGTAGAGTCCTTAGGCACACTGGGAGTAGCACTGAGTGTGAGCTTCTCAGTTGCCATCCTGCAGATCATAAGATGATACATGAACCATGCTAAGAGTCTGGGACTGGTAGGATTGTTAGTTTCTGGGACACAGTTCTGTTTGGACAGAACGGAGGACTGTGCTCAGACCTCTTGCTCTGCTAATGCCCAGGATGACAGTGTACCACCTGCCGCTGCCTCACAGTTCCATCAGGTCCAAATGGACACTCTTCTGAAAGTCACTCAGTGGATAGCTGAAGACGTGACACAAGGTTGAGGGACAAAAGCTCCTTTTTTCACTTGTCCAAGCTGTGGAGTTAATTTTCTGCCTGCTGGATGGAGGATTAGCTTTGCAACCAGAATTTCAAGACTGCCCATATTCTGAGAGTTGAATTCACATAACGCTTGGGAGAAACATGAGGCTAACGCTCTAGGAAAGAAGCAGATGACAGAATTCTTGAGGAATCGGGGTGATGATTTACAAGTGGGAATTTAAAAGTCCCAACTTCAGAAACACTGCTTTTGCAACATTAAAATTTGAGCCTCGCTGCTCCTAAATTCTATTACAGCCAATTCACTTATAAATAAAACTGATTTCTTTCTTCCAAAAGGCTAGGTTCAGGTTGGTGGGAAATATGCCTGGAAATAAAATATGCTACATTGTCACATACAGAAGAATATAAAAATAAGTCATCATACTTTGTGTTTTTGTGTGCATGCGTTAAGTAAAAACGTATTTATAAGAAGAGGAAAATCTTTAAAAAAGAGAGGGCAGGGCTGGAGAGATAGCTCAGTGGTTAAGAGCACTGACTGCTCTTCCAGAGATCCTGAGTTCAAATCCCAGCAATCACATGTTGGGACTTTTAAATTCCCACTTGTAAATCATCACCCCGATTCCTCAAGAATTCATGTCATCTGTCATGGTGGCTCGCAACCATCTGTAATGAGATCTGATGCCCTCTTCTGGTGTGTCTGAAGACAGCTACAGTGTACCTATTATAATATATAAATAAAATCTTTAAATAAAAAGGAGGGAAAAAACATGTTCAAGATGATGAAACTTCCTCACTTAGGGAACACTGTGGGTGCTAAAACAACACTTGATACCCACCCAACACCAGTACAAAATGCTTGGATAGTCCAGGGAAAGAGAAAGAAAATGTTCCTTTCTTGGACGGTGTTCTCCGAAAACATTCTAATTGTCTGTGCTGGGGAGCCAGCCCCGATGGCAGCTGTACAGCAGACAGCTAATTTGCATCTAAAAAGAACAAATTTCGCTCAGATTCCTCTTGTCAGTACCAGAAGACTTCTGTTCTTGAACTCAGCCTCTGCTCCCTCAGATTCTCTGGTGTCAATCCTTAGAAAATCCTATTTTGTCTTGTTTTCATGAATATTACTTAGGTGGCTAAGATCCTATCTTCCAGCAATTGAATTCCAAACAAGTCTGTGCTCAAGTCTTTTTGAGTTTTGTTATGTCACATGGCAAGCCCCAGATAGCCGACTGGCCTGGCATTGCCTGGCAGAGCACACGGGCACGGCTCTGCCTGTGCTTGCTCCCAGCCTGCACTCCACGTTGGAGAGGTAGCAAGTGCTTGTTGCTTGCTGCTGCTCTTTTCAGCAGAAGCATATGCGCTGCTTCAGAAGGCAGAGAGATGCTATTCCAAGGAGGCAGCAGACTCCGCTGAATACTAAAAGGAGTGTCCACATGCCTTTAAGGGCATCCGCAGTGTCAGAGCTAAGCAAGGATCACTTGTCTTCAGTCCCTAAAACACATGACTACATGGGTGTGGTGGTGCCTATCCCTGGCACTCCTTGCCAGTCAGCCTAACCATATAGGTGAGCTTCATGCCAGGGAGATTTTGTCTCTGAAAATAAACTGGAATCTGAGTAATAATATCCAAAGGTGACCTCTGGGACACACACACACACACACACACACACACATAGCGAAACATACACACAGAGATACACATACTCATATGCACACACATAAGTACATACACATATATACAAAGACACACAGACATATAAATACACACACACATACTCATACAACACAGAGACATGTACAGACACACATACACATATACACAAAGACTCACAGACATATAAAGACACACACAGAGACACATACAACACAGAGAAACATACAGACACCTGCACACATACACACAGAGACATGCACACAGACACACATGAACACACAGAAATACACATAAACACAGAGGCACATGTAGATACACACACATACACACACACAAACACACACACACACACACACACACACACACACACACACAGAGAGCCAGAGAAAGATAGAGGGGGGAGAGGGAGAAGGAGAAAAGGAAGGAGACTTTCCTTTTCTTCAAGGGTAATGCTTTTTCAGGAAAGTTGCCATCAGCACAGGAACAGACAGTATTACTACCAGGCAAAATGTTGGTTAGTGAATTCTTTCAACAAGGCTAACGGTTACTGATACCAATCTTGCTCCAAAAGATAAGGCCAGTGTGGTCGGTGGATACAGGAGGGACCAGCAAAGGTCCCAGGATACTGGGGGCCTTGGTTGCAAAGCAAGATAGCTAGCACAGTGTGGGCAAGGTTACTGAATTCTAATGGAAGCCACATGCTGGCTGGTGCCTAGGAGTGTGGGAAGCTGGGATTTGGGGTGCTGTCTTGAGGAAGGGCATGACAGCTTCCAGAGGGCTCTGAGGTCTACTTGTCTGGGCAGGAAGAAACAAAGGGAACAGCCACTTCCTGGGTGATTTCTCATCCAGCATACTGAGTCATGTTGTCTGCTTCAAACAAATCCTGACTGAGGCCATTTCTGGATGAGTTTTCTCAATTTAAGTTGCTATAGAAGGGTTTCAAGAAGAAATTGTGCCTAGCACTTGCTTTTTAGAGAGTGGTGCTTACATTAGAGTAATTTTTTCCAATTTTCCTGGTGAATATATTGGGCTCAATACTTATGTATAAAATCAATAGTTTTAATGTCTTAGAATGGTGACATATATCTATAATCCAAGCAGGCAGAGGTAGAGGCAAAGAGGCCATGATTTTGAGGTCGTCCCCAACTCTATAGTTAGTTTTAAGCCAGAGCTATATAAGGCATTGTCTTAAACAAAACAGAACTAAGAAACTGTGCGTGTGTGTGTGTGTGTGTGTGTGTGTGTATGTGCATGTGTGAGTGTGTATGTGTGCAATTACTAAATTATTTCTAGTCTATTGACAGATATTTTACAAGCAAAATTAAAATATAAAATAAAATAGAAGATGTGCAAAATGTAGATTAGAAAATAAGGATAAAAATAAGGATAAAAAGATATTCCTAGAGGAAAAATGAATCTATGTTTTTAAGATCCCTTGTCTCTACCTTCTCTACTTTTCTTTGCTGAGCAAATTTTGGATCTCTTGAAGAAAGTGGTCCTAATTTGGCTGAAGTGTTCAAGCACATGTGAGATTTTGTCCTAACAAGGAAAAAATCTCAGTGTAAGTTTTGAATAAGAAGGCTTTGAAAATATCTAGTCCTCTGTGGTAAGATATCAATTCATAGGACCGAAAAGGCACATCCGGGTCAGTTAAGTAGTTTGGTATAGCAATACATAGAACATAGAGTTGAGGAAACAATATGGTCAAGTTGAAGGCAGAAAGTATGTGATGGTTTGAAGCAGAAAGGTCAGACAATTTAAAAGTGAAGATGCTGAAGAATTTATTTTTCCAAAATATTTTGGGTCTTCTGAGTTCAGACCTACAGCTCAGCAGAAGCTATCTGATGGCTGACTCCTTGGAACCCAGGAATACAGAGCACTAAGGAAGTGGTCCAAATCATCACATGAGATTTTAAACAACTTCTTGACTCTTCCATAACAAGCAGGGGTCCAGGTGAGTTAAGAATGGGTTGAGGCGGGCCTGCTGGTACATGTCTCCAGTCTGTAATCCAGTACTCCAGAAGCTGCGGCAAATAGAGTTTGGGACAAGCCTGGGCTATGTACTAAGACCCTGTCTGAAATAAATGAAAAGCAATAATAGAAAAGCATCTTCTATTTGGGTTTGGGGAAACTTTTGTACATCCTGTCCATATGCCAAACAGTCAAAAAAAAAAAAAAAGTTCAAGATCAGAGATTCTGGTACTAACTATATATGCCTTTAATTTTTAAAAACATACCCCCTTATCTTCATTTGGAAGTATGAACAATTCTTTTGACCCTCACCAGATTCATATGAAGATCCGATTAAATAGACAAATTGGAAAATGGTTTATGAAATTCCCGAGGTTTTATTATCAACGCACTTCTTTTGCTCATGCACTTGGGCCAAACGCTGAGGAAATAGGAGCTGTCACGCATGCAGAGTTTACACATAAGGATTTCGGATGTTGGAGGGGGTAAAGGATTCATACTAAATAATCATAACTAGCATACCACAAAGCGATCCTTACACATGGGGCACCATTCTTACTACTGAAAAGCTACACAGTGGAAACGATGTTTTCAAGGCCGTGCAGGTAGCCAGGGGCAGAGTCAGGAGACCACGGTCTGGAGCTGGCAGCCCAAGCAACTGCTGTCAAGTGCAGCCTAGCCCTGCTTCTCCCTGGGACATGCTGCAGGCTCATGGGTAATCTCAAATCTTTGGACCAATCCATTTCTCTTATCTTAGTTGCCAGTGATTCCGCTTGTTGCCATCTGTATGTATCTGTTCCTAAGAACGTCACAGCATGAACTGCTTGTTTCCTACTGTCATCATAACGCAGGGATTTCAAAGGTATTTTGTGAGGAATTCTGAGCATCAAATTGGGCACACATTTGATTTAAACCTTCACTGTCAGATACGGCTTAGTTATAGACCTGGTTTGCTAATGCCAGCCCATAGCTGATTCTTTCTGTCAAGTCTCTCTGGAAGAACCCCAAAGCCCATAAAACTCTATTCTTTTGAAGAGAACTTGGAAGCCATGAACTAAGAATGAATAATTAAATACATTATAATCTCAACTTAATTGTTCAAGTCATATGCCCGCAATCAATATAAAGCACTTTGAGAGACATCTATAGGAACATCAATGTACTGCATAGAGAGAGGCATAAGGATTAGGAATCATTTATTCATCTAGCCCAAGGAACTTTACTGACTGCTGCAAAGGTCCCCTGTGTGGTTTAGGTAAGAGCTTCATAAAGTTGCAAGCAAGCGTTCTAAGCAGAAAAATAAAATTTAAAAGTGCAGGAAGAATGTATCAGAACAAGCTTCCAGGATGATCTGACCTCTGCCTGTGACCTCATGTTCAATATGTAGGCAGTGTTTGGCCACTTGAGGAGTAGAAAACACGGCAGGTACCTGAGGTGGACTGGATCAGAGTAGTGGTAAGGTAAGTCCAGCATCCTTCCCTATGACCTAGGCAGAGTTCACCAAGTTACTTTGTAGTCTGAGTGGCTGGGTACCATTGGAGGACCAGAGCTGTGGGACAGGAATGCCATATCAGATTTCTCTGGTTAGAGTGTCAGGAAAGAAGTGCCCAGACACAAACAGCCACACTGACAGAGGATGACGTCCTCGAGTGGTCCAGGTGAGAACTCCCCATGGCTTGGCATGGGACAGCAGTGATGGGAACATTATTACTGCTTGAACTCACTGTATATGTTCAACACAGCATGCACAGAACTAGCTGTAAGTCTGAGGCAAGTCAGTGAGGGAGAAGTTGTCTTCATGGAGCTAGAGTCTGGGCATTTCATTGAGTATGGTTTACCGACATGTGCATCCTAAGGGTATAAAATACTTTGGGGACAAAAATGCTCATCAGTAAGTCCAGTTTTAGGAATTTTGGGAAGGTTCTTAAATAGTATTAATGACCCTGGGTTATTTCATTGTTTTAGATATTTATCTTTTTAAAGATAAAACGAAACAAAATGGGCACTCTGAATTTGAATAAATTTCAACTTGGGAATATCTTGTTTGCTGAAAGTGATTTCTGTCACTTGATCACAACATTTTATGTCATTAACCAATGTTACAAAGGACCGGGACAGAAAAGGGAGAAAAATCAAGGGTTGGGGATTTAGCTCAGTGGTAGAGCGCTTGCCTAGCAAGCACAAGGCCCTGGGTTCCGTCCTCAGCTCCGGAAAAAAAAATAAAGATGTTTCAGATGCCTTCCTTCCAAATATAACTGCAGGCTTGATCCCCCAGAAGGCCCAATTCCTTCCATTAGAAAGCAGAACAGTGATGTCTATTTTCAACTGTGTAATGTAAAAGATTCATGAAGAAGCATTTGAGAAAAGACATTTTTCCTGCAGAAAGACTTTTTCTTGATCTCCCCTTCTATTCTTCTTGGTCTCTTTTCTCCATAGCATGAGTCTCAGTTGGTCTGGGATACAGTGATTTGCTCAACAAAAAAGCTGACTGACAAAATTCAACCACACAGACAACATTAGGGGATCCTATACTCCACAGCCTTGCCGGCTTTAAATCTAACACCATGCCAAAGCAGCCACTGAACAAAGCCTTAAAGTAGCAGTAAATTCTTCAAACGTTTTAGTGACCAGGGGCCTCAGCGACTTAGACAATGCATGGGAGAAAGTAAATCAACAGAAGGGGAGATAGACAGGATGAAAAGACTCAAACAATAACAGTCAACTTAAAACAACGGTGGAATTTGGTAAAAGGCATAGCTTTCATTAACAGCTCCTGCAATATATTACACAGAGGGAAACGTGACAGGGAAAACAGACCCACCACAGCAACTCAGCTGCATTAAAAAGCAACAGGCCAGCCACCAAGAAGCAGGAAGGAAAAGTCTGCTCTGACACACACTTCTGGCTTGGTGACTTCTGCCATCTTTCTCAACAGCTGCAGACAGTGTCACGCTGCCTTTTAGACCAGCATTCAAGAGAAAGGCAAAGATTTTCATGCAGAATGCACTAAATCTTTGGTTTGTGGGGAGTCACTGCCACACGCCAGGCCTGTTAAGATATTCTAATTGGCTCATTTTCTCTTCTTCAATTAAATTTCTAATTATTGCAGCAATGCGGAAAACAATTGTGCTGTCTTAGATAACCTTTTATTTCTCTTCTCTCTGCCATTCCTGGACTTTTAATAATCAACCACAGAGGGCATGGCCTTTGCAGTTAAATTTTGGAAGCCTTCATATTGTCACTCAACACCATTTGTACAAAGGGCTGGTCTTGTCTGAAAAAATGGGAATAAAAAAAGAAAAGAACCTTTGGTGTTTATTAAGGCAGCAGGGAGAACACAAAGTATTCTGCTTTTAGGAGACTTTCTGTAAGTTGTAAAGTTCACTAGGCACAAAGATTGAAGGATCCCGATTACATGTTCAAGGAAACAATGACTGTGATGTATATACCCATCCAAGGAATATTCATAACAATAAAAAAAACAATCTTACAGTATGTCACATGCTGGCCTAAGTGGATTACGTGTATCAACTCATTTAATCTGCCCAGCAGGTTTCTGTGGGGGATCCAAATCCCCTTTTCATTTTATATATGGCATTCAGAGATAGTGCACATTTTCTATGACCACATAGCTAGGTAGTTAATAGTTAAGATAGTATCCCAAAACTATCAAGTTAGAGACACATCCCAACCTCTTAGAAGGTGAGCTACTAAGTTCCGAGCTCAGGTTCACTATAGCCTGAAGTGCAAATGCATCATATTAATTTTTGCTATTGTGTCCTTACTAAATGCTTGCTTAGAAAGCTGTCTCCTCCATTGCATGACTGATCACCCACTGCTAACAAAATTGACACAGTTCAAAGCTACCTAGGAAAATCTGCACATACAGAACTCAAAGCCAATACTCCCTTATCCAGACACAATACAATGGCAGTCCTCTCTGTCCATCTCCGAGTTGCCTCTTGAATTTCATCTACCACAGTCCTGGTGTCAGAAGGACTCACTTGGTTATGATAACTTGATGTAGTTTAGGATTTCAAAACAAGCATTTAATACACATGTAATAAGAGTCAAAGTTGTAAGAGGATTTCCGGCTCTTTCCATTTTAGAGTGCGATTGTAAGAAAAGAGTGTGAATTGGTACCAACTGTCTCTCGGTGGAAAGGGAGCTCCAGGATTTTATGTTCTCTGCGGCTTATGACTCTGTGACATCACGTGTTCCTTCTAAACCAAATGAGCTGTGGCTCATCCTTCAAGCTCTGGATCCAGAGCCATTTCCTCCGAGACACTGCTTCTGGACCAGAATTATTTCCTCACTCCTTCCTCAGTATAGCTGCAGTCATTGCAGCATGCCTCTCATGTCCCCATCATGGCATGGCTGGCTGTTAGACAGCTCTGCCTGTCTCATCTGCCAGAGATTCCTAGTATGCAATAATGAGAAAGGAAGGAGGGTGCGGCCTGATGCTTTAATGTAGAGCTTCAGAATCAGGCAAATTCAACTTGGACCATGACTGCACAGTCATCCGTAAGATCTTTGGAAAGCTCATCTCTGTGAGCTAACTGTTATCTATTGAGTTACCACGATGGAGGAGCCCGTTATCTGGCCCCAAGCCCTGTGTTCAAACACTAGGCTCATTATAGAACATATTCATATCAAATTTCTCCTGCCTGTAAAATAAGCAGGACAAGAGACAAACTATTCATATTTTGTGAAAGTTAAAATAATGAATCTCTTCACTTGATCTTGACTCCACTTTGGTAAGTGGAATCTATCCGGAAAGTCATCCATTTCCTTTCGATATTCTAATTTTCTAGAACACGGGCTTTTGAGTAACTACTAATGATTCTTTGGATTTCCTCAGTGTCTGTTGCTTATGTGCCCCCATTTTAGTTCTGATTTTGTTGAGTTCGATATTGTCTTTCTACCTTTTAGTTAGTTTAGCTAAGGGATTTTCTATCCTGTCAATTTTCTAAAAGAACCAGCTATTGGTTTTGTTGATTCTTTGTATTATTTCTCCTTTTATTCTAACTTATGTCATTTCAGTCTTGAACTTGATTATTTCCTGGTGTCTAAGTGTATGTTTGCTTCTTTTTGTCCTAGGGTTTTCAGGTGTGGTGTTGTTGCTACTACAAGATCTCTCCAATTTCTTTATGAAGGCACTTAGTGCTTGCTTGACTATGTTCATAGCAGCTTCATTTGTAATAGCCAGAAACTGGAAACAACCCAGATGTTTCTCAGCCAAAGAATGGATAAAGAAAATGTAACACATTTTAACAATGGAGTACTATTCAGCTTTAATAAACAATCATGAAATTTGCCAGTAGATGAATGGAACTAGAAAAATATCATCCTGAATGAGGTAACCCAGATCCAAACGGAAATGTATGGTATGTACTCACTTATACATGGATATTAGCTAAATAGCAATGAAGAACCAGGGGAGGGTACATGAATCTCATTCAGAAGGGGAAATAAAATAATCATGAGGAGATGGAGGGAGGGAATTGAGTAGGAAAGGGTCTGGGGAAGGAATCATCCTAGGGTTATACCTGCAGAACTCCCAGTGAAAGCTTAAGGCCACTAACTCACCCACAAAACCTTCAACCCATAATTTGTCCAGCCTATAAGAAGAACAGGAACAAAGATGGAGCCGAGACTGAGGAAATGGCCAATCAACGGCTGATCCAGCTTGAGACTCATCCCATGGACAAGAACCAATCCCTGACACTATTAATGATCCTCCATTAGTTTACTGACAAGAGCCTCATAGAACTGTCCTCTGAGAGGTTCCACTCAGCAAGGACTAAAACAGATGAAGAGACCCCAGCTGAATATTAGAAGGAGCTTGGGGAGTCTTGTGCAGGAGTGGGAGAATGATTGGGGGACTCAGAGGGGATAGCGATGCTACATAAAAAGTCAACAGAGTCAACTAAGCTGACCCTTGGGGGCTCCCAGAGACTGAACCACTAAGAGCATTCATGGCCTAGACCTGGGTCCTGCACACATATGTAGTGGCTGCGCAGCTTGGTCTTCATCCAGGCCCTCCTCCAACAACTGAAGCAGGGGGCTATCCCTGACTCTGTTGCCTATCTATGGATTCAGTTCCCCTAACTGCCTACCTTGTTTGGCCTCAGTGGAAGAGAATGTGCCTGGCCCTGCAGTGACTTGATGTGCTGAGGGGTGAGAGACTCCCAGTTTAGCAGAGGGGAAGGGGAGACGGGATGGGAAGAAGGGTTGTGTGAGGGGGGAATGAAAGGTGAAGGGAGCTGTGGGCAAGATGTAAAGTGACTAAATTAATTAATAGGAAAAAAGCTCCACATTGAGAAAGAAAGAAAAGAAGGAAGGAGAGAGAGAGAGAGAGAGAGAGAGAGAGAGAGAGAGAGAGAGAGAGAGAGAGAACCTGGACCAGCAAAAATGCTCAATGGGTAAAGGTAATTGTCACTCATTGTCTTCTGACACAGGTATACTGTGACGTGTATTTGATGCCTTTACACACACACACACACACACACACACACACACACACGCACGCACACGCACGCACGCACACGCACGCACACGCACACGCATACACACAAATTTGAAGAATAAACGAACTCATCTGTTAATAATGAACAAAAACCAAACATCCAGTAAGTATCTATTGCTTGTATTAGTGTCTGCCAGATTTCAGCGATGTATACTTGTCTGTATACAGCTAAGCTGAAGCTAAAACAGCTGACCCTGTTGTCTCTCGGGGCTTTGCACATAGATCTACTACTTTTGGAGGAAATAGATCATTTTCCATGTGGTAGAGCGTACTGTAATCATTGGCACGTTGATGACAGCTAATTTATGATGGAGCAGAAAGCTAATACCGTGCAAATCCTATGCAGTCCTTGCTTCTCTCACTGCTCTGAAGATCGCTTTGCAGCCACTAAAGTGAAGACATGCTTCTTTTCACTATATTACATCTTAAAAACATATTTCTGTGCTCAGAAATCCTTTCATCTGGTCCGGCATACATCGAAGAGACCAAAATACTATTATGAGATCAAAATGCATTCAATGTTTGAACTTTTCCACTGTGCTTTACAAACATTTGAGCTTTAGAATCATTTACAGAATGCAAGCCAGGAAGAGTATTAGTAAGAGTAAGGCAGAAGTACAAGTTGGGCTTTCTATGCTGTTCTCCAGGGCAATTATAAACAATGGCCGATTTCTGGGAACATACAAGGAATGAATGGCCTTGGCATGTAGGTTAGTGAAAGTCCTTGTATGTGTCAATGCTTTTTTTTTTTTGCAAGACACAATTCTATACATCCTCACACTCTGAGCACTGACAACAGATCTCATTATCTTCCTTTCCTAATGGAATATTTAGAAATATAGTTGCTCTTTCTAAACAAATCCCAAATATGTGTATATACTCTGATACATGGCAAAATCTAGGGAATAGTTTGCACCTGCATTTTCTTGGACAAAGCCATAACAGCCAGAGGGATCATAACCTCTGCTGATCTAAGTTGCTGTGACATTTGAAGTAAGTAATGTACTGAAGGACATCTTGTCATTAAAGCAGAAGAGAATGTTATGACAGAACTGAATTTAAACATCATTTGCATGATGCGTGTACAATAATGGGCTCGTGTATACATAGATGTCTTCCATTATTTCACTTCCTAGGATAATCACAGGTTCTGAAGTAGTGCCTGGATGTGTGTGTGTGTGTGTGCTCATGATAACGTATACATGCTGAGCTCAGAGGACAACTGGCCTGAGATTGTTCTTTCCATCTACCATGTAGGTTATGGGGATGAAACTCAGGTCATCATGTTTGGTGGCAGGAACCTTTACCTCTTAGAGCTCTCTGAGAAGTCCTGATGGAGTTGATTCTTAAAAATCAAAATGGCTTCACAAAAGACAAAATTTCTAGCAATGACCAAGCATCAAATTACGTTTCTCTCCACCCCTTATACGTTGGATTCTCCACAGCAGCCAGTTGTGGCACCTCTTTCTATTTCCCAGAAGGCTGGGGACTAGGTAAGAGTCAGGAATGAAAGCAGCACAGGAGTAGGACCTCCCTAGCTCAACATCTACTCGAGCTACCAACTGTTCTGCCCTACGTTCATTCCAGTGTCCTAGCTAATGGCCCTTCACTGTCTACCAATCCCGTGTAATATGTTTTGTCTCAAAACTCCATTAGCATGTCACCTGTTTTCATGTCTGTTCAAACTAGTAACCTATGTACAGCATTGAGTCCTCATTCCTCATCAGAAGAACCAGAGGACCTGCTGTTCCGACATCTATTTCTCTACTACCTGCTTCATGTAAGCTCACCAAGGTCTTCAGTTCTACATGACAATTTTCAAATACACATCTAGACCTTAAGCGTGTACCTTTAAATTCCTAGAGGGTTCTCTGAAATACATATTTAATAAAGTTTCTCTTCCCTAAGTAAACTGATATCTTTCATACAGGCTCTTCCCAGTTGCCTGGATGGTCTGTCTACATGGAACTTGACCCTAGTTGGAAGTACTCATTTCTGAGCAAACTATGGCTAGCAAAATGGATGAATGCTTTTGTTGGGGAATTCACTCCAGTTTCTGTGTATGAATCATGTGTTGTGTCTTGCTTTTGTCCAATCGGCTGACATTGAGAATTCATCATTGAGATAGATTAGTTTCACACACATGACTTTATAATATCAAGCAAAGAATTCAAAGATCACATAAAAACTAGACTTGGCATTCTTCTCTATGCACTTCTAGAAATTGATTTAAAATTATAACATACATCATCTGTACATGAAATAAACATGTATTATTTCCTAAACTTTGATTTACTTTTATTTTTATGTATTTCATCATATTGCCTGTGTATATATCTGTGCCTGTGTTCATTTAGTGCCTGCAGAGTCCAGAAGAGGGGAACATCCTCTGGAACTGAAGTTATAGATAGTTGTTAGCTGGTATGCAGGAACTGGGAACTGAACCCCAGGTCCTCTGCAAAAACAGCTGTAGCATTTGACCCCTGAACCATCTTCCCAGCCCCCACCTGTTTTTCTTAAAGCCAAGGTCTCTTTGTGTTGCCTTGGAGGCCTTAGAACTCGCTATGCAGATGAGTCTATGATAGAGTTCTTCCTGTCTCTTCCTTTTGTACTGACATTGAAGATATGGGCCACCATTCTCAATAATAAAATCATATTTTTAAGAAGCAATTTATTGACTTGAGATAATATGGATAAGTAGTAACAAACATTTAAGTATACTTGGAGAACAAAATTAAACAGTGTGTAGATTTTTCTATTAAGACTTTTCCACTATATGTCTTCAAGAAGGACATATGCCCAAAATTTTAATAATGTTCTTCTGTGTGTGTGTGTATGTGTGTGTGTGTGTGTGTGTGTGTGTGTGTTAGCTTTGCTGAAACAGAAACAATTTTATTAAACTGTTTAATAAAGTCAGTACTCCCTGGGAATTATTTATTTATTTTTATTTATTTATGAAAATAAAGGGCTGCTGTACATGTGGGAAGACAAACAAATGTGTTTTCAGTCTCCCACTGTGAGGGTAGATTTCTTCATTTAGCTCCTGTCACCCATTAGATGTGTGGTTAGCGGTGAACAGAGTGCTTTCTCAGAGCTTTCCTATCTACCTCTGTCAAGATGTCCGTAGCCAGTTTGCTTGCTCAATTGACTGAGAATCTCCGACCTCGCTTACTTGAATAAAGATGTAGCATGGAAATTCCAGAAAGATACAATGCTATTATACCAACACAGACATCACTGAGAAGCAAGTTTTCACAGGAAATAACTTATGCAAACCAGTAAATCACCTGTCTAAATATTAAGTGTGATTGCTTTCCCACTTTATAAAACAAGCTGTTGAAATTTCCAAGTTATCTCAATATTTTGATTAAGTAGTGAGTCAAATATCAAAATTTTGGAATGGCGAAAAGGTCTCCTCTCTTGTTCCATATTTTATATTGTTCTATATTGTCCTCTCTTGTTCAATATTCTATATTGTTCTAGAATTTGTTCTTTTTATTTTAATTAAGTAACTATATATTTCCTTATATAACAATAGATTTTTGAGAATTGTTATTATCTTTTTCACTAGAAAATGAAGTTAATGATACAGAGAGAGCCAAAGAAATTTTTGAGTTAAAAAAATAGTCTACGGGTGAGAATTAACAGAGTAATACACTGCAAGGAAGGTCCTTGATGACATCCATGATGGGAATGTAAAAAAAGTTCTGTAAGAAATCCAAGTGTTGGGAATCTTCCCATGCTGTGAGGCTGATCGTTTGTAATATCTGCCTTCTAGATCTCAAATTCCCTCTACACTGAGTATCTTTGGTAAGTGTGTGTCATGTTATTAGGTATTTCATGTTATTTGATAGCATAAAATTAACCATCTTTAACAACATTACTGTTTTTAATAAGTATTAGGAAAAAGAAATAGTCATTATTTAAACTGACTATTACTATGAATGAGTGTTAATGGCTATGAATTTCTTCCATGTTTCTAAACCCCAAGTCTAAGTGACAGCAGAGTTGCTTCTGAACTTGACAGATTTGCTATTTTACTGGGATTTTACTAAATAGCATAGTTTGCTTTGAAAAAAACCCACTCATTTTAGTTTAAATAAAAGGCAGACATCTGTTTGTGTAAACTGTCCGTTGTAAACTGGTCTCCATGCCCCTCTCTAATCCCAGAGTCTTCTCTCCTTCAGAACCCCCTTTCCCTGTATGTAATAAGATAAGGCTTTGTTTGTAGTTTGAAATATGGATATTTCTAACTACTCTTATATTGCCAGAAAGCCCAAAAGAAGGGTTTTATTTTCTTCAAAATCAATTGCAAGTGGAAGGTATACAGATGCTTAAGAAGTGCTGGGTTCTCATCCGGGTGTTGAGGACACCTTCATCCCCTTGCCGCTCACTTGCTTCCTGAAAAGGACTTCTTTCTATGCCCAAAATCAACTTAAAACTTAAGCAAACTACATCTTTATTACCTTTTCCATGAGTATTTCTTGAGATTTCACAAGTTCGCCTGTTTCTCAATACCTAGGAAACTCCAATCCAGAATGAGTAGTTACCATATACCCTTTTAGCAAGACACAACAAAATGGGATGCTCAAAATATTAATTATATACAATCGATATTTCATTAAGGTATACTGAAAATGAAATACAAGGACCACAGGATACAAATTTTCAACATAATTAATGACAGTGTGTGCACCTAAAATAATTGAGACTTCAAATTACAAGGACTCAGACCAGTATATCTATATTTTTAAATCTCTCTCCCAAACTACAGAAAATAGCTCTATTGACATGTTAAATATATCTCATCTCTAGATACCAATTTGAATATATGCTTGTGTTCATTTAAAAGCTTAGTTCAAAAGAAAATATACTCGATTGTGGCAGCAAATGGGTCTAGGCAACAGCTCAGATAGTTTGTTTATTAGTAGTATTTGAGGAAAATAATTACTATGTTATGGAAAGATTTTATTAGAACAATGTTTTTAAAAGTAAAATATAATGATATAAATAATGCAACCATAATTTGCAAATGTCTGCACAAATTCTCATTCTACCAATTGCTACAAATAAAGTAGAATTCCTTACCAAGAATGAATTCCAACTGTGGCTCATTGGGACTCTTCTGGATGCCTATAAATAGGAGGGATAAGATTAGGCTTTAAAATTATGCATTATAAACACTACCATAGCACATGTACTGTTTCACCAAACCAAATGTGTATATACATTTTTGGAAGAATGAATAAATTTGAATTATCAGGTTAATTGTGAATTCTCTGGGAAGGCATGCTATTCATTGTAAACTCAATGGAAATTAGCAAGCTGAGTTCTAGTAGGCATGGGTGTGGGGTTGGCTATTTTGCTTATTGGCTATTTCAACAACATTTTGCTCAATGCTTGTTGCAGGATATCTGATCATTCTGTGATCCCCTGAGGTTGTATCTTAGAAAAGCCTGTCTGTAGCAGCGTGGCTGAGCAGTAAAACCCATCTTAAACCCAAGAGTGTTGCAGGATACTTGATTACTCAGTGAAATTAGGAAAACATTGTTTCTAGTCGTGCTGTGGCTCAGCCCTCGCACACACTTTTAATCCAGAGCTTTCTGTTTATTGTAAACAGGATTAAATTAAGTCAACCATAGGTCAAGAGGTAGACCAAGCAACCAGTTGACAGGAAGTGAACACAGGAAAAATGATAGAAAGTGAAAGGAAACTGGGGGACTAGATAGAGAGATACAGGAAATAGAAAGGAGGGACATTCAGTTACAAGGGTTTCTAAGACAGTGTGGAGAAGGAAAACTGTCTTTCCTTCTGGGATATTGGTTGAGGAGTTGGGTCAGCTGCGTACTTTCTCTGCCTCTCTGAGGTAGCAGTCTTTCACCCCAGCATCTGCCTCCCGAGTCTTCATTTGGCACAATCAAATCATGGGGGTTTTGTTTAAAAAAAACAGCAAATACTTCTATTCTTTTTGTCAGTGATATTTCAATTCAGAAGACAGCATATAAAATGATTTAAAATGAGCAGAAGTGAGGAAGCAGATCTCAGAACAAGTGTCTACAAATGTGGTAGGTTCGGAAGCGGAATGATCAGGTTGCAGTAATGCATTGTGGGAGGTAGATAGTCAATAGAAACTCCAACAAGCATAGGGAGGGTGTGAATGAATGACGTCATTGGTTAAAACTCAAAAGTAGCCAAAATAAAAGTAAAACCTATAGGGATTATGTCATTTGCCAATGTATGTGAAGCTCCTGACTTTGTGTACTACTCAGACTGTTTAAATGAACTGGCATTTGGTCAATAAGATATTTTTAAAACCACCTTTTTGTTTTGTTTTGCAAAAGAAATAAATGTTTTGCACAGCAACCATTTATTTCTTTTTTCTCTCCTGCTGACATTTAAAAATGCTTTAGTTAACAATGTTAGACTATCCAAAAGAGGCTAGAATCATTAGGTATGTTTTCGTGAAAAATCAAATAGTCTAGGGTTTGTTTTGGTTTGTTTTTCGCTGTTGTTTTTGATACTAATAATTAACTCTGCTCTAAGCTTTGATACCAAATTCAATGCACCCAACCAATACCATCTTTTGAAGATAATTTTAGGCTATAAATTTAATGAGGTTAAGCATGCATTTCCTAGTATTAAAAAATGGGTAAAAGGAGCACTCTGAAAGAAAGGAAACCATTGATTCAAAAGAACAAATGGAAACCCTATAATTTAAGCAGGAGAGAAAGCTTAGCACTCTCTTACACTTCTTAATTACATAAGGAGCACAAAAACTGACTTCAATGTTCAGATGTAAATCTTGGCCAAATCTCTAAGCTTCCTCTGTTATGTGAATTAGTGGCCTCTACTAAAGCAGCCAGGCAAAGCTTCTTGTGCAACATTTTTCACTAGTGCTTTCAGCTTAAATACCTTTTGGTCTTAAAAATGCCTAGCTTCCAAAATATTAATTCTCTTTAAGAATAAATAAATATCGAATGGGAGCTCTTCTTAAATATGATTAGCATCTGGAAAGGGCCCATAAAATATATTTATCAGCATTTAATGTACATTGGAAATTTTATCATTTGATGCTGGTCCATGACCTATCCATCATCTGCCTCACCCAAGATAAAAGATGAGAGGACTGCAGGGCAGGCTCAACCCAAAGCACAGAGAAGAAAACGGAAAGAAATGAGGTAATCTCATGACATTTAGTGGAACCCAGGTTTCTGTGAAGGCACAGGGATATTTGTTTAGTTAACACAATGGCTCTTTAGAGACATATAGGAGGAGTGAGCACATATACATGTACACACACACACACACACACACACACACACACACACACACACACATACTTACTGGTAAACTGAATGTCCTCAGGGTCATTTGCCTGAGCTGCTGGAAGAAAATGCTGGCCTTCTTCTGACGTTCCTTCCTCTTTGATTTCCATGATCCACCTCACAACTGACTTATTCTCCGCAGTGTCTTTTCCAAATGGTACCAGATAATGTTCCGGTTTGACGTTGATGTATCTTCACATTAATGATCTAATAGTCCACTGCGAAATTCTGCACATAGAAAACATCAATATTCAACATTGCTGCCATTTTAGATCTCAATTCAAGTCTAAGAATCAATATAGAAAGTACAAGTCGTTTCAAATTACCTTCCCTCCACACCAGCCCTGTGACACTTTCAGAACCAAGCTGGGAAGAACTCTGGAAGCCCTAGGCTAAGTTAGTGTTTTCAAGAGAATTATTGGAGTCACATGAGCAATGTCTAAATTTCCAGAAAGGTATATTTATTGCTTCAATTTAATTTTCTGAGCCGTAAGATGGATTCAGCGTTGCTAACTTAATGTGCACCAAATAGAGTAGGTGGCAGAAGCAGATGGCTTCCTGTCAGGGAATTTGCCTGCGCTGCCACCGTGACCATCACTGTGACTCCTTCCACTGGAATCTCCCTTTATGTCCTCTCTGTTCCTCTGTGCTCCTGTCAGAGATTTAGTCACAAGTGCATAACCATAGTTTGGCATGCATTTTTCTTCTAAGATAGGCCAACAGGTTGAACAGGGGCCTTCCCAGCCCTCATTATTTTCCACGGTCTCCTACTGTTCTGTCTGACGGTGATTTAATTGCTTAATGATCGGAGTATGATGTGAAAGGAATGAAAAATAATTCTCCAAAGATGAAGCTCAAGGGAAAATGAAAGCAACAGAAAACTGATGGTAATCCACACGAGGAAGGGAAACTCCACCCCGATTTAGTGCCCTGCTATAGAAAACTTTAAATTGTTACAAATTCATGTTGATATACATGACCAAGAATGAATTGAAAAAAAAATCAATGTTTTAAATCAAGTTACCAGCTGAATTAAAATGTGCAAAAATCTTTACGTGTCTACACACCGAAGCTTAATGAGATACCAGCCAACAGCTTTGGTTTGGAATACTGATGTGACCTCAAAACTCACCAATCAACGCTCCCTTCTTTCTGTTTTCCTTAACAAAGTGGCTTCATTTAAGATTCAGCTTTAGTTCTTAGAAATCAGCTGGCAATGATGACATGGGGGGAGCGACCTGAATCTTAAGAAAGTTTTACAAAATTGCTAATTGCTTCTTAATGTATCAGCATTGAGAATATCATCTGAAGTGAAGGACTGTTTGCCATCAGTTAGATTGTAAACAACGCGTTAAAAATATTTTTTAATTAAGAAAATTCTTTCTACATTCTATTACAATTATAATTCTTTTCTGATAAATACACATTGCATAGTTTCCCCAAAACCTGAAATTCCTGTGGCACCATTCTGATAAGGACCTTATCAACCTCCTTAGAATATTTTAATGAAATACACAACCCTTAATCCTGATCGGTCATTTAAAAATAATTGAAAGACCCACAAAAGATAATATGAATCCTTGATATAATAGCCACTCAGAACAGTAGGTGTGAATAATTGATAAAATAAATGCTGGCGCAGGCACATGTGCACTTGTGTGATGTGGAGAGACAATGGAGAATAAAGTTAAATGCATCTGAGCTCTTATTGCCATGGTCCCATTTGAACCATATCATCTGTCTGCTCGAAACAAATGCAGCAAGGGAAAAACAGTACTCGAAGGAATAGCAAGTGCTACTGCTGAGCCTGGGGTCCGATTTCCAATCTTCTCTTGTTGCACTAAAGAATAGTTTAAGAATTGACCCTTGCGATTGAGATTTACATCTCAGACCATGTCAATAGGGAAGCTGCAGAAAACTCACTGACTTTCCAGGTGACAAGGCAAGGCTTTACCACCTCTGTGGCTGGCTTTCTGTCCTGTGCCGTTTTGGAAGTGCTCTGCTTTGCTGATCATACACAACCTGTGGTTTCTGCACATCACACATTTATTTAAAGGTCTCTCTTTATGCATAACAAGTATCTAGCCCATTTCTTGTCCTCTATTGTTACTCAGAAAAGCAATGAATAAAATGCAGTCCGACTACATAACTGCTCGAAAGAACTGTTAGTTCACATTAAATGAAAACTGTGAAATGCTGGTAAAAGTCATTAAAAGACATTATGGTTTAGTTAGGAGGAGACTGACCCCACATAAGAAAATCAGAGACATTCCACAGTGGAGGGGTATTATGAGATTTCTTCAAAATTCCAAGGTTGCTGCGTTGTGCTGGTCGTTTAGTGTTGAAAGACAGACCAAATGGCATCTTCTGGTTAAGACAGGGTGCTAATGGTAAATAGTGGGTACAAAGCATAAAACTAAGTAATTGTATGTAGTAATTGTTCCATGTTTAAGATAGCATCCTTTCTAACACACTGTCTAATGTCAATGTAGAAATCTGAGAAATGCTTACAAAAATTCCAAGAAGGGAAAAGAAACCTGAAAATTTAATTAAATTATAAAAAGATAAAAAGAAATATAGAGGAGTCAGGTCGTATTAGGATTACATTCAAAGAGTATAGTAAAGATATTTCTCCTGCAATTAAATTATACAATTTACTTGCATCAAACTATACCTTTTGTCTACAGAGACTGAGCCATGCTCTTATTCTAGGACAGGGAAGAGAACGAGAACAGAGTTTGAAGAAGCGAGATGAGCTCAAACTCATCTTTTACTCTATATGATGTTAATATACCTGGTTGGGCACTCTGGATTTCTATAAAGCTGAGACTGGAGGTATCACAAAAGTACTGTGTGATCAGATTCAAGGATAGTGGAGTTTTACTCCGCTCTTGAACTAGAAAGTCCCAAAGGGCAGACAGGGTTCTGAGTGAATAAACACACAGAAGTCCTGCCATCCATCCTAAGTGTAGGGACACCACCTTCAAGTTCTTTCTTTGGCTTCAATCCTATTCAGACAGAGTTCATGGAAGACCTCCTAGCACTTAGCGTGAAGATTTTATTTATTCTTGTTTTCGTGATAGTTATTTTTTAAGAAATTGGAAGTACAGACTTCCAGACTAAAAGTACACAACACTCAGTGATTAGGTAATAAAAGGGCCTACAGACCTAACTAGGTAGACGAAGAAGAAATTAACCATATCAAATATATCCCATAGTAGAACTGGACAATGTTCACCAATTGCTAAAGATGGTCCGAAAATGCTGAACAATGGTAATGATAAGAAAACCATTGTACTTTTGGTGAATTAAATAGTCCAGAAAAATAAAATGATCATTTTATACCAACACAGAAAATCTTCCATAGAAAAGACAGCCATAATTTCAAAGGAAATTTTTACACAGAATTACTGGTTTTGATGATAGAGTTTGGTGCCATATTAGAGTAGTAACTGTGAAAATGGGAGTAAAATTGAACTTGTAAAGAACTGAAGCTTCCAGAGAATAAACAAGGCGATGATTAGTCAAAGAAGAAGACTTCAATTTAAGTATGTGGTCCTGGGGGAACAACTATAAAGTGTGTAAACATAGTATATAGATTCTCAAGGGAGAGACTCAGCCTAGGGAAACACACACACACACACACACACACACACACACACACACACGGAAACAGGGGCTAATGGCTAAGTCAATATAATGCATAAGTTTGCTAAAAATGCATAGAATGAGGAAAAGGGTTTAGAGAGTCATTAATAAGATAAAAGGATATTTAGGGGAATAACTAGTGATTCCTTGGAGGACAAAGCATAAAAATTAATGAGGAAATCTGGAGACAGGAATACAGAAGCAAACAATGGAATACTACCACGGAATTCAATGGAATACTACTCCATTGAAATGCTCTCTGTCAAGTACTAGGACCACTGAGGAGAGACTGGGGTATTTTGAAGGGCAGATATGAGAAGAACTGTTTGACGGCAGACTACAGGAAATAGAAAGAGAAAGTATAAAACAGTCTGGTATAGGAAGGAGAGATGAATAGACACTGACAACAAGACAAGGGTCTCACAGGAAGCTGTAGCAATTTTAGTTTGCTCTCCACAATGATCTCATTTCCTGTTGAGAAAAAGACATATTCACATATTCATAAGTTAAATATAGGGAAAATTTCCCTAATCACATCCCAACAGTGCAGAAATGACAGGTCCTGGTCCATGAGGCCACACACATGGACCGATTACAGTTATGAAGTGCAAACAGGAGGGGAAAATTTCAGGAGACAGGGCCACTAAAGATTTTCAGATCCTTTACTACTGTGCCCCAAGATCAAAGAGCTTGCTCTCTAAGGTGTGGGCTCTAAGACAACAGGAGAGGACATCACTACTGGATTCCTACTCCACTTCAACAGAAAACAGAGTGCTAAAATAACACACTACCTACACACCACTAGTAGAGACACAACAGAAATGAACAGTGAACTTCTCTTCCAGCAAAAGCCTAAAGTTGAGAGCAGAGAGCAAACTTTCCATCCATTCGGCCCTACCTCTACTAAGCAATACTAACACCAAAAGAACATAGTTACTTTCGGTATGCACTGAGGATTGTCATAGGAACTACACTGCAGCCTGTTAAGTTCTTACAAGACTGTTTCTACTTCCTCTGTACACATATCAAAGGTTTAGAAGTAAAACTGGGGTGTCCACCTCCAGCCATGAACTCTCTTTTGCTCGGACCCAACTGTTCTACATAGCGTACAGATAAGGAAGAAGAGGAAAATGAGTGAGGAAGAGGAGGAGAAGGGGAAGGAGGAGCAACAAAAAAGGATGAGGATGGGAAGAACAGAAGAAGCAGGAAGTGGTGGGGAAGGCTAAAACAAGAAAATTCATTTAAGAGAAAATGTAAGAATGTCATCAAAAAAGCCAGATCCAGACAGCGCACAGATGCTGAAATTATCAGAATCTGAATCAGAAAGAGATCATTCTGAAGGCTATACCAGAAAATTCTGCACAACTACATGAGGAATGTTAGCAAAGACAGAAAGAGCAAAACAAATAAAATAAATAATTGGGTAACACAATGAAGACTGTCTCTGGGAGACTGATGTGTAACTGTCACAACCTACAAACTAGAAAACCAGAAAGTAGGTCAGTAGAATGCACCCAAACAGAAACAAGTAAAGCAAAGAAGTGACTGGCAACATGTGGGTGACAACACCAAGCACATGATATCTGACTATCAGAGAGAGAACAAAGCAAATATTTGAGGCAGTACTGAGATTGTTCCAAAAATCTTGAAAGGCATCAAAAGACATCCAAGGTGTTCAGCAAACATCAAGCAAGACAATAGCACTCTACACACCAGTAAGCCATAGGCATTTGTGTGTGTGTATGTGTGTGTGTGTGTGTGTGTCTGTATTTCTCTGTCTGTCTGCCTGTTTCTCTCTCTCTGCCTCTGTCTCTGTGTATACACACACACACACACACACACACACACACACACACACACACCAGCAAAAGTCTTATTCATCACATTGAAAACCAATCACAGGGAAAATCCTGAATCAGTCCAAGCAAAAGATAACAAGTTGAGAAACACAACAGCTTCATGCTAGAAGCTACGCATTGCAGAAAAGAACGAATGGCACCTTTGGTGTTTTGAAATTAGAAAACCCATCAACCCAGCATTCTACGCAAGGTGGAAGCAACTGCTAAGTACTGACACGCGCTAATGGGTCTTATCCAGAAATAATGAATGACAAACTCATTATCAGCACTTCAGAAAACCTTAAGAGAAGTTCTTCAAGCATGACAGACACACGCAGGTCTACGAAATAAATGAGCAGCTCCAGTATGGTACAAAAAAAAAATAGAAGTTAACTTCATTTTCTCTTGCTTCTAATAAGGACAAAAGATAATTGCCTAAGGCAGAGGTGAGCACTGGTTGGTCATACAGTAAATGTACAAGGTCCTGGGCTTGCCCTGCAGCACTGAAAGCAAAACAAAACATAAAGAAAAAGCAAATGATTTGTGGGCCTTATTGTTGTTGTTGTTACAAATGCTCAATTTTAATGTTGCAATGTAAAATCAGCCATTGATAATATGTAAAATATAGACACATTATAATGATAAGCTTTACAGATAAAACTCACTATATTCTGGATTTGACCTGTAAGCCAGAGACAGCAACCACTAGTTTAGAGCAAAAATAATATAAAAGTATTTTTGTTTAAAGCATCTAAAATATGAATATAAATTGAATATATATTATTTATATATTTATATAAATTATACATTATATATAAATATAAAATATGAATGTATATTATAAATATATATAAATATATACATTGATATATATATATACATATATATCCAATGCTAAAAACCTCAAGAATAACCAATGAGGAATATATCATATTGCTTATGTACTAAGGGCATAGAATATGATTATTCTACTAACACATTAGAAGGTAGACACTAAAGAATTACATTGAATATGTCAACCCGAGGGTAACCATTAAGGACAGTTAATTATGTGTGGTAAGTTCATAATGGAGTCAGAATAGAATAAAAGTATAAAATGCCTATTTATTTTTTTAAAAAGAGAACAAAACTAGCATTTATGGGATCTAGTGACCACAGTGGCTTTACTCCAAACATCAGTTAATTATTTTACCTTCAATTTACTTCATATGCACAGGCCAATTTTAGAACTAAGATTATGCAGAACAGAACTATGTGTTCACAGCTACGTTTAACAAGTTTGTTACATCTTAATATGATATGGTAGATAGGTAAGAAGAAAAAGGATGAGAAAACATGCGCACTCCGAGGACTCACCATCAGAAGAAGGCTGGGGTCATTTCCCAAATACTGAACACAATTGATTTTATATCTCTAATATTAATAGGGTCATTGTTAATCATAAAATGTTAATCACCAAAAGGCAAAATAAGCCTAAATAAGTCATATGTGAATAATCTGATAAAAATCTAACAATGGATCCAGAAAAAGAAATAGATAAATTCAGTTATACCTGAAGAAATCAATTGTTCCTCTTTACTATAGATACAAAAATCCTAGCAAAATACTCCACTTACCTAACATCGAGAAGCCTACCCACCTGATAGCACAAACATTTTTTTTTGCAAAGTCACATGAGGAATTCACTAAGACAGATTATGTTTGTGGATCACAAACTAAAGCCTAGCAAGGTAAAGACATGAAGTCATAGAAAATATATTTCTTGCCACAATAAAATTATACTGAAAAACACCTAGTAAAGGATATTTAGAAGGTCCTCCATGTAAATGGAGTTAAATAATAAACTTCCACATAACCCAGGATTCAAAAATGAAGTTATAATGCTACGTGTTACATACTTATAATTAAGGAAAGTCTATATACTACATATCAAAATATGTTTGAGGGAATGTAATAGTTTTAAATGCATATAGTAAAAAATGATCACAAATTCATAATGTAAGCTTGTACTTTATAATTAGAAAAAATCAAGTTACATTTACAAAAGGGTAATAAAGAAGACAGTATAGATAAAAAATTAAAATGGATGAAGATTTACTTTCCAGGAAATATTTAAAATGCCAGTAAATGAATAGCAAAAGGCAAAAACCTTCCATCAGAAATAAAATACTTCTAATTATATTTACTAGTAATTAAGTATATTAAGCAGAACTGGCTGAGAAACACGTTGGGAAGTTCTCAAATTCCCAATTCCCATCTGGCAACGTAAATGAGACAGGACCATCAAGAGGTAGCACTATAAAATTCTAAACCGCAAATTTTGGTGAACTCAAGTCATAGAGGTTTCTGCACTGATGGAGCATCGACAAGGATAGAAATCAAGCTGCCAATGCCTGGCTATCAAAAACAATGACTTCATGAAGTTCATAGGCAAATGGAATGAACTAGAAAATATCATCCTGAGTGAGGTAACCCAATCACAGAAAAACACACTTGGTATGCACTCACTGATAAGTGGATATTAGCCCAGAAGCTCACATTACCAAAGATGCAATCCACAGACCACAGGAAGCTCAAGAAGAAGGATGACCAAAATGTGGATGCTCCCACCTCTTCTTAAAAGGGGGGACAAAAATATCGATAGGAGGGTATATGGAGGCAAAGTTTAGAAGAGAGACTGAAGCAATGGCCATTCAGAGTCTGCCCCACATGTGGCCCATATATATATATATATATATATATATATATATATATATATGTATATATATATGTATATATATATACAGCCACTAAAACTAGATAAGATTGATGAAGCTAAAAAGTGCATGCTGAAAGGGGCCGGATATAGATCTCTCCTGAGAGACACATCCAGAGCATGTCCAATACAGAGGTCAATGCTAGCAGCAAACCACTGAGCTGAGAACAGGACCCCCTTGGGGAGAATTAGAGGAAGTGTTGAAAGAGTTGAAGGAGCTTGCAACCCCATAAAAACAACAATGCAAACCAACCAGAGCTTCCAGGGACTAAACCACTACTGAAAGACTATATGTGGACTGACCCAGGGCTCCAACTGCATATGTAGTAGAGGATGACCTTGTTGGGGGTGGGGACACCAGTGGAAGGAAAGCCCTTGGTCCTGCCAAAGTTGGACCCCCCAGTGCAGGGCAATATGGGGGTGGTGGCAGTAAGGGTTATGGGGGGGGCACTCCTACGGGGGAGGAGGAAAGAAGGGAATGGGGGCTTATGGACAGGAAGCCGGGAAAAGAAACCAAGTTGACTACATATAGGTAAAGCTGCAAACCCAAGCCAGCCATAGTCCAAATCAAGCCGACAACATCTGGTAAAGGTGAGAACCAATGCCAACCATAGTAGAAACCAAGTCGGCGATGCTTACTAAAGTTGAAGCCAGTGACAGTCATAGTACAAACCAAGCCAATAGTGTCTGGTAAAGTGGGAAGCAAATGCCACTTTCAAGCAGTTACACATGGATGTAAGGAAATAATTTGGAAAATGTTCACTAGTGAAGCTCCAACGAAGAGAATGTTGCAAACAGGCTAAATATTCGCGATGAAGAGAGTCCATCAGCATATTGGGAAGTTCTCATTCTGTTTGGCAGCAAGGTCAGTAAATATTTGTTTCATAGAACAGAAAGGCAAAGCTCAGAAACTATCAAGAAAATAAAAACCAGAGGCAGGATGAGCAGCAAAACAAGGCATGGTAAGATGTTTAGAGAGATTCAAAATATATACGCCAACACTCTCGTAATTTAAATTGTGAAAATAGTGATCTGAAGCTTCATGTTACACAGAGTACACAGACATGAGACACAACTACAGGAATACACAAGATGACCTGTGAAGTCAGACCCCCCGTGATGGTGGGAAAGGAGGAGGCACTGGGAATGTGGACGAGGAGGGCACATAGTTTTAAACTACATTTTTAGAGTTTTCTTAAATTCCCTTAATAAATGTACTGTATTTTTCTTTATTCCTTTATTTTTCTATTCTTATGAATTTAATGAACTAAAAAGAGGTAAAGCCATGTGCTGAGAAGATACAAAAAGGAAGTATATGGGAGCTTTAAGTAGGTAGAGAGAGTCTTAAGCTGACCACTATGACCACTGGGTAAGAACAAGTAGGCTGTGCTTGGGACCACATATGGGGGCGGGATTGGTCTGAGGGGCAGCTTATCTACTCTATGGCTTCCTTCCAAAGGACTGAGCAGCCTCGAGAGCACAACAGACTCAGTGTTAAAAAATTTGTCTCATAACGCATTGAGAGGAAGATGAAGCCAATAATGTGGTAGTAATAAGAAAATTGAAGGTCTTTTCAGCTGAATTGGGAAGCGGTCAAAAGGGGAAGATACGATTTAGTAGTAGATGAGCGAAGTATTCCGTTCTGAATGATGAGAACGTCAAAGCACAATCAGGAGATAAGTGGGCAGATGAAACTGGCTAGCATCTAAATGACAAAGAAACTATGCATGAAGGGTGTTACAGAGGAATTTTCCATGGAAATTAAATCTGATCACTTAAAAGTATAACAGTCAGAACTTGGGGACCAGGGGGAGATAATGTGTCTAAAGGAAAGTTTGTCGAGAGTAGAAGCATGACCAATAAATGTGATGCTATGAGAAGTACAGCAGAATTATGCATCTGGAATCTAAAATGAGATCATAGCAACCGAGGCGGCCTCTTTCCGGCCTGAGAAAAAGAGAACACTTTCATTTCTATAATGTGGACTTGATGTTCCTTTGAGGAAAGAGTAGGTCCTTATAAGGAAAATGTTACCCAGGGAAATGAGAGGCAGAAATACTCATGGACTTGATATAACGATTTGAAATTTTAAATGAGGAGACGTTATGGAGCCAAGAGTACAGCAAAATAGGATGGTGTAGCAGTAGAAGCCTGGGTTTTAGGTAGAGAACCGAGGAGACATGTTTGTGAGCAGTGGGTAGTGCCTGCTGTCCTGGCTGGGTCCATCCTGTTCTATCATTCTGTTACAGGCAAGGCACGCCGATGAATGGTGAGTGCACACTTCACCCAGGCGCCATCTCCCTTTTGAACCATCTATGATATTTCTACCTCCCACCAATCTTGAAAAGTATGGGGTCTGGAAGTTTGGCCTCATGGTTTCATGTTTGGCTAGCATGCACAATGCCTTGTGTTTAAATACTAGTACTGTAAAAGAAACAACCACAGATATTTCAAAAAATAAGACACAAGAATCATGCATTTCAATACAGGATGATGAGAAACTTGGGGTGGTTAGATCTGAAGAGAGGAAGAACACCAAGACTCAGAAATGGACCAGAAGTGTACCCAAGCTGTCAGATAACAGGTCCTTGTTCTAAAATGAGCTTTCCTAGCATCCTCCCTTTTAGCCTGTGACATCCCTGGGCTACCACTAATTTACTATCTAAAAATCCAAGAACTTCCACTGGATGTTGGGAAAAAGTCTTGAAAGTTTACAACTTCTTTTCTACAGCAGCTTCATGTGGCAAGTTGGATTTTAAATAAATAAATAAATAAATAAATAAATAAATAAATAAATAAATAAATAAATAAAATAAACTTTAACCCTGGAAACCCAAAAAGTCTTATGACAACTCTCACACCACAGTTCGTTGTTTTTTCTTTTAGAGATAGTCTTGTTTATCTCAGCTGACCTTAAACTCACTGCCCCGCTGAGAATGACCATGACGTTTGCTATCCTTCTATTTTACCTCGGCCAGCCACACACTACCAGCTGGTTTCATGCAGTGCTGAAAGTCGAATCCAGGGCTTCTTGCTTAGAAGCCACGTGTTCTCACACTTTAGCAACAAACATCCCAAGTTCTTTCATTTTGAGTTGACCCTAATGGCTACCATCAGTTGCATCCTGATCGCTTACTGGTTTTCAAATGGCTTCCTCTGTCATCTTTTAACCATTAAAAACTTAAGACGACGATGCAACAATGTGATTTGAATGTTTATATTTAAGTGACAATGGTTTTGCCTTAATATTTTCTTCAAACTGTGTATTGTAAACATGGTATCTAGGATTCCATCTCTACTGTGTCTTAAGAGTAGGGATGTATAGAGATTATAATATGACCATAGGTTATTCGCTATTTTACATGTATTCAAGGAGAAGGCTAGAGAAGTGGGGCCTGGACAGTGTCAGATATTTTAAAATCCTTCTAAGTGTGGCCACACAAATACATCCAAGACCAGTTAGATGTCATGTGCCTGAGCAACATGAAAGTTGAAGTTGTGATTATATCCGGACATTCCTCACACAGACATCACCAAAGCTATTAATTCATAGAGCTCATTGAATTGCTTACGCTGGGACATTTCAGGTTCTAAGTAGCATTGACCAAAGTATCTGCAGGTTCTGACGACGCATTGCTCATTTTCTTTTGAAATTTAAAATTTCAAAGTTAAACAGGTAACACATTTAATTAAAACACTGTCTACAATTTTTCATTACGGCTGGCAAGAATAAATGTCCATGTGTGACTATTAGAATTTCACTCTAGCTCTGCAGAGAAGATCACATAGTGCCCGGGGTTATCTACAAAGGATATAACATGGTATGCTAAGCCTTCTCATTCCTGTGGCTTAAAGCAGACATGTAATATATTACACAGTATTTTCATGGCTGGATTCTTACCTCTCTGATGGTCACACAACCACACACCTTACCTTAAAATATTTACTTACTAAAATCACTCTACACTGAATATAAGGATAAGCAATGTACAATGTGACACAAGGAAATACAGTTGCTACATACAACTGGCAAAATATCTCCAAAAAGAACAGGGGCAAAGTGTCACATTCAAGGACACTATGGCACCTACATAGTCATGCTGCAATTGTCTAAGACATATCACAGAGCCTGAACAAGCCATGGATTGATTTAATAAATCCATCTGTATCATGAGTTGCCTTCTATGATCAGAAAGGAATGGCAGGTGCTAAGACACGGAGGGGAACTCACTTTATGGTTGAATAATGAAAAAAACCATAAGACAACTTCATTACCCCTCTTTATCTACCTTCCTGATGGCTTGCAGTAGTCAATATCGTAACTTCTTTGGTTCTACATGAGGAGAAGTGAAGAGAAGATACACCCGTCATTTGTATGATGTGCATTTAATAAGCACCAAACATGTATAAAATGCCCAGTACAAATAGAAAAGTTTCCTTTTCAGTCTTCCAGAGAACCGGTTTTCAGTGCTTAATTAGCATCACCAGCACTGCAGCAGGGGCTACACTCTGCACCCCTCTCTCTGCACCACTTCCTCTGCAACCCTCTCTCTGCTCACCTCTTCCTGACCCCTCTCTCTGCACCCTCTGTCTGCACCCCTCTCTCTGCACCACTCCCTCTACATCCTTCTCCCTGCTCACCTCTTCCTGCCCCCCTCTCTGCACCCTCTGTCTGCACCCCTCTCTCTGCACCCTCTCTCTGCTCACCTCTCCCTGCCTCCTCTCTCTGCACCCCTGTGTCTGTCCCCTCTCTCAGCACTCACTTTGCTTCATTTTCCTCACTCTGTTGTCCACACACCTCTGCCTTGATCATTGTCACATAGAACCTCTGACTCCTTTTTTCCCTTGAAAGTGAGAATTTCCTCACTACTCTCTGTTCTTTTATTGATGTAATAATCTTGCCTTCATTTAAATACTTCTCCCTACTATTCTGGGGCCTCTTTACATTCTTTTATGCCACAGAAGTCTGGTGTACATGCTGGAGTTCCTCTCACACAGCATCTCTAATTGTGCTCGTTCACCAACTGAATAGCAAGTGCTTAAAACACTTAGAACCAGATCAGCCCAGCTTGCCATGGCTCTACCATTTACTCTGGCTTCTTGGACAATTTATTTCACAATATTATTCCTTGGAGATGGTTTTGTATATTGGAAAGATGCTAATTCCCGTTTACTAAAATATGTCAACAACAAAATATATTAACCTGCACTACGTTTTGGGTATGATGTTGGAAGCAGGATGCATTACAGCAACGAAAGGCTCTCCTGATGGCCAGGAGGGAACGTAAATGCATGGCATCCAAGGATTCTAAGGAATCGTTGAAGCAAGAGCCACTCAAATTGTATCCGTGGTACATCCCTTTGAGTCAAGAGAAGAGGCAGGTAGACTGAAGATGAAACAGATATACAGAAATAGTTCTCAATATCAGGTGCATGCAACTTATAAACCAAGGAAGGAACACAAGGAAAGATATAAGGAAAAAGATACACAAAACTTTCAATGAACCAACATTCCACTGGGTAACAGGGTCTGGCACCTGAAAAATACAAACAGGAAATTGGAAGGCCTAGTCATCCTGACACAGTCAACTCGTAAGTCTTTCATCTTGATGTTCATAGGCTGAATTCCTCCCTCCAGTACTGCAGGTGTCAGGGTGGGAGCAAGTCACAAGTTCATTCTCATGGAAAGGAAGGGTAAGATGATACAGAAGAGAGAGAAAAGAAGAGGCATGAACATGCAAGTCACCTGGCTTCCATAGACTATGTTGAGCTCTATTTCTTCTGATGTCAAACACAGGACACTTTCTGAACACTAAGCAAATATTAAAGTAGTGAAATAATAATCCTGTGGGACACCTAGCACCGCTCCATGGATCTGCTATTTGATAGAAATTTAAAAGATTTGTTAAAAATTTGGAGCCACATAAAAGAAGGAAGGGAGAAAGAGTAAGAGGGAAGTAGAGAAAGAATAAGGAAGGCAGTAGGAAGAGAGGAATCTAAATGAAATCAAAGACAAATGGCCAAGGATGTGGACTGCACAAATGTCAGCAAAGTGACTGATACAATGGAAGCAGGATATAGGTGTGACGTCATCTAATGGCAGTATTCGCAGGAGGCTCGGATCATTCTCACCTCATGTTAGGCATGGTTTTTAACCCACAGAATAGCACGAGTGGAGTTATTTGTTCTGTGATACTGTGAACTGACAGTGTCAAGTACTGAGCACCTACCGAGTAAGACTCAAAGCGCCATGTGCAATTCAGCAACATGCTGCCTTGACCATAAGTGGCGCTTACAGCCTGGGTGGAAGAATCCATAACATTAGAACATCCGCAAGAGCCAGCGTGAATGAAAAGATCAATGAATCTGCCTTTGAGCCAGCCGCTGTTGGCCAGAATCAATAAGTACAGTCTCTTCCACTGGCGACACTCTGTGCTAGATATTGCAATACATGTCCACAAAGCTAGCATCCTTTCTGATTTGGCCTCCTGATGTTTCCTTTCTAGTGCTCGCTAATATACATCTAGGCTGGGTGCAAAGCACCAGCCAGTATATGTAATTGGAGACACGAGGCAGGATAGAAATCGAACTGAAAACTGAGATTAGAAAATCTGAAGGTAAAGAAGATGTGCACAAAATGTAGAGAATAGTTACAAAGAGTTCAGGGCAGCACAGAGAGGGAGGGAGCTAACATGTATCCAAGGCCTCAGAAGGTAAGACCACTGTTCTTCCTCACAAAGAAAATAAAAGCTCTGGAAATGGTAACCTGTGTGGAGAATGAGAGATTTCTCTTATCTGAGAGAAGGCCTCAGTAAGCTCACACGGCAGCTGCATAGCAACTTGGCCGAGGCCACTCTAGGCCCTCACTGCTCAGTACAGGTGGGCTAACACTGTTTCTGTTTTCCTCCTTACTTCCTCCATGTCAACCCTGTGGCTTTCTTTCTCTTGTCTTAAGAAACTATTTTCAATTAAGATTTCTAATTACATTCCAAATTTGAAAGGCCTCTTTAGTAGAGAGCAAATGAGAATAGGAATAGTGTGAGGACAGCTGCCTCTTGCCTTTCTGGGGACGAAACAGAGCTTGGGGGAATTATTTGTGATTTTCTTCTTCCTTTCAATAATAATCACCAATTTAATTGAAGGATGCTGAATTCATCTACAAAAGCCCCTGGCCTTTCATACAGAAGTGATAAACTCCCTCTTGGTAAAGCGTAAATGAGCTATAGAGCTGAGTCTTTGGGACTTCTGTTGCCCTCATGTAGAAAATCCCAGCATATACAAGCATTCTTCAGCATACTGACCTAAGTAAGCACCAGCCCGACTCACTTGCCCCGCTGCAAAAAGCTCGATCTCAGGATTGAGAGTAGGCTTAAATTATGAGAATTTTAAAATTAAGTCTAAGCATTTTTGGCGGAAAGGAATGAGTCAGGTTAGTTGAGATGCAAACAGTAATTTTGTGGTTTTCCTGTGTTGCTTTGACATTAGAAAGGATCATGGTTAATGCTGATATTAAAAATTCTTTGCTAGGCTCTTATTTCAGAGATCCTTATTGCCACCTAAGGCCATCTCCTCACTTTCAGATATGCTGATTACTGGAAGCAACTAGCCAGATAATCGAGGCAAAAAAATTCTGTGCTAAATGAAGCTAAACCACCAAGGTGAGGAGGTAGCCTGGCTTGAATTATCAGGATTGTAGGAAACTACCTGTAGTGAGTGGTTTAATATTCATAAACATAAAGTGGGCCTCAGTTTCTAAGAGCATGCTAAGCTCAGGTGTAAAAGATTATCTTAAAACAAATTCCAAGAGAACATACTGAACCTGCCCTCACTACAATCCGATAAATCGATTTGAGAGATATTAAGATTATTAAAACACACAAATGCACAAATTTGAACATTCAAGTTCATGTCTGCACATACATGCCTGCCAGTGTGTACCTGTGTGAGTGTGTGTCTGTGTGTGTGTGTGTGTGTGTGTGTGTGTGTAGTGTGTTGGAGTGTTTTTTTATACATTATGTAAAGACTGTTTCTGTATCATACAAATGTTGATTTCTGAACCAGCAGAGCTCTGATTACAGGCCAGACTTTGGTATTGTAAAGCCTGTCTCCATGTTTTGTAAACGCTCCCTCCCTCACCTTCTGATTGGTAAAATAAAGATCTGATGGCCAATATCCCAGTCAGGAAGTAGAAGATGGAACTTCCAGGAAGAGGTAGGACTCTGGGAGAGGTACTAATGAGCCACATGGCCAACCAGAACAGAATAAGAAAGTTGTTACGTTACGAGCTAGTTGAGAAAGAGCCCAACTAAAAGACCAAAGCATTCAATGTCTCCCTGCCTTTACTTAGAATATATGTCTTCTTATCTTTATTCATCTGGTGGTGCCAAAGGAAGTCCTGTAATAGGTGTGTGCGTGTGTGTGTGTGTGTGTGTGTGTGTGTGTATGTGTTCATTTTACGTTTTGTACAATGTATAAAATGTCTACTCTGTTAATTTGTGCTCCAAGTAGCTGATGACTTCAGTCTTTACATACTTCCAGACATTCTTTACCTCAAACCATGTTATGTACAATATTACAGGGAAGTGACATCTAAAGGAGTGAACTCATTGGACACCAGAGACCCAATTCCACTGTACTTCCCCAGGAGATGAAAGGCAGAGGTTGGGGACAGGGACAGATTTGAAACCATGGCTATGCAGGGACTCATGAGAAAATAACATGGCCCAGGAACAACAACAAAAACAAAGCACATGTTAAATTTACCAAGGCAGATGGTCCAAAGTTACCCCATGATAGATATGAAGGCCCTGTCACGTCAGCTGGTTTCCCTCTTCATCATGACTTAGCTCGTGTCTGTGTCCACAATGATGTCTGGGCCATAATGATGTCACACTGCCCATTCTATTTCTTCTTGCTTAGTCCTTTCCTTCCCACCCCACATCCGTCCTTCCCTCCCCCTTCTTTTCATCTCCTTTTCTTCCTGTTTTCCTCCTCATCCTCTTCCTCTGCTTCCTCTTTCTTCCACTTTGATTTCATGCACCTCAATACTCCTGAGTATCTTTATCCTCACATTTCAGGTCTTAATTTAAAAGACACCCAGAAAATATACAGTTTCCCCGAACTCAGCAAACGCTTCCACATTTGTTCTCAGTGTCGTCCTATTGAATGCTGCACATTTCCTTAATAGTATTTAATCATAAACTGCTCACATACGGCTAGTCTCCCACTGGACACTAAGTCCTGTGAAGGCAAGAATGGATATGCTTGTGCTGTACAGTCTTGTAAAGGCCTTTCGGAGGTCGCTTCCTAATGGGTGATGATAATTTGTTAATTTTCACATTTCTGTCTGTACCCAGTATACACGAAACTTCCAAATATCACCTTAATACAAACAAAACAATTAATTTATCTACATAACACACACAACTGCCTTTCAGTACGAATTCATGCCTATCTAAATCACCAAACAAGCAGTGCTGTAAAACAGATTGTTAGCAAAGAAGCTATATGTTTGGACAGTCATTGGTGTTCTTATTATATATTGTTATGAGGAATGACACCTGTACCTGTTATATTGTTGTGTTCCTCAACACCTTGGATCTTTGATTGTTGTTTCACTGGTTTTAGGGCTCTGTAAAGTACAAAAGTACAAAGTTTTAGAATGTTGCACGCACACCTTATCTTACTAAATTATCCATCCAGGAATACATTAAATAAATATTCAGCATTATAAACATGGGGGACTCATTACACTGTTCACAGAACACTACTTCTAGTCTGAGTTAATAAGACCCTTGCAACACAAAGAGTTTACTAGAAGAATTATCATTGTCCTTTGTGTCCTACTCACATGTGCCTGGTATTGTTCTTTGCCAGACACTGTTTGACATTGTATAGTTTAATGCATTTATTCCTCATAACCACAGGCCAACATGAGGTCAACTCAGTAGATCTATATTACTCAGGTCCTACACATTCCAAGAAAGCTTGTCTTCAGGATGAGCCTTTAGTTGGCTGCTGGAGGATGACCCCTGAACTCTTAACATAGTCTGATAAGAGGATCTTGACTTTTCAGATCTTAGTGTCCTTTGTACCTTGCCTCTCCCCTTCCCAGGATTGCCTTCTTACTCACCTTTCAAACCCTCTGTTACCATCCCCTCCCCCTATTCATAGCCTCTCTCAACAGCTTCTCTCCTCACATCCTAGCCCTTCTTCATTTCATGGTGTCTGTAGTTAGTCCAGGTTTTATTCCCACACAAGAAGTAGGGAAGAGTATTGTTTTATATTTACATAAAATTACATAATACATGGATGCGTTTGTGTATGTGTATAAAGGCATCACTGTTTCATTTCATTACTTCACAGAACTTGAACATGAGTCTCTTGCTGGAGACACCATACACTTTAGACAGAGGACTTGAAGGAATCCAGCTGGATCCAACCCAAAATTCTCTTCCCTAAGGGCTGGCTTTCATAGTACCAGCAGGTCTTATACAACATGTCAAGGGAGAGAAACATCCAATAGTCCTACTCAGCTGTGACACCAAGAACCACAGTGGCTAACATAACAAGGGATACCCAGGTACAACATTGGCACTTTTATCTTAGTAGTAACCAACACCTACCTACATTAGATGCACTCAGTGGGAGGAACTTTATGCTTTGTACTAGAAGCCTAGCCAACTAGTCTTGGCTGTGAAGCTATGGAGACTAAAGGAGAAACTCCTACTGACATTTCTTGAGGAAGTGTAATTTCTAACTCTATTCTACATAGATATTTTTAGAATAATGGTTAAGTGTAGATCATATCTCTCATTAAAGAAGCTTCTGTCTGCAGCAGATAGAACACATTACTGAAAGCACAGCTGGACAAAATGAAGAGAATGATGATGGGGAACCCAGTACAAGTGACAAATATTCAACCACCTCCCTACACCAAAGGCAAGGAACACTGTGGTAGAGGGTCCAGACATATTGTAAGGGCCAAAGGATCTGGAAATGTGCTGTGAGGTAATGTCTTCTGAATATGACAGAGAGGTACATGTATGAAACCCAACAACATGGTTGTTTAAACAAGATCTGAAAGATGACCACACTAGTTGACATTCAAGTATGAATTAGGGCAATCTTATAACATCCCATTCCTTGAGGAAGAGCAACAGGTAATTAATGACTGTTGGGAGAGGGAGTGTCAGTCTTCCCCAGAGATGAAAAACAGTAATAAATTTGAGAGGGAATGTAGACATTGAAGAAAAGTTGAAGATGAGGGTTGATGAAAATTTGGGATACCTTATGTGAGATAGGTTTTTTTTGTTTAATTTCTTTTTTTTTCAGAGCTGAGGACCGAACCCAGAGCCTTGCACTTTCTAGGCAAGCGCTCTACCACTGAGCTAAATCCCCAACCCCATATGAGATAGTTTTAATTAATTTTTTAAAAGCATATTTTAGAATACATGAAGCTTTACTCTTCATTGCTCCAGGTAGTCAAGTAAGTGTATTAAAAGCATGGCTTAAACTGAAGTCTTGATGATGCTTTAGGGGAAGGGACACTGAAGTCTAGACAGCTAAGGTCAGTCAGTCATTCACCCTGTAGGCTTATGTAATTAACTTCAGATAGGACTCTGGACCTCAGAGCCGAAATGAGCTCTTCTGTTTTCCAAAACTCATTCCTATTGCACGTTTTTGCTGTGAGCTCTGAACATGGGCATACACGACTCCATTGGAAAGAGATCCCAAAATTCATTCCTTGAGTAGCTTCATGAATCCGTCTACCATGGATTCAAGTTTACATCCTTTTACTCTTGTAAAATATGTCAAGATTGTTTAGCTTTTCTGAGTATTAGGAAGTCTCCTAGTGCCTACCTGAGAGTGACCCTGGGGACATAAGTAATTTCTGACTTAGGAATAGGTATAGGAAAGGAACTGAGCAAAGAACTGTCATGTGTCACAGTCATAGTCCTGCCTTTAGTGGAATCAGTTTTGAATTCTAGCACAATGTTATTGATCAAGAGTTTGAATATTTTGCCCATATGCAATGTTTTTTCAATCATAGTATTTATTTTCATATTCCATGAATAAATATATTTTAAAATGTCACCTTAGCCCATCCCTTGTATTTACAGTAAAGAAAGATAGATTTCAAATTTATCCTCATTATTAATTACAAATATTTTATTTTATCTATAAGAGTTATAGTAAACTAGCATGTATCAAGGCCATGGGTTTAATATATATGAATGAGTAAAATAATGGAAAATATTTCATTGAGTTAAATATGCTTTTTAACTGTTGCGCTACTTAAAAAACAAAATTCTTCCAGTCCTGACAGTGATGCTGGTGCAATCTACGATCTCCCTTCCAGACTGGTCCCCAGGCCACATCAAAGCCAAAATGTTCAGATATGCAAGTTGCTTCAAGAAAGTGATGCAGGATTTGCCTGGAGCACAAATGCAGCACATCTATACTTTAAGTTGAAGAATATATTGATACAAAGGGACAATGGCAAATGGCTTTTTAATTTAGACAATTAATTTAACCACAGGGGAGTAAATATTACATCAGGCCCAAATTGAGGAACAAAATTCTCCATCCCTAACTCTCTTAAGAGATCTGATTTAAATGTGATGGATCCAGAAATGGATTGAAGACAAGTGATGGGAATTTTCATAATATGAAATTAGATAAAACATTGCAAATGGAGAGAATATAACACACCAATCAGTTGCTAAGTAGATATAAAACAAAAGGTAATACATAATAACATAAAAACGCCATACGTTTGGTATATTAAGCTTTTATTCATGTAGACGCTGCAATAGATAGCCTGGTCTAATTGGTCACAATCATTATGTTTCTGAGGTGGTAACTTCGTGCTAGCACTTGGACACACCACAAGTTATCTGTTAAAAGTCACCAAAAAATTAACATTGTGCCCCCCCTTGTACATATTGTATATGGCAGTGCCCCATCCTTAATATCATAACAAAGCAACCATCATTACATTAAAAATTGTGATGAGTCTACCCATAGAAATGCACTATAACTGCCATGACATACACACATTTTTGTGTGATATATCGTGTCCCCACATGTCCTTAAATTATCTTTAAATGCAAGAAAAGAGAACAGAATTGCAGAATAATTGTACAAGTCTAAAGTACAAAATTTTCTGACCCAGAAGACTCTATTGTGTTATATGAACCTGATCCTTTCAGGCTTATTTTGTCCCCAATGTGGTGTTAATCATTGCTTGTCAGTTCCCATCATGTAGTCAGACCTAATATTTGCTCTAATCTTCTGAAGGCCATAGACCCACTAAATAAACACCCCAAGGAAGTTACTGCAAACAGTAAATCTCACTTAACACTTATCATTACCTTCTCAATAATTTATCAGAGGACATTTCCATTCATTAGAAAATGAACATTTCTTTTAAAACAAACTGCAAAATTCTATTGTAAGTGACTTTCTGATCTTAGGTCATATTCAGCATTATTGTTTATGATTATGATGTGTCACATTCAAAGAGGTTGAAATGGCACCATCTGGGATTCCTTTTTCCGTGACAGAGGTCAGTGCATTTTTTGGTCTCTGTCTTCCTTTTCTGGTCCCTCGGTCTTCCCTTCTAACTTAGATTTCTATCATAGAACTCTAACACCATCTGTGCTGGGTACTCTTGCATTTTGCATGTTACCCCATGGAAGACACTTGAATTTCAGATGCTTTCTAATGACCTGAGCTATCTGGGTGTTTTGGAGGCAAGAGCCACCTCAATAAAAGATCTTGGCATATGTTAACCGTAGTAGCTAGGAGGGTTGAATTGAGAAGTGGTCAATGTTCAGAGAGAGAATAATAGGTCTGATACCTTAGGGATTCTTAAAGCACAGAAGTATTCCAGTATCCCAGAAAAAAAGAATCAAGCCTTTGTTACCTACAAAGACTTGGATTTATATATCTGTTTCACATGATATTTATACGTAGTCATTAAATGTTATTATAATTAACCTCTTCTAAAATAAGATGGAAAATTCTATCTTCTACAGCAACTTTCTAAAATCTTACTACTGTGGCCTAATTGCCACCATTTATTTTCAGAGCAAAGTGCAATTTAGCAGTCACGAAGGTTAACCTCAAAGTGGTCTTAATTCAACTATATAATACTTCAAAAATTGCTAGAATTAATAAAAGAACTCAAGCATGTTCCCAGGATGCAAGGTAAATTTGCAACAATAACTTTTCAATGTAATGGCAAGAAACTAAACCATTCAAAATATATGAAAATGATTTCCCAGTAGTAGCAGTAATAACCTGAATTGTCGCTGCAGTAACAAAAAAATCAATAAAATAACTTATGTATAGCTGTGTAAATAAAATTATAAAGAGCTGTAAAAAGAACCAAGGCACGATAAGGCAGGCCTGAGTGGGAAAGTATTTACAATCAAAATATCACTTCTTGCACAAATTAATTTCTATTTTTAATACAATTCAAGCAAAAATTCTAATGGGAGTAATTTTACAGCCTGTTAAATTTTTCTGGAGTTCATTGAAGCTGTGGACCATAAAGAAAATTTTGGGTATGGATGCTAGAGATGTTTGCTCTAATGATAAAATGTGGCGCTGTGATACAGCATTTAACATGGTACAGAAATGACTCTCAAAGGAATGCACATAGTAATGTGCCATATGGGAAACTGTCAAATATACTGCCTTATGCATTCTTTTATTCAACAGTATGTAGCACCTGACATGTACAACCATGCAACATACTGAAATGACAACATATTACCTCACCCTCACATTAATTTTGGAAGGGCAAAATTAATTGCCATTTTCATAAGTATAATTTAATATAAGCTGACACAGACTCCATGGAAACAGACAGAAACATAAATTAAGTTTGCATTAAAAGAACTACAAGTGTGAAGGGAGAAATTTGTCGAGTAGCTGCTGAGAAAAATGTCTACTTTTTAGGAAGAAAATCAAATGTGTAATATCCAGCATAGATACCAATTGTAGATGTACCATGGAGATAAACACAAAGAAATACAAAATAAAAATAAAATTAAATGAAGTTCATTTGCATACAGTTTTATAGAGATCAAGGGTGCTTTTGAGATCTCTAAGCTTATACAAAGAAAATGTCAGGCACACTATAGTAGAGAAAAGTCCTCTAGCTTAAACATCAAAATAAAAGTAGGTGCTATTTGTAATTACTCTACTACATTAAAATATATTCTGAATAAACACTTAATACTAAGAGATAAGTAGTCAAAGGATAATTTGCGATTGGAAACATAACTTCTAAATGAATACTGTAATACTTCAAAATTTGTTAAAATTAATAAAACAACTCAAGTATATTCCCAGGATGCAAGTGTTTGACCTCTTCAGTACACAAGGAAATAACTAGTAAAGCAGTGATGGAAATTATTTCATCTAATAGATTGACAAGGAAGAAAGAATATTCAAGTTCAAAGCTGCTTTGAACCCCATTTTCCTGCATCTGAAAACACAGTCTCTGAGAGTCCTTGCACCTGTAGAAGAGCATCAAGAATCATTCAGACTCCATGTAGTTAGCGGATGGTGTTCATGCCAAACACATTGTATCTTAACAGCCATCAAATATGTTTTAGGTAACCTATTGTGAGGCACTCACCACAGTCTTAAAAGCACCGCAGTCAACATTTGGAGCAGGCATGCTGAATAATAACAGTTGAGATTACAAAATTGTTTCTTCATAATAGTACAGGCACAAGTGTGGCACTGACTTCCCAGAAAATGGCTTTTCAGAAAACACGCCCATACTTTCAATGTGGCAATTTTAAGCAATTCTAATTACAGGATTCTATTCTAGCGAAGTAAACAGAAATACAGGCAGAAAGTAAGCCAGGTGAGGCCGCTCACACCTAGACCAAGCGGTTGAAAACCTGACGGTAGGCTCACAGCAGAGGTGGAACCATCCGGAGCTGCAGAGAGAGTTCCAGGCCAGTTGACCTAGAGAGCGTGATCCATCCCAAAAGAAACAAAGGAGGAAGAATGAAAAAGAACAGAGAGAGGAAAGAAAGAATGTATGAAGACTTTTTGCAGTATGCATTAAAGAAGAAAAATTAGAATGTGCCTAGATGTTTACAACATAAAATATTTGGAAATGTATGTTATATTAATAGAGTTGGATATTAACGTTATTATACAGATACTCATGAAGAGTCAAAAATTCTCAAGGGTTCACAGGGCAATAATGAGTCTATATAACAATATTCAGTATCATCTTTCCCCTTTCTGAGAATGGTGTCTTACAGCCAGTAAGACACCTGAGAACCCCACCTTTCCCACTCTGTTCTCATTGATATGTTAGTGAGTTTTCTTATCTATAAAGTGATATGAGCAAGTAATTATAATAATGTAGCAATACTACTACTACTAATAATAATAGCAAATGATATTTCTCTATGTAATAACAAAATTAGAAAACTCCAGTAGTCTTAACAGGACCTGTCATACAGTAAGGTTTCACAACTGTAGCTGTAGCATTCATGCTACTTATCGCGCACAAACCAATCCTATCCATACAAGAAAGTATAGATGATAATATCTGGGCTTATTGGTGGTAGACGAGTATGGTTGCTCTGCTGCACAGAACCTGTAAAGCATGGTTCTTATGTTTGTAAAAGCTCCACTGTTCATACATAACCAAGGCAGATAGAAGAACCCCATTTCAGATTCTTTCTTGCAATTTGAGTGCCAGCATGTGGCTGGTCCTGTGATGTGATAGGACACAGAATCAGCTCAGAACATATGCTTAACAGAAGCCATCTGGCTCTCTATTCTGGGATGTGAAACCTCTGCCAACTCTGAAAAGCAACTAAGCAGAGACTCAACCCCCAGGCATTGTGCTTGGTATTTAGGCAAAAGCTGATGGGCCAGAAGCAGCCCAAAGACATCATGCATGTCTCCTTGGAGCTCCTAGAAGAAAGACCTTTAGGCCTGAACGTCTACAGATCTGCTTTTAATTTTAGAGAAACATAGACAATTTTTTCTCCATTACACCTTACACACACACACACACACACATTTTTAAAAGTTCATTAAAATACATAAAAATACACTTTAAGATACAGAATAAATTGTTTGTGGCTAAAATATATGAAAACACAGATACAAACATGGGAATTTTTCATATAAAAGGGAAATATGTTTTGCAGTAGTTTGTAGGATCATTTAAAACACTATGCACAGTTCAGGTTCTCTAGCTACACAAGGCCTTTGAACATTAGCATGTGTCATTGTGTCTGGCTAATTTTCTGTCATTTGAATGACCGTTACTCCTTGCCCTGATCAAACCAAATCCCCCCAGTGATACTGAAACAACTAAACTACTGTTCCAAAAGCAAGTCAGACATTTTATGCCTTGATGTTTGACTGTTACAAAACTTTCCTTTGGATGTAGAACTGATGATGGATTAGGAATCTCTCTCTGTCTCTCTGTCTCTCTGTCTCTCTGTCTCTCTGTCTCTCTGTCTCTCTGTCTCTCTCTCTCTCTCTCTCTCTCTCTCCCTCTGCTTTGTGGTTGGAGGAGGCGATTCTTGGAGTTAATTTTTGTTTTAAACATTACTGACTTAGGAAATATCACGAAAGACAGATAGACAAATAAAAGAGCCACCAAGGAGCACTGTGAAATGCTGTCTTCTGGATATATCTTGACCATTACACACAGCAGTGGTAGTTGAGTATATACTTGTGCATATGTGGCACATATACACACACATTAGAGACAGTCTAATTGGAAATAAACAATGGCTAAGAAATAATGAATAATAGAGTGGGGGTAAATGTTATAATATATTGAATATAGGATGTACAAAATGAAAAGAGAATTTATTTAAAAGACTGAGGAGATGATCAGTTAGTCTAGAATGACTGAGGCCTTGATTTCTTTCTCAGAACTAACTGGTAAGTTCAAAGAGATAAAAATGCTGATTCTTTTATTTGTTTGGACCTCTCTTTTTTAAACTTACAATGATTTGTAAAAACAGTCATTTATGGCAAAGGACAATGACATTTGGATTAAGCAGCATCCCACTGAATGGGAAAAGATTTTCATCAACTGTACAGATGATAGTGAGAGAGTTCTAAAAAGAGGAACTCAAGTGGGTAAGCAACATTAAAGAATATTCAACATCCTTAGTCATCGGAGAAACACAATCAAAACTACTTGGAGATTTCATCTGTCAGAATGACTAGGATCAATAAAATCAAGTGACAGCTTGTGGGATGATGTCACAGGTGAGGCAGGTACAAGATGAAGAAGGCCTGTCATTGGACAAAAAGGAAGGATGGGCGGGAGAAAAGTTTGAAGGGGGAGGAGGAGAGTAGAATGGAAAGGAGGAAGAGACAGGAGGGACAGAGAGAGAACCTTTGGCAGGACAATATGGCAGGTGACGTTAAGACTCCACTCTCTGTATTTACAGGTTGTTATTATTGTTCCTAAGGGATGGATGTGTACTGGGCTTTGTCTGTTTAGGTGGGCAATTATGTCTTATCAATTGTGTCAAAGGTTATTATGTTGTGTGTTCTTTCATGTAGCGATTTAAGTGTAAGAAAGTGTGCGGCAGCTGGTCTTGGCTGCCACAGAGTTGGGATGTGTGTTTCTGGCATGGAAACCTACCTTGGGAACTAGATAGGTAGAAAGATTGCTGCCAGGCTCAGAGAGAGGCCTTTGGCAGTGTGATATAGGATGCAGCAGAGTGGGTGAGAGGCTTTGCTGACTGAGAATTAAGATATCCAACCTAATCACAGAAAAACACACATGGTATGCACTCATTGATAAGTGGCTATTAGCCCAAATGCTTGAATTACCCTAGATGCACAGAACACATGAAACTCAAGACGGATGACCAAAATGTGAATGCTTCACTCCTTCTTTAAAAGGGGAACAAGAATACCCTTGGGAGGGAATAGGGAGGCAAAGTTTAGAACAGAGGGTGAAGGAACGCCCATTCAGAGCCTGCCCCACATGTGGCCCATACATATACAGCCACCAAACTAGATAAGATGGATGAAGCAAAGAAGTGCAGGCTGACAGGAACTGGATGCAGATCTGTCCTGAGAGATACAGCCAGAATACCTCAAATACATAGGCGAATGCCATCATTAAACCACTGATCTGAGAACAGGACCCCTGCTGAAGGAATCTTAGAAAGGACTGCAAGAGCTTGAAGGGGCTTGAGACCCCATATGAACAACAATGCCAACCAACCGGAGGTTCTAGAACTAAGTCACTACCCAAAGACTATACATGGACTGACCCTGGGCTCCAACTGCATAAGTAGCAATGGATAGCCTAGTAAGAGCACCAGTGGAAGGGGAAGCCCTTGGTCCTGCCAAAATTGAACCCCTAGTAAATGTGATTGTTGGGGGAAGGGTGGTAATGGGGGGAGAATGGGGAGGGGAACACACATAGAGAAGGGCAGGGGGAAGGGTTAGGGGGATGTTGGCCCGGAAACCGGGAAGGGGAATAACAATCAAAATGTAAATAAGAAATACTCAAATTAATAAAGATAAAAAAAAGATATCCAGCAGATAATCTTGGGGCACCGTGGTGCTGGACCTAGTGGGGATAAAAGACAGCCATACATTTTTTTATGTTTTATATTTTTACAACAACAACAGCTCATGCTGGAGAGGATATGTGGTAAGGGAAACACTCATCTGTTGTTCATGAGAGTGCAATTTTGAACAACTAAGAAAATGAGCATATCAGTTTCCCAGGAAGATGGGAATCTATTTACCTCAAGATCCAACTATACCAGTCTTGGTTGTATTCCTAAAGAATATTTCATTCTACCAGAGACACTAGATCAACTGTGATCATTGCTGCTCTATTCATAATAGTAAGAAATTGGAAACAATACAGATCTCCTCCACAGAAAAACAAAAACCAATGAACATTTACCCGATGGAGTATTACTCAGCAATTTTTTAAAAATGAGATTATGAAATTTGTAGGTAGATGGACATAATTAGAAAAAAAATCATCTGGAGTGAGGTAACCCAGACCTAGAAAGATAAAATTGATATATATTCATTTATATGTGGATATTAGCTGTTAAGTAGATAATAACAAATTACAACCCATAGAATCACAGAAATTAGGTATAGAGTAAGGGCTGGGGAGGGGGATAGATCTCCCTTGGAGACAAAATCAGAATAAATAACTATGATCAATTTCGGGGAGGGAGCTTTAATGGGAGGATCAGCTAAAATTAAGGAATACTAAGGAAATCTAAAACAGTAGAAAATTTCAATATATTTAACATCTATATTTGCGTGTGTGTGTGTGTGTGTGTGTGTGTGTGTGTGTAAAGATTATCTAAGTGAAATTGCTAAGTAATAGGAGTTATAGAGCACCAACTTATCTCTTGTCACTAAATAAAGCTTCCTGTACTAGGAGAGAATCCTATGTAATTGAGGCATTGACCAAATGAGTCCCATTAGAGTATCCAAATAATTCAGACTTTTGCCAAGACTGTCGGTTGCTCACCACAAACTGACAGCAAAGCCCGTTACTGAAAACAACACCCACACATCTCACTCAACATAAAGAAGTAGAACTCATGCCTTTATAAAGCCTTCCCTCTCTGTTCTAGAATCTTTGGTACAGGTAGGTACTCTACATGCTACTAAAGAGAGGAAATATCAATAGAGTTATAAACTCTTTGATTTACACTGCTGTCCTGCCTGCACAATATGCTATAGGAATGGTAGCACAAGCTTATGGGAGTAACCACCTGACATCTGACTTCAGATTCACTCTTAATCCAAACAAGAACAAAACAGTAGCAATAGAATAACTCCTAATGACATTCTTCTATACTCATAGATCAGTGTTGTTATCTGAGAATCTTCCTCATGCAGCAGATGGGAATAAATACCGAGACTCACAGCCAGAGATGGAGAGAGTGAGAAGCCTTAGAATATGCAGCCCTAAAACTGACATATCCATCAAATCTCTCCCCTCAGAACCTACAGACGCCTGAAAGAAGAGTAGATAGAATATAAGATCCAGGGGGATGGAGGACATAATAAATGCTCACTAAATCAGCATGAGCAAAGCTAATATGAACTGACAGAGACTGAGGCAGCATACACAGGGCCAGCAAAGGCCTGTACCATGCCCTTTGCATATACACTGTGGTTTCCAGTTTAGTCTCTATAAATGAATGTGAATGAGTGAATCTCAATTTCTTTGCCTTACCTTGGGCTCTTTTCCTTTTGTTTTCTTGTTTCTTCTAATTCTTGCATGTTTGTTTTTGTTTTGTCTCATTGTATTTTAGCTTGTTAGTATTCCTTAGAAACTTGGTGTTTTTTTTTTCTAGTGACAGACAAGAAAGTGGAAAAGGATTGGAAGGATGATGTGAAGGAACTAGGAGTAGTGGAGGGAGAGGAAACTGAATTGGGATATAGTATGTGAAAAATAAAATCCATTTTCAATCACAGGTGAAAAGAAAAGGATTCATCTAAGCTAAATTAAACATTTAACTTTTTCTTAGTTGAAGAAACACCCTTTGAAAGCCTTAAGTTTTATCGAATGTTAAATTATTGCAGTGTTGTCTTATTTCCGTAGATTCTGTAAGACTCTGTACCTCTGGGGCAGGGGTGGTAGCTTTAAGGAAGAGGGCCTGCTTGCATGGAATGTAGAAGGTATTCAGTGCTGCCAAAAATCAGCTGTTTTTCCAGGCTGAGCCAAAACACATTTCCGAAATGTTCTTTTGCCAATTATGGACATTCTTAACTCCCCAGCCGAGATGCTCATATCAGGTCTTAAAATCCTGGCTTAGCTTCCCTGCTCAGAAGATGCCTGGATACACGCTTCCATACCGACCCACAGTGTCCTGGGGAGCCTGCTACTCCAAAGCGAAGATGGACGGTACCACAGCAGAGGCACGTCTCTCTGTCTCTCCAGATCGATGATTCATCACTTCTTTGATCAAGGAGAAGTAAACAAAATTTCTGCATTCCTTGGGTTAACTTCAAAAGAAACTTGGACGCCAATACAACAAAGATTTAAACTGAAGAAAGCAAAACTTGCCTATTTTTTTAATTTTTCTAGAAGCAGCTAACAAAACCTAGAGTACCTTTGTCCACTCAACCTTCTAACTGACCCAAAGATACTTAAATTTGGATGACTTGTTTTCTAAGAAATATTAGAAGTCTTAAGTTGCTGATCATGGGAAATAAAAGCCCCTAAGAAGAAAGTGGTTAGATTCACTCAATCAGTGAGATTGATTCTCAGTCTATGTATTTTTGCTCAATTTTACAGCGTATAACGACAAAGTGTAGAAGTCACTTATTTCTGTTCAATTTTACAGCGTATAACGACAAAGTGTAGAAGTCACTTTAGCAATAGTGTAGAAGGCTGTAGTGTTCATTTAGTAGAGTGCTCTCCTGGCATGGTGAAGCCATGGGTTGGATCTGCAGGACCAACCACATAAACTAATAACTTAGATGCTCATTTCCCCCTATATTTTACAACGTTTGTGCTGGTTATATACAATCTATTGGTCAACATCATTCACTTAAGTCGCCGACTTCCTTTCCATCAGTAAGGAGCAGTGTCAAATGGAGTGACCAGCAGAAGCTTAGTGTCATGATCCTTCCGGTTATTATTCCAGGTGGGGATCGTGTTCTGTGGTTGAACACCAACAGGTGCATCTTCTGCATGCTAAATATTTCAATTCTTATTTCAATAAGAACTGCCCTAACAAAAACTTAAAAAAGCTTGCATGGTCTTTAGTGAAGGCACACGTGGACTTCTAGCTGACCCTCGATAACTTACTGAACAGTATTTATTTCTTCCATTATCTGTGGTAGTACCATTTTTTTGTAATAGTTAACTGTGAAAGTTTTGTCATTTATGCTCTTTACTCATAAATCTAATTTGGCAGTTAAAGGGAACATGAAGTTGGGGAAGGCAATCCTTCAGAATCTCAGAGTGACAGAAAACACTGCACATCACCTGAAGAGCCCTTAGTCACCCTGTGTATGTGCATCCAGCAGAGAGATGAGGGTTGAGACAGTCTGTTTGCTGGCCAGTAATGGTTATTTCCAATAGTTCAGTTGGAGAACAAGAAATATGAGGCTGAGAATATGTATTATAATTCTAAAGAAGGATCAGGATCTTGGAGAAGCAGCAGTCCATCTCTCATCATAATGCATTTATGATGCTCACCTGGTGAGTGGCAGGCAGCATGCATATGTCTGGACCAGTGCTGGATACCTCTATAGTAAAGTACACAAAGGGCTTTCAGGAGGCAGTGCGTGAGCTACATGGAGACCACAGACCATCAGCAGAGGATGATAGCTACGAGCAGTTAACACACCATGGACAACATAAACCAGGGATCCAAAAGAAAGTCCCTCCTCCCAAGAATGTCATTTCCATAATTGTGTAACTAAAACTAAGCCACTCCACACAAGTCCCTCTGGAATGGTCAGCAGCTGCCCATTTCCAGCCTTCATCAGGCCTCTGCGTGGAGTCCGTCCTGTTCTGTGACTTCGCACATCCTCTCTGTGAACACTGCAACATCGTTGACCTGATGACCTTTGCCAGCTCAGTGGAAGTCCCTTACACATCCCAGAGAAACTGCTCTCCTTGTATCCTTTTAGAATCAAATTATTTATGACACAGTGGCTTGTGATACTTTGTTTTGTTGTTTTAAAATATCTATTAACTTTCAACGTTTATACCATGTTTTCATATAAGGAAATCATTGCCATTTATTTAGTGAGTAAGGAAACATGTAAAAAAGATTTATATAGTGAGTGAGTGTTTTTGAAAGATGAAGCATAATTATATGGGCAATGCAGATTCAGTGAAATCAGCACGAGTGTGATACATTTCTAAAAATCTCCTGACTTCTTCAGCTTCGGAGAAGAAGGTGCCTCTGAGCCAAAACTGTTAAGTCACATTTCAATCAAAAATACAACTAGGTCAGTGGTTTCCATTCCCCTAAAACATAAGGCACATTATTATCACTGGGAAGTAGGGAGGTGGACAGCCACTTCCCACAAGTGATTAAAGCTGCCGTAGGAGGGTCATGTACTTTATCTTGTGCAGGCTAACGGACGGTAAGCACTAGAGTGAGAAACTCTCAGACACATAAAGCCACAATCCCTCTGATGGCATTAGCCTCTGTATCCTTTCCATGGTGATTAAATAAAAGAAATAGTTAAATATTAGAATAGAAATAGATACAACAATACATGGGTATTAATAAAGAAGTAATTTTAATTAAAATAGTCAATAGACTGTGTAGGAATTATGGTGATTGTATGTTATGCTGGGAAAATTACACATTAAAACCAAACTACATTCATGGTGTATAGAGAGAAACAAAAATATATCATTGTATCGGGGAAAGCACATAGGCTTTGCTTAAAGTTCAATCAGCCTTATCAACTGTGAGATAATATAATAGAAACATGAAATTTTACCTCTTCAAACCGGAAAGTTTCCTGGACGAGGGATAAATGCCATCAATCGAATGTCATGAACTGGTTTGTGTTAACACCTTGACTTGCAATCTATAGAAAGTCTAGCAGAGTAACATGGCAAAGAGGCTCTCAAAGGATAGGTTGAGCATTGTCTGTGAATGAATCTCAACACAATCTACAACTTTATCTTTCAAGAAATACTTTAAAAACAAGCTTTCCGGTTAATCAATGGGAAGATGCCAGTTTGAGTTTCTAGGAGACCTATAGTGATCTTTGACCAACAAGGTCTAGCCAAATTATTCACACTGATAGTAGGAGTTAAAGACAGACAGACACCTGGAGCTTTCTGGCCATCAAGACTAGCATGATTGGTAAGTTCAATCATATCTATCTCCCACTTTTTACTGTAACTCTCCCCAACACACTTCTACTTCCATATGCACCCCCAGCTCATGTCCTCATTTCTTTTATAAAGAGGCCATTGAGTCCAACTTGTGCAGCATATATACTCCTGAATATGGGGAAATCTACTAAAGTGGACACAGACATATACATGCAAAAGCACTTGAGAATTATGCTTTAAAGAAAGGATGGCTTTCACAGGTAGCTGTAATTAAAAGAAAGAATTTTAGAGGCCATGAATTATTCCCTATAATTATACATTAGGAGTGCATAAAAATTATTGTTTGGAAATCTAATACTAGAAGCTAATTTTTTGGGGGGGCTCTATTATGTTTATGTTCTGCACCTAAAGCACTGTCTCATTATGATCATCTCCATCATCATGTTGTCATCATCATCATCATCTCTTTGCTGTTCCCTTGCTGGAAAAGTAGGCTAATATCCCAAATTCCACACATAAGGCAGGAGGGCAAATATCCAAAATCAGGATTTGTCCTCACATGGGCTAAGATTCTCCCAAACTACTGAGATACAGACTGTGTGGAGGCGACAAAGTGAACAACATGGAGGGGGAACAATACCTCAAAAAGTCCAAATTGCTCTAAAAGATTTCAGAAACTAGAGTTTTGCTGTAGAATGGATGAGTACCAATCAGTACTACAGTCTTGAAATGTTACTGGAGTCTGTTCCCTATGGGTCATAACTGTAGATGGGGAAGATGCCATGGTGGACCACTCTGCTCTGCTGATGAGGTCTTTCCAGCTCATGAGGGCCACTTGTTGATCATGCACTTAAAAACTCTAAATAAGAGCTTAAGATCCGTCACGGTCATGGTAGAAATATATACACCCGGCTAATGTGTACACATTCCAAACCAAGATGCATGGTCTGTTTTCTAACTGTTTTGTTTTCTTTTCCAGAAATACAGATCATTGTAGGACATCATTGTCTTGAAGAGACATAATCAAGATACTTTCAGAAATTTGACTACAAAGCAGTGGAGTTTTTTGAGGAGACTAATGGAAACCCAAAGAGGAGAGTGGCGCAGCCCTGCCGGGGCCTGTTGATGTAATGACAAGATGGCTATGAAACACTGTCAAGGCTTAGGAGATGAAGAGAAAGAAAACATAAATGTGAGAGGTGTTTGATAAATGCAGAAATGCTTTGCTATAGTGCATTTTGGAACTTTTATATAAGGAAAACTGTTAGAAAGCAGTTTTAGAAAGTTTCTCTGTTCTGATGCAGCAAATAGTGTCTGCGTGCTAGGAAGCAGAGAAAATGGGAGCAATTGAAGAAACAAAGGAAGTACCTAATCCTGTTCTGAGCCAGTCCACAGTGTGAGAAAACACCAGGGGATAAGTACTACTATATATCCTACGTCTATCTCTCTGCTTCAGAGAACCAGGAGGATTCGGAAAACTTTTACTCTGACCCTGAAACATTGAAAAATACTGTAGGGATGAAAGATGTGAAAAAGGACATGTGAATATTAATGAGAACTGTCAGCTTGACACAGTCTAGAATCAGCTGGGAGAAGGGCTTCTGGCATCTACAAGGGTCTGTGTTTATAAATGTGAGTGAACCTGCCCACTGTGGGCAGCGCCATCTCACAGGTTTGGGGTGCTTGGGTACATAAGAAGGGGAAGTTAGTTGAATAGTGCCATAGTGTCTTAGTTGGGTTTTCATTTTTGTGAACAGTCACCATGACCAAGGCTACTCTTATAGGGACCATATTTAATTGGGGCTGGCTTACAGTTTCAGATACTCAGTCCATTATCGTCATAGCAGGAAGCATTGCAGCATCCAGGCAGATATGGAGCTGGAGAATGAGCTGAGAGGTCTACATCTGAAGGAGAAGACTAGCTACCACATGGTTAGGACGAGGGTCTCATTGAGCATACCCACAGTTACATATTTCCTCCAACAAGGCCACACCTACTCCAACAAGGCCACACCTCCCAATGCTATCACTCCCTGGGCCAAACATATTCAAACCACCACACATGGGTTACTCCTTCACTCTCTGTTCCTGACTTGAGTGTGTGCTACCTTGACTGTTCTGAAGTGATGGACTGTAACCTTGAGTTGAAAGACAAACAAACCATTTCTCCTTTAAGTAGTTTTTATTGAGAATTTTATTATCACAACAGGAAATGAAAGTAGGGCAGGAACCCAGAAAAAGAACTATCGGGCAGAATATATGGTCCTCAGTTAGCCACAAATGAGAAGTGCCTCACCCGTGCATTAAGAGTCCCCGTCTCAAGCTCCAAGGGACCCCTTCACATGGCTGGACAGACTCAAAATCCAAAAGAAGTATATATGAAAACTTTAATTCTTTTTGGCTTTATCTTTGACTAGTATTTCTCCTTTCTTAGGAGTATTCAAATACTAAAAAAAAAATGTAATGACATTATATCATTTGGTTATAGTTGAATACATTCTAAAGAATCTTATTGGGGTGGGGAGGCAAAAAAGAATTATATTAAGCATCATATAGTCACAATATGGGTGAGAAATAGAGTAGATGGTGTTTTGGCATTAGGTGCACTAAGGGTACCAAAGCATATTAATGCTTGATTCTTAAATACCTGAATGTCCTAAAGAGGGGTGTGATCCCACATATGGCTCTGTGACAATGGGAATTTAATGGACTATGTTGTTCTAAACTATTCCATTAGCTGCAGAGCACTGCAGTGTACCTGGTATGATAAACACAGTAAGATTATGGCACGGCTGATGCCCAGAAACTTTTAGGTGGAAACTTGATATTTTTCCCTATCAAATAGAATAAAGACTAAGTGACAATTACTGCTATTGCAAAGTAGATGCTTGAAAGCAGGTGACAGGCTTGCAGAACTCAGCACTTCTGAATTAATTTGAAAGGAGTGTGTGTAGGATCAAGGTATCTTTGGACTGCCGCTTGGAAACCTTGGGAATGTGAGCCTTGGTGATAGAGTACTTGATTGAGGAGCAGAGTCCTGAAAACATTTCCTTTCCTGTGGTATCTGCTGATCTTAGTTCTACACCATAAAAATACTTAAATTTTAAACAGGCTTAGGAAATCCTGTATAGCTAAACAGACTCCTGAAATCCTGGCTCTGGGAGGCAGAGGCCAAGTTTAGAAAAGAGCACTTGAAACAGTCAGGAGATTCAATATAGGGCAGCCACACAGTGGAATTCCCAGGGCCTGGCCTTGTAATTCAGCATTGGAAGCTGAGGAAGGAAACAATCAGAGGAAACTGACATTAACATTATGTATATAGTTAATACAGAATGGACAATATACCTTAAAGCTTCAAAGAAAGGGAATGCGTCTCAAGGAAATATGATGTTCACATTTTAGCAGAATCTATTGACACTTACCCTGGAAACACACATATACAGATTTCACTGTCCAATTTTGAAAGCTAGGAAACTTTGTGTGTAGTATACAATTAAGAAGGAAAGTTCCAAGGTCCAGTCACCATCTCTTGTTGCTCCCGTTAGTAAGAAAGCATTAGATTTAAAAGCATCATAATTCACTAATACTTCCCCTTCAACTGAAGAGTATTTGGTAAAATTCCATTTAAGTAACAGATTGCTCGAAATAACATGAAATAAAACCTTCATGAGTGAAGAATCAGTAATCAACCAATTTTCTGTTCCGACATTATGAAAACAATTACTACTTACAGGGTCTGGCTCTAGTTCATGATTAGCATTGATTTCTGTCTTGGAAATGGGGACTCTAGAGTGTAAAAGCTAGGGCACTACTTTGTCATCTGGGGCACTGAAGCAAACATCTGACCACCATCAGCCAATCTTTGTTCCACATGGGTTCAGCAGATTAGTCCATTCCTTTCTAGGGGATGATAACAGCCCTCATTGAAGGCACACAGCAATAAATTTTTTAACCTGACATCAAGAGAGATATGAAGCTGCTTTGATGAAGGAGTCTTTGATCTTAGGCTAGAAAGCTCAGAGAAGAGAACAAAGCCCCAGGAATCCAAGCGTGTTCCAAGGCTTCAGTTAAACGCTTTCAGGATCACATTGTTGAGGTGGAAATGTCCTTATCCAAACAAACAAAATAAATGAGCGATCAAATGAACTTCAGAGATTCGGCTTTTAGACGAAACATCCGTCTTTCCAAACAACAGAAACAACACTCATTTCACCCAGGTTTCCATAGCTGAGCTTACATAAACATCTCAGAGATCAATGTCCCTTTGTTAGCCACAAAGAAAATAGTAGATTTATACAGCTTATTCTTAAAAACTGGCCAGATAACAGGCAAATCTTCCTTCCATCCTCCTTTCTTTCCTTCCTTTCCTTTTCTTCTTCTACCTACTCATACACATCTTTGCCTACCCATTCTCATTTTTCTTTGTTTATACTTGTGAATCATTGGTATTTATTGGTATTATCATTGTGAATTCTACTGTGACATCTTCCATTTGCTAGCTATAACGAGCAGTGTTGTTTGCACATTCCTATAAATATCTTTGTGAACATATAAATACAAGTCTACTAACTCTGTTTATTAGCAAAATTGCTGATCACAGAATGAACACACGTACACTTGAGTATTCATTGTAGAGTACGTTTCCAGATCAGGTTTCTAATTTGCATTTCCACTATGGCGATGGGAAAGTTTGCATTCACATATATTTAATGAGGTCAAAGTTTTAATGCTCCTGCTTCTCTGAACTTTTTTTCTTACCCCATCTTTTATTGAAGTATTGCTTTCCTATTGTTTTATATAAACCTTCAATAAAGAAAAGATAGCACCTCCGTCATGTCTCCAGCAAACGTATGACGGTGCATTTTGGTTTTGTGTATGTGTTTTTATGATAGCTATGTCAAACAGATATAAATGACTTTGAAGGGCTCATGCTGCCACCCCCTTAAATTAGATAATTGTGCTAATCTCATTACAGAATGTAAACTTCTTATCAACACCCTTACCTGTCAGTACTCAATGCTATCATATGAAACGTCACCTAAATGTAGTATTGATTAAAAAGAACGAATGCCTTCCCTCACTCCATGTGGACACAGAGTCAAAAATAGAAAACATTTTTTTTTAAAAAATGAAGAAAAAACCTCAGAGAACTCTGTAAAAGGGTTTTAAACAGCAGAATCAGCGCAACCTGGATCTAGTTAGCAGGTGGAAGGGACTTGTAAGAGGTGGTTTCGTTTCTTAGTTTCTCTGAGCCCATGGAAACCCACAAACACATAACTACACATAATTCGAGCTGCTCAGACATCCCTCATGAAGCCGTTCTGCTTACCCAATACTTTATTGACTACGTCTCACCCTGTTACTGCAGGTCTAACTTACTGCAGTTCTGATACCTGAGGAAGCCAACCTCTGCTAATATACCCACGCTACAAATGCATAATGTCAAGCTAGTGGGAAATCCAGTAAAACAACTCCTCAGTCCAAAATATTCACGTAGCTAGAGAATGCTAAAAAAGTTTTAAAAAAAAGAGCTACACACAGTAGTGATGAAGACCCCAGACCCGCAAGGGATTATGAGCTCTGAAGCTTGCAGGGAAAGCAACACGTCCTCAAAATATTCTAGCAAGTTTAATTCTTTAACTCTGAGTGCAATCATGATGCATGTTCTGTTGCCTGCAAACAACCTTATTCTTAAACAAATGTGATCCTCTGTGTGTGTTTAATTTCAGTAAATTATTTTTTCAAAATTATCAAAGACAATGACATTGCCCAGAAATCATTCCTTTTTCCCCTGGGAATATCGCCATTTCAGTCATTGCGCAAAAAAAATCTGCATCATTCTCAGTATGGTGCCAAAGGCAAGTATTCTGCCGCGTAAGGGCTGTCAGTACGTGTCTCCCCACCACTCGTTTGGCATTTAGGGAAATGAAAATACATCCAAAGAATGAGGAAATGGATGCCGACTGGCAGCATCTATTGGCACAGAAAATTGGAAAGGGACACAATGGGAAACAAACAAATGAATCTCCAGTCAAAGTGCCCATTAAGCTTCCCTAATTTAGGTGTTCTATCCTCGGCTTTAAGGACCTGACATGGTGTTGTTGCCAGATTATTTTATCTTGTAACCTGTGTGTGTGTGTGTGTGTGTGTGTGTGTGTGTGTGTGTGTGTGTGTATGTGTGTGTTAATTTTGCATAGGTGATTCCCTAAGGGAAATAAAATGATGCTTCACAAATGCAACCAGAAGTGATACATGTCTACAGCTCAGGTGCATCAGCCTCCCCCGATGACATCAATTTTTTTTTCTTTTCTTTTTTTCGGAGCTGGGGACCGAACCCAGGGCCTTGTGCTTGCTAGGCAAGCGCTCTACCACTGAGCTAAATCCCCAACCCCCACCCCCCATGACATCATTCTTATGAAGCAAAAGGCACTTCCTGCAGAGAAAAGTAAGGCCAAAACTGAATCTTGCTCTTTCAACAACCAAGGAGTGCTGGGATTCTGAGGGACCATAAACTCTCACTACTAAAGACCCACACATTTAGAAAGTGTTACTCAAAGAGAAGTTTAGAAAACAAGCTCCAGAATTCGCTATTTGAATACCAAAGACATGCTATGAGTCTGAATCATTAAACAAAGAAGCAAACTTAGTGAGTCAAAATATTTAACATCTGGCTTTATGAGAGGATTGCAAATAGCCAAGTGCCCCCCCCAAAAAAAAAGCATTTTGAGAAGTTATTTGGAAGGACTTTGTCGAACCTTGAAAAGACTGATGGTCAGGATCTTTGAAGTGGATAAGATATCAAGCGTTCCATTATTCCTGTGATCTAACTTGGATCCTCAAGAAGGAAGGAAAAGAAGTTAGGAAGAAGGCTCAGTGGGTAAGGGTGGGCACTAACTCTGCAGAGAGCCCAAGACTGGCTCTCAGTAGCCAGGGCAGGTGCCCCAAAACCACCTGCAATCTAGTTATGGGCAGATCCAATGGCTCTGGCCTCAAAGAATGTGTACACACACACACACACACACACACACACACACACACACACACACACACACAGAGGCACCTACTGTAAGCACGCAACCAAATAAATAAGTAATAAATAAGTAATCTTAAAATTTAAAATAATTTAATATTACCTGGAAAGATCGTATTATGCATTCATCTTTGTCATAATTAATGATAATTTTTAAAAACACTCACTGCCTAACACCTCAGTTTCCAATGGGGGAGGAGCAGAACTTCCAGGAGCTGCACCTAGACAGTGCAGTGCTGCTTCCCCAGTTCCCAACTCACGCCCTTCTCGGTGGCTCACAAGGGCATTTTCAGTTGCTGCTCAGAAATCCCCTACGTGCGTCTTTCCAGTGCGGTAAAATAAACCTCCATGATAATAAGTCACAACAGCAAAACTGAACGACACACATAAAAACACATTTTAGGTGATTCGTTGCCAGAATAAGAGGAATGTTATAGGGAGAAAGCTATCCAAGGAGATGATATTTGAAAAATACCAGTTGTATTTGAACTCCAGTTCAACAAACACAAGCATAGTCAATCGACTTCATTGTAAACTACTGATGTCATTGAAGGGAGTGGACACTCGTCATCAAGCACCAGAAGGATGTGTAGGCAGATCAATTACTTTAAAAAAATCAAGAATGAAATATGGGGTGATGCTAGATGCTGTGAAAAAAAATAAGAGATTTGATGAAAAACACAGTTGAACTGATGCAGACATACTGGTAATCCTAAGAAGAACATAAAGAACAGATCAAAGAAAATTAAAAATTGATCCATGAGAGAATGAAGGAGAAAAAATTGCATATAAAACCTTACCTAGAAATTTCATAAACAGTAGTCATTTTATTGTCTGAAGCAATCACAAACACTAAAATAAATTGAAAAATACCACCTATGGCATTTATAAATATTTCAAAAGAAGAAACTCAACACCCTGGTAAATAGCAAGACTAGTGAAGACAGCCAAACAATTGTGTTGAAATTTTCAAACAATATCTGAACCAAATAATTATGTGTGAAGAAGTGGCAACATGAAAATAGTAATGTCCTACTTAACATGTAGCATGACTATAGATGAACACCCGCAAGACTCAAATAGAACTGAATCGAACAATTTGTTATTTACGAAAACTATAGGAGCCGATCAATACCCAGTAAAATCATGAAGTATGGGAGAGCTTGAGATGTTTGCAAACGCCGAAACGATGTGTCATTACAAATGGAAGGCATCTAGAGCAATGGGGAAGAGAGCCTTGACTGGAGCTCAGTAGACACATACAGACATGCACACATACATACAGACATGCATACAGACAGACATACAGACATACACACATACATACATACATACAGACAGACAGACATACAGACAGACATGCATACATACATACACACATACATACATACAGACATGCATACAGACAGACATACATACATACATACAGACAGACAGACAGACAGACATACAGACAGACAGACATACAGACAGACAGACATGCATACATACATACAGACATACAGACAGACAGACATGCATACATACATACAGACAGACAGACAGACATACAGACAGACATACAGACATACATACATACAGACAGACATGCATACATACATACACACAGACATACATACAGACAGACAGACAGACAGACAGACAGACATACAGACAGACATACATACAGACATACATACATGTATGCATAGATATTTAGATAAAGAAATAGATTGTTAAATACATATGCTAGCACACATTTCTCAAAATATATTTATCCCCATCTAAAATCACATGCCAAATACAAATGTTATGTGAATTATTCATTTACTTAAGACAAAAGAGGTAATATATATGGGACAGGGCAAGAAAATCTAGTTAAAATAGGACTTCCATAATTACCTATTTACATATTCACACACATATCCATAGAGATGAAGGATGTAAATTTTAATGAAGCAAGTTCTCATAAGAAAAGAATGAGCTAAAAACTATTTTTCAAAGCAAATGATCAAGCAAAAGTCATCTAAAATATTTTAAAATATTAAAATTAAAAATTAAAATTAAAACTCAATAGAAATTAGATAGAAACCTATGAAATAACAAATTGTAGATAAAAATATTAATTTTACCAATATTGCTAAAAACCCAAACAAAACTCAATGAACTATCAGACTTCTAATAATAAAAAAAACATGACAGGACATATGAAAACAAGATACACCACCACACTAACAGAGACGTGATTGTGGCTGCCCACTGGAAACCGACTGTAAAGCCAGCATTTTTTAGAACATTCCTTGCTGTGTGCCCATGGCCCCCAGCTCATCGGTATTTACATAAAAGAAAATTGCTAATTGTATGTTCATTTTGACTAAAAATAAACACAGAAAGAAAACTCTCTTAAGCAAGTGCCCATATTCAATGATGTGTCTGAGGGGTGAGGACCCAGGCCACAGCAGACCATTTCCCAGTAGAAATATGAGTTAATGCTTCATTTCTTGAAAGAGCAAACTTCAACACGTATCTTCAAATCAGAGTCACACATGCAAGCATCACCATATTAATAATTTAACAATTTCAGAAACACTTGTGATAAACTAAAAACAACATAAACATTTTGTCTTGTAGTATCAGATGAAATGAAACACGGAACTGTGAGTTACTTCAGCTATCATAAAATCGTTCCGCATATAAAAGTGGTCAAGATGATATTTTGTGCTGAAAATGGAGAACAGAGGCAAAAAGACTTATAAACTATACAAAAGTATGCAAAACTACATATGCTAAGATAATTGCGTGTGAATACATTCATGAACGTCAAAAACTAAGCATGCTGGGGCTGGAAAGAAGGCTCAGCTACGAATAGCACTGGCTGATCTTGCCAGTTCTGATCAGTTTCAGTTCCCAGCGCCCACAGAGCGGCTCCCGATCACCAGTAACTCCAGTTTTAAGAGAATGCAGAGACCTCTTCTGGCCTCTGGGGCATCAGGTATAACCAAGCAAAACACATAAAATGAAGAATAGATTTCTTTTTTAAGTGATCATTATTGGCAGGGTTTTTAGTAGTGTTTTTATTTTCTTCCTCAACTAGGAACGTTCATTCCTCTGGTGTGCCTGGGAAAGCTGTACAAGGTAGAGGACCCATAAGCTTTGGTTGCAAATGGCTGCCCTTCATACCCAAGTCCTACCATAACTGGAAGGGAAAGGCTCATTTTATATTCCTGCTTTTCCAGTTACAAAATGTGTTCAAGCATACGTGAGGCTGTTGAGAATAAAATATTGCACTATAGTTAACTGCTGAGTACAGTACCTGGTACATAGGAAGAAATCAAAAAGTACTAGGAACTCGCGCAATCATCCTGCAATGGTTACAGACCAACCAAATGTGGGTCCTGGCTGAAGTCTGACAAGGGTGCCCATAGCGAGATGATCTTCAGGTTTAGCTGGTGAGGAATTCTCTGGCTACATTTAAATTCTATCTCCTGGGTTATGTTCAGACAGAAAATTAAATTCTCTCGTGATAATCAATGCCCTCCCCCCACAAAAAACAGCTTTTCGTGTAATTTCAAAATTTCTGGGTGAAATTGTCCTATGTCTACAGATATCACTCGTTTTACAAATAATTCCTCCAGAAGCTACTTCAAAAGTTGTTTTCAGGTACAACCAACAAAAGGTTTGCTGACTGCGACCCACTGCATCATCAGTTACTCTAAGCGGTAAGTTACAGTTCGAGCCTACATAAACTGTTATTACCCCAGTGGAAATGTGTGTGAAAGTTTGTTTCTGTGCTAGACACATCTAGTTCCAAATCCGACTTGATCGAAAATAGTTTGTTGCCATTGGTGAATGTAAGCACTCTGCCAACAGTAAATATTCTACACCTTTGCATGTAGCAGAATATTTTACAAAGCGTTCCTGTCCCCCTAAGAGTCTTGAATGAGGTCCTAAAATTGAGGACAGCAAGTGACAAATGTTCACATCTTCTAAAAGGAGGTGCCAGACACTTCTCCGTAGGCCAGCTAAGATATACGATGAACCTCTGCGTGTTCTCACAGCCTTCTTGGTCTCCTATCACTAGCTGTAGTTGTAATGAATATTAAGGAGGTAAAGGAGCTTTTTAGAAAAGTGGGCGGTCTGGAAGAGGGAATGTCGAGCATTTCACCTCCTCATTTCACACCGTGTCCAAGAGGCATCCCGTTGCAGAAAGATCAGCTATTGGGCATTAGAAACACAGGGCAATGCGCCCAGATGCAGGACACCGGGCAGAGTGATGTCGGAGCCCTTTGCTTCTCTTCCTTAGCCTCGTGTCCAAGTGGAGAGGGAAAAGAATCTGAAGGAACAGACATGAAGCTTGTCAGTGCTCGCCTTCCCTGCCTTTGTTCTGGGGATTCCTGGCAAACCGGGAACTGGGTGCCTTAAACAGTGTTGAAAGTTATGTTGTGTAATATACTTTTAATATCAGAAAATGACAATCCTAATAACCAATCCCTATGTTAACATGATTTCTTCAAAAGCTGAGGTATTTTTCCCAGGAGGCTAGAAGGGGAATTCCAGCCATTGGAGGACAGTGGCAAAAAGAAGGACAAACCTGCTTCCTGGCAATTCAAACTGTCACCTAGTCTCGTCTGTCTCATCTGATGTTGCACACTTGAATATTTTGCAGTATTCTAGTCTTACCCCTCATGGCCCCATGTCTATCATGCTTCTCATAATGTCTTTGAACAAATTAGTCTTTTCTTCCCATGGCTTTTAAGCAGAAGTAGCCACATAGCATTATAGCCTCAAGTGTGCCGCTTCCCCCAAAAAACAGTAAAGTACTTCAAGATGTTGATGATGTGTGGCTTTTCTTTCATTCCCAGAATTTAGAACAATCTCTCACTCAAAACAAACCCTCAGCATTAGCTGAATGAGTTGCTAGGAAATGAACTGACGAGTATGTCAGACTCCAGAGCTGCGACCTATAGCTCTGTGAGTTAGATCTAGAGAATTACCATAGACAGAGGAACATATTTTGTTTTCCTGAAGACTCACCAGAGGGGAGCCAAACCAATGCTGCCTGCGCCAGAAAGATAGAGGTGCAAGTAGTGTCCTGTCCGCATGACTGTGTACGGGCTTGGGAAAGAGCCAACGATACAGAAGCTACGCTAATCCTGGCCTAAAGTATCACACACAAAGCTGACAATACTGTAACCTGAAGCCCAGTTTAGGGAATGCATGGCCATCCTTAGCTAAGAGCAGCAAACACTTAGAATTGGAGAAATTTGAGTTTCCCTTTCTAAAACAAGACACAGACAGAGGTAAACACCATCCGAGCAGGTAAAGCCGTCTAGGAGTGACTGCCTGGAAGCCTCACAGGCTTCCTGTGATAACAGTGTGTGTTGGTTGCACAACCTCTTTGGAACCAGTGTTGTTGTTGTTGTTGTTGTTGTCGTCATAGTTGTTCTTGCTGTTGTTGCTTTTAAGGGTACATTCAGTTTCAAACTAAGTTTACGGACATATTCATAAACCCAGGGAGGTCATAATGTCCCTCAATTGGGCTAAGTTTGAAACAGTTTTCTCTTGCTACATATCTGGACTATTATATTTACTCTAAATAATAAAAACCAGCCAACCAACCAAACAAAAACCAAGCAAGCAAAAATCCCTTATTATCCTTTAGCTACCACTCTGAAGTACAAATGTCCTTCCCAAATTCGTCTAGCTTCATCATCCGGTCTTTCAGAGGACCTGGAGCCATCCCTCTGAAACACAGTGATGGATACAAGCAGTTCATACCACAATCTCCAGTGGACGGTAAGAGCTAAACTCCATCACTGAGAAACCCTTACCCTAAAGCCTCCAGCATTTTCATTAACGCTCACCCCCGCCCAATATTTTCAGAATCTTCTGGGGTTTGCTTCAGTGGAATTGAAGTCAATTTCTTTCCACTGCCTCAACATTCCCAATTAAAGTCAGCATGATCTACTTAACCCCATCTAGTGCAAATTTCCTTTGATGTCCTTCATAGTATGTCAAACTAGGCCACAACAGTTGTTATTAGCTTAAATAAACAAATATGCATGTGTAGCCACACACACACACACACACACACACATGCACGCACACACACATGCACACACACGCACATGTACACACACATACACACACACACACAGACACACACACACACACACACTGGAATTTCATGATATACTATGCCAGCTGTTCCCAATGAAGATCAATTTTTCTTCCCAGAACAAAAAGAAAAAAGAAAAGAGGCCAAGTCTGGGGACCTTCTTTGTTAGCACTGCTAGGAGAAGAACTCAGAGGGTTTGCCACTGGGATCTGATGTGATAAAGGCCAGGGATACTAACAATTTTAGAGCTCACAGAGAAGCCCCTTTCCCACAAAGCATCACGACCTAACAATTTTATAACGGCATGGTAAGGGAGGCAGTTTAAAGAATGTGGATCCTAAGAGCAACTGTGGGTAGGAACCTTATCTATAAATACATAAGTAAGATTCCCCAGGGCACTCTTTTTCTGGGACTTACCCCAGCCAGGAAAATAAGGGTATGCCAAAAAGCCTGCAGTAAAACAGAATCTACCTCCTAGAATAACAGAGTCAGGGACCCACGGAGAAACATATTACATATGTTATGAGAGAGCCCCATTGAGGAATGTGAACCGAAGCAGTACAATTTGTCACATGTGACATGTTAACACCACGCATATTTTGAAAAAATATTCTGTAAGTTGACTCTAGGTAAATAAATGCAATCTAAGGAAATCTCAAATGTACTGACACGGTCTATGCCAAACAAAGGCTTTCAGCCCCATGATTCCTTTATAAAAAATTTAAGATCCCTATAATCCAATTTGCTGCTCTGCTATGTCACCTCACACTCATAATCCACATGAAGATATTTTCTAATGAGAATCTGATGAGATGTTTAATGAGCCTACATAGATTATGAAACTGCCTCTTTGCCTTCGTCTGATTTAGAATTTCATCTGCACTAACTTATTTACGCACTAACAGCTCCAGTCAATCTAACATGAAACCCCACCGCCACTCAATATCTACCTGAGAGCAATGGTTCTCACTCAGTGCCTCCTTGGACAAAAAATAACTATCACGAAGTCAGGTGTCCCCTCAGAATCTGGCAACTTAGCATAAGAAGATTGCTTTGTTTTTTTCTTCATTTGCTCAGAAATACGGTTATTTCAGCAATAACAAAGACTAAATCAATGTAATTCAGTTGTGGTGTAAAGATTTCATTTCATTGGGTCACTGAAATAAACAACAGGAAACACAAATCCTACTTCTCTTCATTTGCATACAGCTTGAAACCTTCTATCAGGGTGAGGCAGTTTAGGAAAACGTGAAGAGTGCAGGTGCAAATAAATTTGTCTTAGTTCATAATGGAAAGATCTATTGACTTTTCATTAAATATATATCAAGCAGTAGCCAGCGAATATCATACCTTAGTTTTGTTTGTCCCACATTTAGAGCTTATATAAGTTATGTTTGGTTTATGCTTTTTTAACAATATACTCAAGATCACTTGCATATCAAGAGCTATCAAGGTTAAAGTGCATTAGTACATGAGGAGCAAATGTGTGTCAGACTCCTCCTTAATATACATCCAATAAGCCATGACCAAGTGTTGGGAGGACCTTTCTGGAATAAACTGACAGCAATGTGAGTAGAAGAGAGAGGTCACCCATGGACTGGAAGCCAGGATAGCTCCTGATGGACCTTGGTCCTACCTCTAGTGTGTATTTTCATTCTGTGTAATAGCCAGAGGTTTGATGGGGCAAGTAAACAATACGTTATGGTTGTGTATGTGGCAGTCAGCAGGATGTTAAAGGTAGCTACCCACTTTTGAACTATTCCCACAGGTCATCATGTTTCAGGTAACAAGTGACGTCGTGGTTGGCAAACGCGTAGTATAAGTAGCGTTGTACATAAATCACGAGTAAATCATAAATCACTATCTGATAATTTCTCTTTTCTATTTTATTCTCCTTTACAAGTCAGTAAGAACCCATGTTTTTAAGTTATCAGAGAACATACACTTCTATTAAAAAATAGACTTAAGTCGAAATCTTCTATCAGTTTTCAGTTTAGACAGACTTGTCAGTTCCAAACTGAATGTGACTTGGATCTTGAAACCCTGAGAAATGAATATCTCATCTTATTTCTGTTCCTCCATAAAGCAGTATTATATTCAAAATTTCAAATTTTATTCTCATTTTGTGAGTTCCACCGGGTGTGTTTTGGTTCGTTCGGCCTGCCATTCCAACTTTAACTTTCTTTTATGTCTATTTTTCAATTATATCCAAAAATTTCAAGTTAAGGAATGAAATCCCCAAACACCAGCTTTCCCTAGTGGCCTTTGAAGATGGGATACTTTAGATGTTAGCAATAGATCAGAGCATGAAGTTAAGAGTTTTACAGTGGGAGAAATACAGAGACTACTAACTCAGCAGAATGAGTCTTACAATAACTTTCAAAGGAAGAAACATGGTCTGCTTATGTCTCTGCCTAAAAGATGCGTTCTTACTGTCTGGACATCCTTTACAGATGAGTCTAGAAGGGACTTGTCAACAAATGAGCACCGGGTCCTGATTCCAAGGTAACAAGACTTTGCATTATTTGTTAAATGATATTACAGAGAGTTTTCATCAGAAATTCTCAACTTTGATAGCATATTAGAATAGCTTATCAAACATTTAAGGACACCAATGCTCAGACTGTCCCTATGTTCTTTAAATCAGAATATCTATTCTGCCACCCAAACATGGGTATTTATATTTTATTACTTTTTACTTTTATTGTTATTTGTGGGATTATACTTTAATTACTTTTTGTTATTCGCTTCTTTCCCTCCCTCCAAATCCTCCCATATACGCATTCCTGCTCTTCTTCAAATTCATGGACTCCTTGATCCTGAGTTGCTATTTTTTGATGCTCTCCCAGGTGAGAAATGGGAGACTTCATTAATCTGCCATAATGGTTAATATTGGCTATCAGTTTGGTGGGACCTAGACTCATGGTAAAGACCAGCTTTCAGGAATATCTGTGAGGGAAGATTAACTGAGGTGGGGGGAACCACTCCAGATGTAGGTAACACCATTGCATAGGCTGGAGTCTGGATAAACAGGGGGAAGCAAGCTGAGTACCATTCCTTGTTTATTAACTGTGGCACTGTGGCACTGTGGCTGTAGTATAACCAGATACTTCACCATCCTATAGATATGTCTTCTCCACCATGATGTTCTTTCTGTATGCCACCAAATTGTTAGGAAAAGCTTTCCTTTCCTCACAACAGGAAAAGCAATGAACAGACATGGTTAACTGACTAATAGAAGGGATTAAAAAGAACATTTAGATTTTGTGTCAGTTGATTTGGACTGTCAACAGGACCCTACCTAGAATCACCAGGGGAAAGAATGAGAAATTATGCAGATCATGTTGATCTGTAGGGGAGTCATCTTGACTCCTGATTGATCTGGAAACAGTCAGATGGATATGGAAGACACCATTTTGTAGCATGGGACCTGAACTCTATGAAGAGAGTTCAATGTGTAGAAGTACAAAGGAGCAAACAGAATTATCTATTCCTTCTCTACTGTGGACTTCGAATATGTTGCTTAAGACCTGCCTTGATTTCCCCTCAATAACGGGCTGTAACCTGGAATTATTTTCAATCCTAATGATCAAAACAAACACACAAAAAGAACAATACTTGCCTTTTAGATTATTTGCAATAGCAACAAAAATAAAATGAAACTAGAACAGATACAGGTACGAAGAGTGAGAGGCCACTGTTATTGACCTCACTGTCTTGTCTTTGGAAAGGATGTTGGATTCCTTAGAACTTTTTTCTGGAAAAGGCCGTGACTGATCAGAAGTTCAGGAGGCTACTTCAACCAGAGCTTGAAAGCCTGGAATAATAAGAATGGCAGGACCAGTGGAGGCCCAGGTCATGTTTCAGAGAGGTACAAAGACTTTATTGGGATTCTATTTATTTCCTCTTAAGTAAGACAGAAGTATTAAATTTATCATAAAAGTATAATTTTAAAAAATCTTTGGTAATAATGGGTTAGTGATTTAATCATTGAAAATAAATAATTTCTATATATATAGCAACCAGGCTTGGCTCAGATATGACAATTTAAAAGACCTCATTTCTACTGGTTTTACATAAAGCCGAGATGTCTGACGCACGAATCAGGGCATAGGGATCACTCCCGTCTGTATGTCCACCACACACAAGACATAATTGAACATTAGGACTATGTCATGTTTTGAATTAAATCCCATTTATTCCTATAATTTTTTCAGGATGTCTTAATTGGTTTATAACCTTTTTCTAAAATTGTAAAAGGCTGTGGCCACTAATATAAACGTTACACTTTGATCTTGCTCAGGCAGATGTAAAGAGTCAAAGATGAAAAGAAAGGACAGCTACTGACCAGGCCCTTACTTTTCCTCCCTTGTTCTATTCTCTTCCTCACATCTTCCCTACCATTTTTATACTTGTCAGGATTCCAAAAGCATACTCTCTGAAGGGCCATTCAAAAAGGAATCTGAACAAAGTTCCCATCTTGAATGTTTCAATTCTTGATTGCTCTGTATGTTTCTTTAAAAAGAGGAGTTATCCTCATTATACCTTAATAAAAATACACGAGAGAGCCAGGGGTCATAGCACATCCCTGAAAATAACAGCATGTGGGAGACTAAGGCAGGAAGATCACTGATTGGACCTTGTCTCAAAAACCCTTTAAAGAGGAAAAGACAAAAAGAAAACACTACATGATACACTCACTCATTAATAAACAATGATGGCAATGCCTTAGTGCAGCATTTAATCCGATTTGTGCATGCTCATATGAAGAAGGCTTCAAATCGCCCACTAAGTGCTTAGTTATCCTCACAACAGTTTTGCCATTGCTGCATCAAAGGGCACATCTTAGCCATCAGGTTATTGCAGCTCATGATCTTCACAGCTGGGCAGAACTCCTAAAGGCTTTCCTACAGCAGCAGTCTACACGGCACCTTCTGGCACTGTGAATGCAGGGAGGAAGCTTCCAATTTAGTTTCAGCTTGATCTTTTGATGTCCTATGACCTAAGTATCTTCAGAGATAAGGTCTTGCCATCAAGTCCAAGTAGACAATGTGGACGAATGGTGATAGATTTTATTGTTTGAAGTTGTGTGGAAATAATATCCTACATTTTCCAAAGAGATTTTCTTTTAGTAACCTATGGCTTCTGGTAAAAACATTTTCTGTCTAGGCAAGAAGGGAGTATATAACACATACTTTAAACCTAGATTAAGATTCCATGGTTGGGAAGGTCATAGGTCATAGTGAGGAGCCTACTACTACTGCTTTGTGAAATAAGCACATTACTAGAGTGTCTTCAAAATACTCAAGTTTAGTGCTTCGCTAAGACTTCATCAAAGAAGCATCTGATTGCAATGAGTAGTGGGTGATACAGACTTAAAACTGGTCAAAATGTTAAGAATAACTGAAAGGTACAGCTTAGTCCTACTCTAAATAAGACATCTATCTTGTTCAATTGAAGGCTCGGGGAATACCACGTAAGAGGGACATGTAAGAGAGCTAGAGTAAGAATATAGGAGCTAAAGAATGGGGACATATGCAGCAAAAAAAAGACAGAAAAAGAAGTGGAAAGGAAAGAAAAGGAAAAGAAAAGAGAAGAAAGGAAAAGAAAGGAAAGGAAAGGAAAAAAATCTCCTCAGAATCTCAGAAGGTTAGATGACCATTGTACTCATGGAATCACTACTACTGATGTTACTTCCACAAAAGAAACGTACATAATTGTACCCATCAATATACAGATAAAGACAAGGCCCTTGAGGACCCATCTCTCTATGAAGGATTAATGTCAGTTAATGTTTGCTGGAAGAAGGATGGCCCTCTCTTTAATGGTGTAGTCACTGGTAAGTTGCTCTAATAAATAACCCTTCATCCACGCTCATGTAAGCAACTCTAACTACATTCAGTGGTTTCACACATTATAATAGAAGGATGATTTGTCAGAAAGAAAGAGCTCAACAGGAAGGAGGAGGATGAAAAAGGGTCAAAGAGGGTGAGGACATTTGTTAGTCATTGTATGCATATAAGAAATCACCAACTAATTAAAATATATTAAGAAGAAAACAAAATTCTTGAGTAATTTTTAAATTTTCATATAGTATATATTATAAAACTTTAAATGTTCATAAGATTTTTTAATAAACTACATTGGATATGGTATGTGGCTGAATTTTTTTACATGAGAGAACATTTCAGTAGCATTTCATATTTTTTCTTATGAAAAAATATGTGTACACTGGCTCCAGTGTGTTAGAGACTGTTCTGGATTGTAAGGGCACACAAGGGAACAAAGACAATGACTGAGTTTATTTGGACTGTCATAACAAAATGTCATAAACTGAGAAACATATAAACAATTTATTGGGAAATTTTACTTCTCAAGGATAGGGTAGGAGAGTGGTAGAAATTCCAAAATGAAAATATGAACATATGAGACCCCCAGAGGGAACCTGTTTTCTGGTTCATAGATCTCTGGAGTTTCTTTTACAAGATCACTAATTCTTTTCTATCCTTATAACCTAATCAACTTCTTAAGACTCTCAACTCCATTCCACTTGGAGCCAATATGTCACATAGGGACTTGGGGATGCATAAATGTTTGTAGTACAGAAATAAAATTTCTTCTCTGTGGAATTTATATACAAAGCAAGCAAAACAGACAGCAGAAAATAAGTAAGTGAAAATATCAGCAATTCTGGTCTTAAAGAAAGGAAAATGCTTCTGGATTTCTGCTCTCTTAAAAAGAACAGGTTAGATCTGGTCTACATCTCTACCTGAAATCACAAATCTGCACTCCTCCGTAAACAGGAACAATAAACTCTGCCTCCTGCCACCTAGGAAAGCCAGTCACAGAGGCCTGCTATCACCAGGCACTAGGAAGCCAGCAAACACCAGAGACAACCAGATGGCTAAAGGCACGTGCAGCAACACAGTCAACAAAAATCAGTGCAATATGGCACCACCAGAACGCAGCTCTCCTATTACAGCAAGCCCTGAATATCCTAACACAACTGAAAAGCAAGAATATGACCTTAAATCTCACGATGATGATAGAGACCTTTAAAGAAGAAATAAGTAAATCCTCTAAAGAGATACAGAAAGATAGACTCAAGCTGATGAAGAAAATGAATAGATTTGTTCAGTAGAAATGGAAACAAAAAGACACACACACACACACACACACACACACACACACACAGAGGCAACCATGAAGGTGAAAAATTTAACAGCACATCTGAAAGTTCTACAACAAAATAGAAGCAAATACATCCAAGTGAAGTAGACAGCAGGAAATAAAGTCAGGGCTGAAATCAACCAATTAAACAAAGAGAACAATAGACAGAGTCAACAAAATCAAGAGCTGGTCTTTTGAAAAACTCATCAAAAAGAGACAAACCCTTAGCCAAACTAAAAGGCAGAGAGACAGTATCCAAATTTGAAAAATCAGAGATGAAAAGAGAGACACAACAACAGATACTGAGAAAATTAAAAAATCATAAAGTCTTACTTTAAAAGTTTATATACCACAAAATTAAAAAAATCTAAATGAAATGCATGATTTTCTAGACAAATACCAATTACCGAAGTTAAATCAAGACCAAGTAAGCTATCTAACCACTACTATAGTCCCTAAAGAAATAGAAGCAGTCATTAAAAGTCTCCCAACCAAAAGAGCCTAGGGCAAGATAGTTTTAGTGTACAATTCTACCAAACTTTCAAAAAAGAGCCAATACCAATATTCCTCAAACTATTCTACAAAGTAGAAACGTAAGGAACACTGCCTAACTCATTCTATGAAGCCACAATCAGCCTGATACCTAAGCCACACAGACTCAACAAAGGAAGAGAACTTCGGACCAATTTCTCTGATGAACCAACCAAAGCAAGATATAGGAAGCCAGTAGCCAAATAAATTAAATGCACAGAAACTTAAAAGCAATACTAAAATAAGGGACAAATGAAGCTGTCTAATCTTTCCCTATCCATTCAGTATAGTACTTGAAGTTCAAGCCAGAGCAATAAGACAAGAAAAGAAGATCAAGGGTATACAAGTTGGAAAGGAAGAAGATAAAGTATAACTATTTGTGGTGATATGATAGTATATAAAAACAACCCAAAAAATTCTACCAGAGAACTCCTATACCTTCAGCAAAATGGAGGGATAAAAAAAATTAACTCAAAAAATCACCAACCCTCCTTTATGCAATTTATAAATGGGCAGAGAAAGAAATGATGGAAACAACAACCTTACAATAGCCACAAATAATACAAAATACCTTGGTATAATTATAGCCAAGCAAGGGAAAGACCTATATGACAAGAACTTTAGGTCTCTGAAAAAATAAATTGAAAATATTCAAAGATGGAAAGATCTTCCAAGTTCATGGATTAGTAAGATTAACTTAGTGAAAACAACCATCTTACCAAAATAAATAAATAAATAAGTAAATAAATAAATAAATAAATCTGCAGTTTCAATGCAATTCTCATCAAACTTCCAACACAACTTTTTGAAGACCTTGAAAGAGCAATTCTCAATTTTATATGGAAAAACAAAATAACCAGGATAGCTAAAGCAGTACTTAAAAATAAAAGGACTTCTGGAGGAGGTATCATCATCGCTGCTCTCAAGATGTACCACAGGAAAATAGTAATAAAAACTGATGTTCATATAGAAGAAAACAGGTGGGTCAATAAAAAGGACATCAAAGACCAGAAGTAAGCCTACGTACCTACAAATACTTGATTTTTGACAAAGAAGTCAAAATCATACAATTGAAAAAAAGAAAGCATCTTCAAGAAATGGTGCTGGTCTAACTGGATGTTTACATGGAGAAGAATGCAAATCGATTCATATCTATCACCCTGCAAAAACCTCACATTCAAGTCGATCAAAGACTCAACATAAAACTGAATAGAATGAATTTAAGAAAAGAAAGTGGCAAATAACCTTGAATACATTGGTTCAGAAGATGATTTCCTGAACAGAACACCAATGGCTCAGGCTGTAAGAACAACAATTGATAAATGGGAGTTCTTGAAACTGAAAAGCTTCTATAAGGCAAAGGACCCTGTCAATAGGACAAAGCAGCAGCCTACAGATTGGGAAATGATTTTCACTAACCCTACATCCAATAAAGGTCTGATATTGAAAATATATAAATAAACCAAGAAGTTAGACACAAACAATCCAATTTAAAAATGGGGTACAAAGCTAAGGAGAGAATTCCCAAAAGAGAAATCTTGAATTGCCAAGAAGCACTTAAAGAAGTATTCAATGTCCTTCCTTAGTCATCAGGAAAATGCAAATATAATGACCCTGAGTTTCAGTCTTATACCTATCAGAATGGCTAAGATCAAATATTCAAGGGATAGCACATGCTGGTGAGGATGTGGAGAAGGAGGAACACTCTTCCACTGTTGGTGGGAGTGCAAACTTGTACCTCTAATCTAGAAATCAATCTGGTGGTTTCTCAGAAAATTAGAAAAAGTTTGACCTGGAGACCTAGTTCCTGGGCATATACCCAAGAGATGCTCTATCATACCAGAAGAACATGTGCTCCACTATGTTCATAGCAGCTTTATTCATAATATCCAGAAAATGGAAACACTTCAGATGCCCTTCAACTGAAGAATGGTTATAGAAAATGTCGTTCATTTACACAGTGGAATACTATTTGGCTATTAAAACCAAGGGCATCATAAATTTTTCAGGTGAATGGATGGGACTAGAAAATATTATCCTGAGTGAGGTAACCCAGACCCAAAAGGGCATGCATGATATGTACTCACTTATAAGTTGATATTAGCCATAACATACAAGATACCCATGCTACACTCCGCAAACCCAAAGAAGCTAAGTGAGAAGGAAAGGCCAAGCAGAGATGCTGGAATCTCACTAAGAAGGGGAGATAAAATGGTCATAGTAGGTAGATGGAGGGCAGGAACTGGGTGGAAGAAGGGAGGGAGAGGATGGGGAAAGGAATGAAAGGGTTCAGAATCAGGTCTGTGGAGAGACAAGAGAGAAGGCCAGAGGGCCAGGAGAATGAGTAGCTCATGGTAGAGGTTTGAGGACAACTCTAGGACATGCCAGAGATCTGGGATGGGGGATACTCCCAGGAGTCTATGAGGATGACTTTAGCTGAGAAGTTGGGATATGGAAACTGAAGAGGGTACCTTCTGTAACCATGCAGGAGCCCCAGTGGAGGAATAACAGCGTCACCACACCCACAGAACCTTTCATCCAAAAGTTGTCCTGTCTACAGGAAATGTAGGGACAAAATAAAGCACAGACTGGAGGAATAGCCAATCAATAACTATTCTAACTTGAAACCCTCCCATGGGCGAGCACCAATCCCTGACACTATTAATGTTATTCTGTTATGCTTATAGACAGGAGCCTAGCACAGCTCTCCACTGAGAAGCTTTACCCAGCAACTGATTGAAACAGATGCAGAGGCTAACAGTCAAACTTAGGACAGAGCCTGGGGACTCTTCTTTTTAAAATTGGTTATTTGATTTATTTACATTTCAAATGTCATTCTTCCCAGTCTCAGTCTCCCCTCCACAAATACCCCAGCCCATCCCCTCCCCTTTGCCTGTGAGATGGTGTTCCCCCACCCACCCATTCCCACCTCACCCCTCACCACTCTAGCATCCTCCTACCCTGGGGCATCAAGCCTCCACAGGACCAAGACCCCCAATCCCCACTGATGACAGATAAGGCAATACTCTGCTATACAGAAGAGTTATGGGAAGGATTGAGGGCCCTGAAGAGGATAGGAACTCCACAGGAAGACCAACAGTGTCAACCCATCTCAACATTGAGGGTTCTCAGAAACTGAATCGTGAGTGGGACCTAGGCTCCACACACATATGTACCAGATGTGCAGCTCTGTCTTTGTGGGGGTCCCCCAATAAATGAAGTGGGGTCTGTCTCTAAAACAATGTTACCTGTCTGCGGAATCCGTTCCCTAACTGGGCTGCCTTGTCTGGCCTCAGTGGGAGAGGATGTGCCTAGACCCACAATCTTATATATTTTGGCTCTGCCAATTGAAGTATCACAAAAGTGCCAATTTTTTTATGTCCAGAGTCATCGGAGTTGTCTGTAAGAATTGTCATAAAAGTAAAGGGAGGATGTAGACTTGTAGCAGGGCCAGGAGATATCTGGTGGCTGTGGCTACACCCTCTCAGAGAAGGAACGAGGGGGGAGAGGGAGAGAGAACTGTGTGAGGTTAGACTGGGAAGGGGAAGGAGCAATCAAGATGTAGGGTTAATAAAGTAATAATAATAATAACAACAATAATAATGATAATAATAATAATTTTAAATTAAAAGGACAAGTTAGACAGGGCAGATCCTGACGAAGATGCTTTACATAGTGGTGATATTTGATCTGAGATGCTGATAAACAGCACTCAGCAACACGGACATCTCAGGTACAAGTGTGTGAAGAAAGCAGAATGTTGTCTTCCTGGAGGCCTTTGATTACCTGAGGCAGACGTTGTCACAAGATACAAGTGGTGTGATCAAGCCATCAAAATGCTTTGTTGTCAGTTTCCTATGTCTTGTCTCAAGGCACCTTGAAGTCTCAGTCCATCCTTCCTTCCTCAGAAGCCTAAGGGAAACCAACCCCTTTGTTACATCACTACCATTCTCAAGGAGAATCCACATGACCACATGTCTCCTACATTTCTTAACAGATATGGAGTTAGGACAGGTAAATAGCATAAGAATCTGTGATGCCCTTTACTCTTACGACAATTTTTACAGACACCTCCAATGACTCTTGACATCAAAATTGGCACTTTTATCATACTTCAATTGGCAGAGCTGAAATATGTAAGACTGGAACAAGTGCTTGAGTTCATAGTTAGAAGCCTTGTCTATAGATAATTGCTAACAATTATACGGTCTACTACAGCTGTTTGGGCCACACTCGATTTCTTTGGCACAATACGTTATGACTTTTGCTGATACGGTATGCTGGTCCTGTCCTAGAGGGCCGGCCCTTAGGAGGTAGATGAAGAATGATAGTGAGTTTGAAAGCTCCCTCTACCACATAGGAAGACCCTGACTGGAAGGGGAATATGAATAACAGTTAATCATACTGTGATTTTTAAAAAGAGATGGATCACCTCACATGCAAGAAGTGTCCGATAAATAGGTAAGCTGGGAGAAAATGGTATGCAAATAGATATGTACATGTGATTTGAGATCACTGTACTTTTACAGATAAAGAACTAAGTAGTAAAGAAGAGACTTGAATTATAAACCCTGAAGTAACCTCCTAAAAGCTCTTTCATGTCTATGGTTATCTAAGAAGTAGTCTTCACCAATTTTTACAGCAGGGAAACATTTCATGTTGGAATTGGAAAACCTGAAAGCCGAAGGTGTCCTGACTCAGCCATAGAGTTTGTACACAGCAAGCTTCAGGCGTGATGCTCGTGAGACATGGAGACGACAATGCTAAAGGACCCCTCCAGTGTACCCAGTGCTCCTCAGGGTTCTCCACACATTAGATGACTTCCTCCACACTACAAAAGACAGCCCAGAGGACCATTCTACATTTGAAAAACAAATCCAAAAGAGAATGGGATATCTGTGTCTACACCCAAGGAAGAGACAGAATTCAGAAAGATGAGAATAAAGCAGCTTTTACCCTAAGACTCTCAGGACCACTCTTTGAGAGACAGATAAGAGAGAGAAGGAAGCTAACTGAGTGAGTGTAGAGAGAAAGCTCTTGTGTTATGTACATCTACAATTAGCGAAAGCATCTTATACAATTTATACACATGTAATGTTCTGTGACTAAAACCAGTTTGAAAATCATTGAGCCAGTAAAACAAGGGCCTTTGATAAACTGTAAAGTGATTTACCACTGCCATTTTTAAACACCATTGTGGCTGTTTCTTGGTTCCTGTGAAAATTTAGATGCCTACTTTATTGGAAAATTGCTTAATTAGATAATATTTCTCAAGAACAGGCATTGTTTCAAGTCAAAGATTCATTTCGGCTTCTACCATTCTGTGCAAGAAGCACATTTGAAACATGGTTCCTAAAGGGATTCATTCAGTGGAGGGAGCAGAAACAGTTGACTAAACTCTTACACAATTGTAATTCACACAGGGTCAACCCAGTCAGTCCTCCTGAGCAGAGGAGAAACATGCACACCATCCTGGTTGTTTTGCTGACATCAAAAGAATGTTTCCCACTTTACTGTGTTGGAAGTGAGGGCCCTAAGGGTCTCCATTCAATTACCAGCACTTGGATATTTATTCCAGGGTCACAGTCAAATACCGAAGGATACTGAAAATAATCATTGACAACAGGAATCTGACCCAGTACAATGTATATTATTGGTCCTAAAATGGGAAACAATTACACAATGCTGTATGTGGTGAAATCAATATAATATAAAGCTGTGTCACGCCTCAAATGAACCAGGCCCAGGTTCAAGTGCTTCACATGTAGCTGTCAATCATTCCTAACCATGAAACAACACACTGAAGACCATGATCCTTCTATCACAACTGTGGCTCACAGAGAGCATGTAACCTGCAAAAGCAACATAGAACACTGATGATTCCAGGCCTGGGATCTAGCATCGGACACGAAAATGCTACTTTTAATTTTAGTTTTGAAGCTATTATGCTAAAGTAAAAAAGGATATATTCCAGCAAGGGTCCTGACAATCTTAACTCCACGTTTGTCCTGGGAATCTCCTTAGGACCTTTTCCAGATTCACATTTCACACCCTAATCTATACCCTGGTATTTGTCTGGAATGTACAGCCGAGATTGCAGATGAATCTGGGGGTTAGAAGTGAACGCTAAGACTTAATGTCTTAGTCTTAGCTCTCCCTTGCAGGTTGCCTCTGATTGGGTACATAACTCTATTGAAAGATGTAACTTTCCTAAGAGATGTACTTGCCCCCAGATTTGGACCTCCTCTCTTCTTTTCTAACTAACTCTCTTTTTACCTCCAGTTAAGGGAACTCCACTCTGTACTTTAACATAGGAAGTGGCTAACCATGAACACACTGCTCTGCGAACTCCCTAAGAAATACAGTGTCACCAGTATTTCACATTATTGCAATGAAGTGGAATCATCTGTCATAATGGAAAATAATTAGAATGTGTATTAATAAAGTTATAGTAATATAACAGAATGTGGGATTTAGTTTGGGGAATACTCTCCTAGATGAAGATATTTTGTAAATTGTTCTTTATTCTGTGTACAGAAGCAAGCATGGACACAGATTTTTAAAGCACAATTATTTCTAAAATGTGCTATTGTTTATGAGTACATATTATAGACATTTTGTGTTCCTGTATGGAAGGCTTCCTTTAACAGTGATGGGGAAAGATGGACAGACACACACACACACACAGACACACACACACACACACAGAGACACACACACACAGACACACACACACAGACACACACACACAGCATAAACTTTGTATAGGACAGGAAAACAGAATGAAGAGTGTCTTAGATATTGGTAAGCATACATGTGTCAGCTCATAGAGTTCATGTGACTCTACTTTAAGAAGCAACCTTGCTGGGTCCCATCATTTGGAAGGTTTCACAAGGCTGCCGTCCTCTAGGTCTCACACAGCTCTCTTGGTTGGGATGAGCTACCTTAACCACACAATGAACAATGGACGTTGGTTGTTAGTAGCAGGCTGCTGTCAGCATTCCATCACGTAGGCCACAGGGTTGGGGAATTGAGTCTCCCTTCCTACTACTACTGGCTTCCTCAACCAAGAGCAACATGGGAGAGCAAGGGAGGGGCTGTGAGTCAGCTTGAAACGTCACACCCACTCTAAGTATTGTATTAAGGGCAGAAGTTGTCACTGATCATTAAATGCGTTCACTATGGTGGGAATCCTTGAGAGGGGCCACCCACAGTGGTCTTCACCCCACTCTTCATATCTCTCATTAATCTAGAAGATGCCGTACAGACTCAACTACAGGAACATCTGAAGGCATTTTTCTTAACCGAAGCTCCCTCTTCCCCAATGACCCTGGCTTATGACACGGTGATTAACACATATTGGCACATAAACCATGGCAATACTGGAGCTCCACTCAGGCAGACCTGACATAGTCATAGAATTTACTTCATGGGCCAAATTTGCTAAGAATGGAAGTTGAAGATAGCACGTTATGCTGCACTGCTACTTTGATAGCCATTTGTAAACTAGACTAAATCAAATGTTTGGTAAGGGGAGCCATTTTCAGACGTGTTACAACAGCTTATGGAAAAGAGGAACAGAACACAATGAGTGCTACGGTCAGCTGCGATTTGGGACAAGGGAGAGAGGAGGTTCAAATCTGGAGACACTTAGCAAAGCTATGTCTTTCAAGAGAGTGATGTAGTAGATCAGAGGCAACCTGCAAGGGTGATCTAAGACTAAGGGCAGCTCCCTGGAACATTGCTCAAGTGCAGCAGTGTATTGACAAACATGAACTTCGGTAGCTGTAGAAAATTTTAAGCAACCATTAATTATAATTTTACCATGAGTCACGAGGACTCAAGACAAGAAGTGCAGTGTACAAATGTGACCATGCAAAACAAGCAACACATCCTCCTTCTCCATGCCTTTTATCTTATACAAAAATCATTTTGTCACAAAAGTTCCAAGTAAACATCAATACTCGACAAGATAACTGTTTGCTGATGTGATTATATTTTTAAATCAAAAGGATCAAAAGAATTAAAAATTAATTGTCACAACTTTCTGGGTATATACAGAATGACTGTAGGAAAAACTCAATATTTATATCCCAGTAGGTCTAGAAACTCAAATTTCTTTTTATATTATTGTTACTGTTCACTAGAAAATTCAGGATTCCCAATTAACCTAAAAAGACTAAAGGTACAAAATTGTACTTAAAATGAAATGTTAAATATGTACAAGTTATTTTTCTACAAGTGACAGCTGTTTTACTCTGCAAATATTCTATGTGTATTTCAAAATTTACCTATGTGGTCTCTTCAGTCCCTTATTTTCCTTTTATTTTTTTTCCAAACATTTTTTCCAAACATTTTTGTAATAAGTATATAATATTTTTACTTATTACAAAATGAAAACCTTAAGGCAAATAAATGTTTTATTCTCAAACAAATCACAACAGAATTTAATCAAATATAAAAGGATAGAGTTGTGGGTTTGTAATATGAATCTCAAATTGCCTTTCTAGAACACTCCCATGCACACATGCTAATTTGTTCAGTATGTAGGTGCTAGGGCTTTAAGGCACTTAAGATTTTGCTTGGAATTTATTTCCTTGTAAGATCACTATTCATATACTTACAAGTGACTGCGGGAATAAAATTAAGGAAACTCACTTTTATCCTTAAATTGATTGAGAAAGTCTCATTTTAATTGATTCTAGGTATTCTGCTTGTTATTTGAAAATTATATCTTTGCTGAACAAGGAATCTGAGACTTACCTAATGATCCAAACTCTCAAATGAGTTGGTTCCTTGGGTAATCCTAAGGATTGGATTTCTGCTTAATGTAATTTCAAGAGATTGATATATTTACTCTGCGAAATTACTGATGATTTAATTCGTAGATATCTCACACACTGGATCATATCCAACTTCTATATTTTATAAATATCTCATTTTTCAACAGTCACTACACTTTGTTAAATGAGATGAATGTATATATAAATAAATAAATAAAAAATAAATAACCCACATGTTGATTCTGAAATATTTTAAAGCAAATACAATGCACTTACCTGAAAAAAGATGGAGTCTTAACATTAATCTTAATTTTCTTCAGATCTGTTTTTCAGACCCCTTTAAAATTGTAGAGCAATCATTATTATAGCCTCCCACCCCAGATCTACACTTAACACCATGAACTATGAAATGATTTCTAAGAAAATAAAACAAATAAACCATCAAAGTAATACTAGCTAAAAAAAAAATAAAACATAGGTCCTGACATCAAGGAGATGGAAAATATAATCAGGGAAATTAAGTTAAATTATATAAAACAATTAAGGAAAATTAAGTGTTATGATGTTTAACAGGATTTCCCAAAATATCCACAAAATGTTAATAGATGTTTCATTATAAAGCGTTAAAGGCTTCTGTGGTCAAATAAGTTTGGGATATATTTCATAAGACATTACCCTCTTGGCAATTCACAATTCCATTAGCACTTTAATAACTAAAAAGTTTTCCCACATGAGAATGGCTATATAACTCAAAATATCAAATATTTCATTGGCTATAGAAGCACTTGCTAAAATTGCCTTCTTAGAACAGAGAAACAAATATATTAGAAGTTCTAGGGTCAAAGTTCAACACATTGATGTCAAACCTGTACATAAATCAATGGTTATTGATCTTGTCTTGATAATAGGTACAAGTACTGGCTTCAAGAACAAAAGTAAATGTCTAATCAAGGTTTATTAAAAGTCCTTGGGTTTTGGCCAAACTTTGTCTAATAATTGCATAGTAGTTAAAAATGCCAGGCTGGTATGATCAGTAGTTCCACTGAGAGGCATGTACTCATGTGGACAAGGGAATTATGAGACAGTATTTTGTCCATGCCCTGCAAAGCCCACTAGGTTCTAGGCATGTCCAAACGATCTCTTGAAATATCTTTAGCTATGGTATATCATCTGTCCTCTTGTTTGGTGAGGACATAAGCCATCCTCTATTGGTCTAGTCTACAAAGAGAAAGATCAGCACAGAGGAAAATGTCCTCAGTTCTTCCCAGGTGAAACAGCAGGTAAAAGGAAGGCAAAGGGTTCAGAAACTCCTCCCAACCTCAAGTCACCCTGAGGACTACACTGTCCACCAGCCATAGGGGTAAAAACCATAGTTACATGAAATGCCCAACAGGAAGGTATAACAAAACACTGCAGGAATTAGTATTTAGTAGCCCTAGGGACCACACTCCCCATACTCAAACCCATAATCTTTACTCTTTAGCAATCTATTTCCATAATGATTTCCTCCTTCATAATAAAAATGGCGCTCAGCGGTTGGCTTAATTCAGCAGTGCAACAAACCCTGCAATCAAGAGAGACAGGTCTTAACTGTTTTAACCTAAAACTTCAAAGACAGTTGAATTCTTCTCTCCCCTTCTCTGTAAGCCATCTGGAAGGGACCTCACAGTGTGATTCTTCCCACCAAAGCATCTATCAAAGTGCCCAAAATTAGATTCTGGCTTCGTCACTCCCCAGACCAGCCTTAGAGGTCAGAGTTAAAATAATGATGAGTCAAATAGGCTTTTGAGAGACCGTTGAGATATTTCAATGGGCTTTGACTTAGATGTTTAAAAACAAAATTGTGTTTTGGCTTCTTCTGCTCCTCTACATACAGGCTATAATACTAAAACTCTAGTTAGATGTCTCCCGTCCAGAGACCTATCAATGTCTTCCCTTCATCCCTACATCTGAAAGTTATACAACTGAAGCCACTGGGAAATGTTTGGTGGTCTTTCATTGGACAGGGACTCCATAATATCCCCCCATTTAGCTAGAAGAAGCCATACTGGTCAGCATCCCAAGTCTATGATGACAATTAGGTTTCTTTCTTCAGAGAGGAAAATGATGAGAACAGGAAGGAGAAATTGGGTAGACTGCTAGGAGTTTTTTAAAAAAGTGATCAGTTTACTTTTGGCTTAAAGTTAGAAACGTTCTTGGGCTTCTTGGCAGCTGCCTTTTTGCCGGAGGCCAGAGAGGCTAGGCGTATTAGGGAATCCAATCCCTGATTAAGTTCCAAAATATTTTAGGGTTACCTCTTCGAGGAGGACACTGTCAGAGTAGCCATAAGCCTCATTAAGAAAGAAAAAACTCTTGTGTCTTCTCTTGGGGCTCTTTTCCTTCTCTTTGTTTGCCTTGTTCAACTTTGACGTGATGGTTTTTGTTTTATCTTCCTGTATTTTATTTTGTTATGTTTTGCCGTTATCTCGTAGAAGTCTGTTTTTTTCTAATGAGAGACAGAAAGGCCATGGATCCAGGTGAAAGCAAATGTGAGAGGAACTGAGAGTAGAGGGATGGGCAGCTGTAATTATGATATAAGAAAATCATATCATATGATATGTAATTGTAGAGAAAATAGCTTTTAACAAAAGAAAAAACTAACTTTCGAAGTTGAAAAAGAAAAATCTCCTGAGAATTACAACTTGACTGTCATGATGTTTCTCTTTATAATATAAATCACCTAAATATTTAAATTTGCAACTTAAAAGTTATTTCAAAACTCAGCGGTGAATCAACTAAGATACTAATCTTTCCTAAGATCTGCATACTAACGATGGGGCTTATCCTCTCTGCCCTGCAGATGTATGATTAAGTAAGTTCCTTCTTTCTTGTGGACTCAACCCCACATCCATGAGGTGAGGATCCGTGTTTTAATACTGCTGTGAGGTTTAAATTAGAGAATGTGCTGTGTGTACACAGGAAGAGATAGTCAGGTTTACATTGCTCACTGCCATTACATTATTTTATGCTGCCCTGAAAATGCAGTGCTATCGTTTCTCTTCCTGCAAGAGTATTTTATATTATATACATATTTTGACCTTTTTTTTTGAGACAGAGCCTTGGTACATACACCATAGTTTCCTTGAACTCATGATCTTCTTATCTCAACCTCCTGGGTGATGTACTTTAAAAGTGTGTGCTCTGCCAGTGGAAGGGGAAGCCCTGGGTCCTGCTAAGACTGAACCCCCAGTGAACTAGACTGGTGGGGGGAGGGCGGCAATGGGGGGAGGGTTGGGAGGGGAACACCCATAAGGAAGGGGAGGGGGAAGGGGGATGTTTGCCCGGATACCGGGAAAGGGAATAACACTCGAAATGTATATAAGAAATACTCAAGTTAATAAAAAAAAAAAAAAAAGAGAGGAGGAAAAAAAAGTGTGTGCTCTGCTTTTTTCCCTCCGTCCCTCCCTCCGTCCCTCCCTCCGTCCCTCCCTCCCTCCTTTGCTTGCTTCCTTCCTCTCTACTCTGTCTCTCTCCATCCCTCATTCTTGCTTTCTTTTCTCTCATTTGAAGTAGATTGTTATTGACCCTACCTCAGCCTCAGTAGCTGGAAGTGTGTTTATTTTGACTTTCTCTCTTACCCGTGATCCTTCATCAACTTTACTTTATTATCTATAAGGTGTTCATCACCTAAGAAAATTTTGTCTGTTAAAATGAGTGGGCAGAAGTGCTGGCAAACACAGAACCTGTTTTTATTGTGAGGTTCTGCTAAATGCTCACTTAACACATTTTAGGCTACATTGTTTTAATGGAGTTTAAAGTTTATTGTAAAAAGTTACATTGTTACCAGAGAGGAAAATATTCTCACAGTCAAAGGAACAAATAAGGATTGAAGGAGCTGAAGGGGCTTGCAACTCCATAAGAACAGTAATGCCAACAACCAGAGCTTCCAGGGACTAAACCACCACCCCAAGGCTATACATGGACTGACCCATGGCTCCAGCTGCATAGGTAGCAGAGGAGAAGCCCTTGGTCCTGCCAAGGCTGGATGCCTGCACTGCAGGGGAATGTCAGGAAGTGGGTGGGAAGGGGTGGTTGGGGAGAGGGAGCACCCTCATAGAAGGGGAGGGGATGGGATAGGGGGCTTATGGCCGGGAAACAAGGAAAGGAAATAACTTTGGAAATGTAAATAAAAAATATCCAATAATAATAATAAAAAAGAAACAAATGACCCACACAAATTACTCATCCGGTAACCAACTGAAGACATTGTGTTGCTTCCAGTGTTTTAGTTCAAACTGCACTGTGTTGAACATACAGCAGCATGCATTTCCAACTTCTTTCCTTAAATTTGAAAGATAAAACTCAATCTGGGGGAAATTATTTGAGAAGCAAAGACATCATTCGGATGTTGCCAGATGAAGACGAAAATTTGCACTGACGTCATGCTGAAGCTGGAGGATGAGAGCAACAGGAGACTGATCAGAAAGCAGAGTCCTGGATGGGGTTCCAGAATACAGAGCCCCAGACAAGTTCCCAAGAACTTTCTAGAAATTCATATTCAGGCCATTAGCTCTGCTGGCTAAGCTTTTTTGTGTTTACAGACTAGCAATCTGCAGTTTAGTCTTCCCTCTGATTGTAAGGAGGCTCGTGACTCACAACACTGGCTTAGATTATGAGTGGGAGGCAATCCCAGGGTTCCAAGTACGAAAGACGCACACAGCCATATTAGAGCTCAGGGCGGAGATGTGTCACATAATGGGCCCAGAATCTTTTTTTTTCTGATGTCTTCCCTTGCTTTCAGGTTTTAGCTGTACTTTGGTGAGCATCTTCACAGTCTAAAAAATCATTTCTCAACTTTCAATTTCTCCTTCCAATCCACCTGCTAGGCCAAGCAGTGCCAAGTTTATAACCCTTAATCAGCTTCTCCCGTTTACACCTTCTCAGCACTGCACAGGTCTGCTTTTCAGCTTGAAAGCTCCTCAGGGGATGCAATTTGTCTGGCGCAATTCCATCTAACGTTAAATACCATGTACATTTACAGAGATTCATTAATGATAAATGATAAATAGCCCAGAACCCAGTTTTTAATAGCAGGGCTCCTTGGCCATTAAATATAAAACAGTTATTAATGTATGCATAGCTAGGGGATCCCCTTGGCAGACTTGAAACACAGCCATCCACGAGAAGACACTGTGTCTCTGCTTTTTAAGAGCACTTTTATTTCAGAAAAAAAAATTATCTTGCTTTCAATAGACATTGTGTGCGCAAAAGAATAAAAGATTGGCCAGCCACAAAAATGATTTGTCTACTTTCAGATATTTCCATCATGTGTTTTCAGTGGTTTCACAGATTTTATGAAAGAAGTGGGGTGGTGGAATCCCCCGAGAGACATATTCTTACAGTGACCCAAGACCACCCACTGTGCTCTTTCCCATTGCCTGTTCCGTTCTAGGTGCGAAAGTTTAGTTCGATCATGGCCCCCAGGATCAACTGCAGGCACCCTGGGGAAGTGAGGACCCCAGCAGGATTTAGAAGACATAGGAAAAGATAGAATCTATATTGTAAACTAACAGAGACTATCTTGTAACAAATATGAATCCGTGCTTAATAAGACAGACTCACACTCTATGACCTTGTGCTGTAGTGTGTTCTGCCCCTCTGCCAGAGGTGTGTGAGGTGCCATGGGCAAGCCACTCTGGGTGAGGGCAGAACAAAGTCTGGAATGGTCCCTGTCCATGCTTTCCCTCAGGGTGTCCACACCAGGCAGGAAGTGGAAGGCAGAACCCGGCATGATTCGGAGTGCTAAGAGTACCTTCCTGGGAAATCTTTGGCAGTGCTCTTTAGGATGAAGGCCTGCCCCACAGCAGGGATCCTTAATGCAGCAGTTCTCTGAGCTGGTCCTTGCTTGTTCATACTGGTTTATTAGGGATTGAAAACCTTTTGTAGAAGGAATACCCAGGAAGGGAAGCTCATTGGCTGAAGGCTCGGTGCTATCTCACTGTTAGCATGAGGACTCTGTTCATGGGCCTCAAGGGGGATGCTGTGGTTACAAGATCCAGAGCAGAAAGTGGTAGGTAGGGAATGGCTCTCTTCCTGCCGTTCTCAATTCTGAGACTTCTAGGGCTTGGGCTTACTCAGCCTCTCCATTTCTTAGGGCTGTCTGGTAACACGGGCACACATGCCCTACAACCTTGTAACCTCTCAATGCTATCCCTAAGTATAAAATAATTCTGATGTGTTTCTTTTGCTTTAGAATCACTGCTATAGGCATGCATACCTACAAACTTAAGGTCTACAAAATGCACAGGATCTCATGTAAAAAAGCAGATCACTAAAATATTTCTATCACTATCCAAAAAATTTAGGAAAAGAGATAGGAAAGAGTACACTTATACGGGGCAAAGTCACATGGTGGTACTTCACAATTTAATCAATTTACTTGGCTATTCACTTTATCTACAACCACAAGTAGGAGTTTTGAAGCAAATTATAAGGTGCAGATTGCTTACTTATTTTGATAAAGAATTTAAACACCTCCCTAAACAATCTTCGCATAAAAGATATAGAAGATACACTAGGAATATCTTCCTGTATCATTGTAAAAAGACACTAGCCATGATTTTGCCTTGGTAAAAAGTAGTATATAATCTTTGTATTACATATATTTACATCAGTATGTAAAGCTATAAATATTTGCTGTCATAGCAACTATTATCCGTTGCTTCATGTATACTTGAAAATATATTCAAATCATATTTAAACTTAGACTGGAATCATATTTATCAAATCTAGATAAATGAAAAACAAATATGTACCCAACATCACACACACCAAAAACATATTTAAGGGAGGCATTAAAAAAACATTTAAGGAAGACTCACACAAAAAAGAAAAACATAAGCAACATCTCCCTTGATAGTTAAGTAAGGGTATCTGGGAGGAGTGGAGGGAGGGAAACTGATTGAGAACATATTGTATAAGAGATGAATCTATTTTCAAGGAAAGAAACCAAAAAGGGAAGAAGAAAGATGGAGACAGCAGGCACCAGAGCGGCACCGTGGCCTTGAAATGCACAGTCTTGAACTGGTGAGGGTTAACATTGAAGTAAAACCACCTTTTGACAGACGGGGATGGCTAAGCCATCAGTCCTGTGAGTGTGCTCTGCGGTCATGGAGAGAATTTCTTAGGTCTTCAGATCTGGCCCATTTACCTTTGATAAATAAAGAGAATCATGCATTTCCTTTTCCTGGGACAACTTTACTACTTTGTAACATACAAACCAGGGATGGAAAACTTAATTCACCAGAGGTGATCATTGCACTGCTGTAGATTGGAAGTGATCTGAGGATCTGCGAGGGCCCCAGGCTGCCTCACAGAAGCTCCATGCAGTCAGTCATCCTCCTATTGTCTGACTTCCTAATGGCATCTTGTCATCCATGTTCTTCCCCTGTCTGCTGCTTGCACTGAAGCAACTAGAGTAGTGTGCGCGTAGGTGGAGAGAGAGAACAAACTGAGATGGTACAACCCGTAGACACTCGCAGAATTTGTGTGTTTGTACCACCATGCTCTCAAACGCTAGTTATACGTGAGATTTATCAAATGCCTTTAATAAAACAGTAAATATTAATTTTGTTAAGTCAGGGTCCTTGTATACATGTTTCAAGGCTATGCCACACACACAAAAAAATGAAAACACATGAAACTTTTACTGAATCATATTAGCTATCTATTGCTGGGTGACCATTGTCACACGAGGGTTTGGGAATCTCATAGGATGGCCATCAATGTGATGCTGGAGTCAGTCATCTCAAGTCCCCACTAGGGAGAGATTTGCTTCCTCCTGTGTCACAGGCAAGGCTGTTTGTTGTGAGAGGTCATTAAGCTCCCGGGTTTTGACTGGAGGGCACTTTTCATTCCTTGCCAGCCTACATGCCATCCAAAGAGAAGGAGAAAAGAGGCAGAGAACAGAGGCCTAGAGTAGAGAAATCACAGCTTTTCATGATTTAATCATTAAAGTGACAGCTCCTACTTCTGTCACAATCTGTTTGCAAGAGGTGGGTCACCAGACCCTGTCCACCATCGATGAGAGGTAGTTCCAGAGGGACACAGATTGCACCATGCCAGAATTATTGTATATAGGTCAGAAGATATTCCAGCACAGCGTCTCCAGGTAGACTACTGATGTGACTGCTGGGAGTTGAGCTAACTGCTCTTCCCATTAAACTCTACTCTGTGCGAACAAGTAATTAAGAGACAAACTGTGGTTATTTAGGACCATGTAGTCTGTGTGTTCTTGAAAATTGAATATTTCTTGGAAATTAATAGAGGGTGTCTTATTTTAAAGAAAACAATATTCGTTCCCACTGAAAGAGTTCGAAGATTCAAATAATGTTAGAGGTTTTTGAAAATGTACATGTGTAATAGACTCTTAAGCTCCTAGCAGGTAGACCTAGAGGTTCATAGCAGCATAGAAGAAAGTAGAGGTTGATGTCTTATATGAAATATGCTGATAAGTGAGAGCCATCGAACAATCAGTATTATAAAAGTATGCATGTGTCCTGAAATCATGAGATGTGATCTGGAGACCTTAAAAAGCCTTATTTTTCAAAATGTTGAACATTGTGGCATGTGCTTATAATGCCAGCACTGGAGAAAGAGAACCAGGCAGCCCCTGGAACTCTGTGAACATGCAGCCTAGCCTATTTATAACATTGTTGACAAATAAAAGACCCTGTTTCAAAACACAAGGTGACTCTAGGAGAGAGTCAGTCTTCTTTAATGGGGTGACCCCTGCTTTGTGGACCACATGTCAGGACAGAACCCACTTCCAAGAGTAGTTGGGCAATATAAATTGTATTTGATGGTTACATGTGTTGTATCTAAACGTTAGTCATTCTAAGAAAGCACATGGCCACAGTTAACACGAGAGGGCAGGTAAAACGTAGCATGCCTCAAAGGAAACCAATTACATATTGAACAATATTAATGACCACCATCGCTAATGTCAACTCCAAAGCACCAGGGCCACAGCACTGACTGAGAGCATTCAGAATTGCCTCGTACCTCACAAACCACAAACTAATTGTCACAAATGTGTCCCCAAACAATCAGAATATTCCATTTCCAATTGCAGAGGTGAGAAGCCTTAAGATCTTGTCGCTGGAATGCTGTGTCTCTGGAAGCTCAGGGAAGAAGCATCAGTTCCCTGTTTGCCATGTTTCCAGAAAACAACTGTCCTGTAACATTTCTTTGCGCCAATGCTGACTGAACATCTGGAACAATAGAGACTCTTCCAGATGTGTGGATATTAAAATGATTAAAGGTAGAGAAGCTGAAGATCAAATAAAGAAACATTCATACTTATCACGCAAACGTTACATGGAATGGAAATCAAGGCAGGAAAAAAATGGAATCTGAATGATGTACCAGGGGCTATTTTAAGTAAGGTAGCCAGCAAAAGTCTCTCCGAAGAGACTAAATAGATCCCTGAATCTTGTGAAGGAACCAATGAAGGTATGCAGGTAAAAAAAACATTCAGGCACCAAAACTAGCATCTGACCAGTAGGATGGGTGGCCCGTCTGAGAGAGCAAAGCCTATGTAAGGCCCAAGATAAAGAAGTGGAGAGGTGATGGAATGAGTAGAGTTTAAGTGAAGTCACCAGCTCTCCAGAGTCCTGGCGAGGATGTGGACTTTAGTCTGCATTAAGATTACAGAGTACCATTTACTCAAAGGACTATAAGGGCATAGATCATACGGTAGAGTCAAAGACTACAGGGCTAGACTATAACCCCAGCTCAAGGGTAAAAGCCTGAAGAATGGGCAGAAACTGTAAAATCTGAAAACGGGAGTAATGTTGGTTTGGAAGAGAACAACTGTAAAGTGAAGGTGAAAAGAGGTGACTGTTCTGGGTCAATGCGTGTACAGAGAGCTGGTATGGGCGTACAGGGGTCACACCTGAGAAAGGGGGTCTTCAAATCAGGAATAGAAGCAGTGAAAGGGGGAGGATGAGGAGAAAAAAGAAGTCTCCCCTCAAGTTTGGTGCAAATACCTGTGCACCAAAATGAGTGCTTTTTCAAAATATTAGTTCTGTGAATTAGAAAATCCCTTAGATATCATTTAAAACCTGATGAGTCTAAAGTATGAATGAATGCTTATCGCGTATCCAAGCTGGAAAGGGTGTTGGGCAAGCTCACCACATGTGGCTGTGCGCACTTGTGCAGGGGCTGTGGGAATTAATTCTTTTATGTGTTGAAGTTGATGATGTACCTTTCAGCATTATTGTGATATGATTCATTGATATCTATTCTTCACTTGAGTACAATGACACTGCCCTGCTGAATGGCATAAAAATTCTCAAATAGATTTTTTTTAACGAGCCTACATGAAGGTCACATTTGCTGTCAATTGCAGTCACCGAGTAAGGAAAAAGACTCCAAGAAACAAACCAAGCCTCTAACCGGTGGACCAGGGAGAGGGAGTAGAACTAACAGGGCCATCTATAAAGGTCAATTATTTATACTGAAAAAGATTAGTACTTAACCATTTCTAAAGATGAATGTAACTAATAAATATGTGAGCCATCCGTCTACTTTTTTATGTATGACAGTATCACACATAAATGACACTTTTGCCATAATAATCCTATTGTTTTAAAAAGTCAGATGTTGAATCCTGAACCCAGCGGCATTGATTATAGACATTCTGTTATAAATAGACAATTTCTATTTTCCATCTAATGTGTATAAATACACACACATGCACATACACACACACATACACACACACATATATATACATATACACACACATACACACACATACACACACATATATAGACACACACATATACACACACACCTACACATACACACACATATATATACATACACACATACACATACATGCGCACTCATACACACACACACATATATATACATACACACACATACACATACACACACACATATATATACATATACACACATACATATACACACGCACTCATACACACACACACACACATATATATATATATATACATACAAACATGTACATATACACATATACACATATACATGCTTAACTACATTCACAATATGGACACAGTCACCTATAACCCAGATTACCTGACCAGATGACTGTACATACACCTGCTCACTTCTGCTAAGCTTGGACCATTCTCCACAGAACAATAAGACCCACCTTCTAATAGTCAAGTCTAAATTCCAAAGTAAGACTTTCATATGAGTCAGCTGTATCACTTCAGGGCAAACAAAAGTCAGTGTTGGTAGCTGTTTCCAATACTAAGGTATAACATTCCAAAGTAAGGAATGGGCCTGAGTGCCCAGCCATGGATGAATGATAAACGGAATGTGGTACGTATTCATGACAGAGATGCATTCATTCACCAAGGATGGAATTACGTTGTATGCAGAAAATGGATACCGCAGAGGGGCAGCATACTGGCTGAAATAAGCCAGTCTCTCGTAGAGACAACTGTCTCTTAATTAGTTTCTCCATCAATTTATTTATTCTTTATATGTCAGTCTAGGCATTTGTCAGCAAGGACTTAAAATGATATGAAAATAGAGAATATAGTAAATGTAGTATCAGTACACAGAGAGGGGAAAAACAAAAGACAGATCATGTAAGACAAGTAATAAAGGTGGTAATTGTGATCAAAGTATATTCTGTGCATGTTTATCCACTTTTCCACGATAAAACACCTTACTTTATACAACTGACACATAGTAATGGAAATGGGGAAAGATATCAGGTCTGACATTTGTCCTCAGCAGCAATCATAGGTGTGCAACTCTCTATAGGATAAGAAACATCAGAACACCTGCCCAAGCCTTTACCACCCGAGCAGCTGCCCAGCCTGTGTAACCACACACCTGCCCAGCCTGTGTCACCACACACCTGGATGACCAGTGCCACCACACACCTTCTAGCCTGTGCCACCACACTCTCCCGCTGCAGTACACCCTGTTCATTACTTTTATGTCTTCAAGGAATCAATCCCATGCTGGCACCCCAAGGCCTTCACACGACACCCAGTGTCTTCCGAGTCCTTGTCTCCAGGTGTATTATAATTCTACTTTACATCGAGGCACATCTTTCTGACCCCCAAGCTGTTTAGTCGTGAGTTCAGAGCTCCCTGCTCCATTCCCTGATCCTCCAGGCCTTCTCTGGTAGATGGAAACTTTAGTCTGACGTGCTGATGTGATGAATAGCTGTCTGCCTCATCTGATGACCCTCAAGCTTCCACTGGAGGATCCCTGTCAGTTCACGCTTAGAGGCACTTGGTAACTAGCTGATGAATAGAAAATGTATATATAAATTATTCACAAAACAGAACAAGGATATTTTTAACAAGCATTAAAATAGAAGTATTAAATTTCATCAGTAAGAATATAAGCTATGCACAAACACCTAGAAATATAATACTATGTAGTAATCGGGGAATGCATAATTAGAAGAGAATGAGATTGGTAAATCACATTAAGAATTTTACTCAGAGGCTGTTTATCTGCAGCCCGCTTGCCTCCTGTGCTCTCTGAGTGCATGGCAACTTTTATTTGCCCCATGTTAGCAGCAATGACCACAACAGTAAATATGAAGAATGTTTAGATGAGTGCTGAGAAATAGATTGAGAGGCCACTAATTAACGAAGATGGGAAGTGAATGAAACGGATCCCAGAAATGCAGCCTCAAGTTTAGACGAGTGAACTGGAAAACAGTTCCAGTACGATGGTGCCTAAAACCACAGGTCTGCAAAGGGATTTGCCATTTTCTCTTTTCTCTTTGGAAGTCAACATCCAAAGTCTAATCTGAACAGATTCTGCCTTATTGTCAAAATGAACTTGATCTCACCCAGTTGGAAAGCAAATCCAAAGCTCTTACTGGTCAGTAGCAATCTTAAACAAGCCACAAAAGACTTTACTTAAAACCACCACTTTACTAAACCAGCAAAATGGCTGACTGAATATTTGTCCTTTTATCCCCAGGTGAGTGTAGACTTCACCTTTCATCAAGGAAACCTGTTTGCAACAGAAACTACAACAGAAAACCACAACCAATCAAAGGACAGGGTTGCAGAGCCTACTTCCAATAGATAGGTCTACAAAACACCCTGGCATGTAAGGCTTAAGCATCGTTGCAGAAGAGGGGCCTGAAGATTGTAAGAGGCAGAGGATCAGGGAGTTTGTTGTGACATGTCTCTGAGCAATGTCAGAAGCTACACCCATAAAGTCTGACCCACACGACTGCCCAACCAGGAGCTGAACAGAACAATGCAATAAACATGTCAAAGCAGACAGGGGAAGACCACAAGATTTCATCCGTACACACACTTGTGCACATGCATGTGTGTGCACAAAAACACTACACACACACAAACACCACACACACACACACACACACACACACACACACACACACACACACACAAAACACATACACACACAGGTCTTAATCTCTGAGCCATCCCTGCAGACCTCATGGTAGTTTTTAAGTAAGTGAAACTTCTCCTAGCGAGGCAGTTTGTCACCTGAGCTTTCCTGCCACCTCTAGATAGTGTGCAGCATTGGTCTACATGTTTAAAAAATGCGAATAAAATACACACGAGGGTTTCAGAAGAATGATCAACTCTTGGGGATACTGTTGAACTTGACCATCTAAACAGCCTCAACGAATCTCTGTGAAGCCAAGTGTTGCTGGTATTTTTAACAAGGGTGGTGGATGGACTCTTGTCTCGGTCGCTCATGCCTGTCATTATAATCACACTTTATAAAACTAGGATGAGAAACAACCTTCAGTTTTTGGTAAGAAATTAGGTGAAACAAGGAAAAAGCATCATTCAAAGGTCACCGAACATCTGCTTGTTAGGCTCCCACAGGCTCATGTCTTGAAGACTTCTCCTAAGTCACTGGAGCTGTTTGGTGACAATGGAGCCTTAGAAGCTGAAACCCAACTGGTAGAAAAAGGTCAGTAGCTCCAAGCTTTGAAAGTTGTTCTTGACTTCTGGGTAATGCTGCTTTGAATGCTTCCTGGTCTGTGACATGTTAACTGTCATGAACTGAAACCTCACCATGATGGATTAAAATCATAAGCCCAAATAAGTCTTGCTTCTTCTGCTGTTAGGTAACACCGAAAGTAATTAATACAGTTATCTAAGCCAACGGAATGATTTGTCTGTAAGAATATAGCCACAATGCTGCCAAATACTGATATTTTCCCCTTCAGGCACATAGTAGGATTACAACACTAGACTGGTGGGTCATACACTTGCTTTAGTGAAATCTGAGCAAAACTGATGGATGTCACTTTTGAGTAAATGCTCTTGACAGCTAATTCGAATTTGCTAGGTTCTACTGCACTGCTGCTGCATTTGCATTCCTACACATGAAAGAAATGCCTTAATCTTTATATTGAAATGCATGGGTCAGAACTACCACCAACTCATTCTGGATGGCTTTCTTTCCTTCCAAAAAATGTGTTGTTCTATTTAAGCATTTGCAAGTTGAAGTGGTTTATTTCTGTTTATTAATTTCTCTCTATCTCTGTCTCTGTGTAGCTGTGTCTGTCCCTCTATCTCTCTGTCTCTGTGTGTATGTCTTTCCCTCCCTTCTATCTCTGTCTCTCTCTTTCTCTGTGTCTCTCTCTTTCTTTCTGTGTCTCTTCATCTCTATCTCTGTCTTTCTCTCTCTTTCTCTCTCTCCCTCTCTTTCTTTTTCTGTCTCTGTCTCACTCTGTCTCAGTCTCTGTCTGTCTGTCTCATCTCTCTTCCTTTCTCTCTGTCTCTCTGTCTCTGTCTCTCTCTCTTTCTCTCCCTCCCCCCTCTCTCTGTATCTAAATGTAGGCACACATACACTATGCCATGTCATTCATATGTCAGAGGATAACCTGACAGAGTAACCGTCCTTACCTTCTACCTTGCTTGAAAGAGGTCTCTTTTGGTTGTTTACCACTGATAATTCCTAACTAGCAGGTCTGAAATCTTCCAGGGATTCTCCTGTGCCAACCTCCTTCCTCCCACCTCCTCATAGGAACACTGTGGTTACAGATGTAAGCTGCTATGTCAGCTTCTACATGGGGTGTGGAAACTCAGCTAGGGTTCTCACTCTTATACAGCAAGCACTGTATCTTTGGCTGGAGAACAGCTCTGTTCTCCAGCCAAAGTTTTTCTGCACAGCATTACCTAGATCTTTGTTAAAAACACATGCATGCAACTTCAAGTCACTGAAAACGCTCAAATTCTCAACTGCCATGCTCCTGTGCTTAGGATGACAAGGTGCCCTTGAAATTAAGCTAAAACATTGACCCAAGTACAACAAACAACATTGAAAGGTGTGTGTGTGTGTGTGTGTGTGTGTGTGTGTGTGTGTGTGTATGTGACCTTTTATAGGTGATCAATTCATGAATGGTTTTAGCATCCCTCTAAAAGGACTTTGAGTCGGCAGGCACAAATGCCAGTGTCTTAATACTAAACTCTACTGACTCCAGATCTTTGAGACAAACATTTTTATGGTGTATTGATTTTTATTTTATGTGTGAGTATTTTTTCTGCATGTGTGTCTATGTATTAGTTGAGTGTCGTAGCTACAGAGGCCAGAAGAGGGTGTCAGAATCCCTAGACCGGAATTACAAGCAGTTGTGATCAGCCATTTGGGTACTGGAAACTGAGCCCCTGCTGGAGCAGTATAGTCTCAATTACTAAACCATCTCTCCAGTCTCTATTTATGTCTGTTAGAAATTATTCAGTTCAGAGTGTCCTGTTAGAGGAGCACATATAAAATGAAGTCAAATATAAGAAACTCATGCATACACTGACTGCAAAATATTATCAGGTTTCAAGTCATTGAAATTCCCCATCTTACACAACTCTTAAATTTCTTTTAAAATCATTGGTCTAAAGAAGGATATCTGCATGCAAGTCTTAAAATTATTACAAGAGTAAACAGAACATTTGTTGTAGCCTCTTTCAAAGCTACAGAACAATTTACTTTTGAACAGAAACAATATCACTTGTGCTTAAAATAAACTCTCTGGAGAAAGAGAAGTTAATTTTGTAGCATTTTTTACTAGTCATATCTAAAAGAGAATTAATTATCATACATTATCAAGAGAATGCCATCATTTTACGGGAATGCACACATGGCGACACTTATGCAGAACCCATTCAGCATGCCAAACTCTGGGAACCTCGTGAGGCAATTGTGATTCAACAGAATCCCTGTACTTTCCAGAAATGAATTCTGATGGTGTCTCTTAGCTAAGTAACAACTCAGAGAGAAAGAACAGCTGAAAAAGCATTTAGTGTACCCCACAAGGAACTGGAGACATCTGTTTTTTTGCTTCCAAATAAATGTCAACAATTGGCATGTGCCTTAAATAGAAGCAGAATTCCATAGGTAACAACTTGCACTCTGAGCAATCACCATCTGTGTCTGCCATAGCAGAACTGAAAATTCTTCTTGAGAAACCACTTATACCTACAAGCTAACTACATGGCTGTATTGTCAAGTGGAGAGGTTGTGCGTGACGTAGCAAAGTTCAAAAACAAAGGAGATATGTTAGTTATTTGGTCTGTAAGACAAGCCTAAGAATGGCATTTACTTCTGGGGATTGTAAAAACCAGATAAGCCAGTCCACAAGAACTATTTGGCTAATGTTATATATGAATGGTAATAGTTTATAACCATGTTAATTATCATATGGATTGGTGATATGGAAGTAATTACTACCTATTAGTAAATAGTACCTGTGTGGGTGTTTCCCAAGTTCAGTTCCTTATTTTTTCCATCATGGTTTCTCTTGAGGAAATGTCACCCAATCTCTAATCTTCCATTGTCAACTCTAATCTATCTATCTATCTATCTATCTATCTATCTATCTATCTATCTATCTATCTATATATCTATATATATATGTATATATATATATATATATATATATCCCTAATGCCTACACATTACTTCTATGCTAATTCTTACTCTCTCAGAAACAACAGGATAACCATTTATTTCTTAAGTTTCTCATGTCTACTATTATAGCTTATATCTTCAATATAGTCATTGCAGAATTGGGTGATGAAAGCCTCAGTAGGAAACCGGTTTTTATTGTTTCTTGGACTATTCTTAACCACAGCAAGGATTCTGCAGAGGCAATTGGTCTTAGAGGTACATAATTATTTGACAATTACCCAAGTTTTTGAGAGGAGGTAAATTTACCAATATATTAATAGTATAAAGTCAAATTTCTAATTATCTGTATAAGGATTAAATTAAGCCAATGTAAAAGTGTTTACTCATGACATCTAAGTAAGTCTTAGATTTAATATTTTTATAAACAATACTGACTGATTTGCTATTCTAGCTCTTCTGTGTATGCTGTGGTAATTGGATATCCTCTTTCTTCCATTTTCTACTTCAGAAGCTTTTCTGATTTTAACTTTTCAAAATTTAAACTGAAAATATTCTAAGCAGGGAGAAGATAAATGGCCATTCATTCAAGACATAATTGACCACCTGAAAATCCTGAAAAGACTGTATGATCATCATTTTCTGCCTTTCTACAGTTCAGAATTTTATTTCCTTCTGAGCCACAAAGTCTCTCTTTTATCAAAAGAGAGAGAAGTATCAACTGCATGTGGAGTGGTGTGCCCCGGCGCTTCTGAGGCTGAAGCATTTGCTGTCTGCCCTTCACTAAACAGCTTCCTTCAGAACTTAAGGACTCTAGGCAACATCGAAAGTAGGCAGGGTCCCCTCAGCACTCAGAAATCTGTGAACCTCTGTGACAGCCACATGCTTTCTCTTGTCAATGAACTTGACTCCCCACTGGCAAAATAATTAGGGTTGGAAGGCTGCTTTTCTATTTCTTCTCTGGTGAGAATCTGGCAGGCCAATTGGGCAAGTTCTCTAAACACCTTGCTTTAACTTGCACTCTCTTTTTAAATGCAAGGCCTCTCGTGCATATTTGAACAGGTTTGGCCCTGCTAGACTCATGTGTTTGAATTCTTGGCCCACAGAGACAAACACTACTAAAAGGTGTGTCCTTGTTGGAGGAAGTAAAACATAGTGGGAGTGGGCTTTGGGGGTCCTATGCTCAGGTTCCCCCAAGTGTTGAAGAATCAGTCCCCCTCTGGCTGTCTTTGGGTCAAGATGTAGAATTCTCAGCTCCTTCTCTATGTCTGCCTGCACGATGCTATGCTTCCCACCATGATGATAATGGACTGAACCTCTGGAACTGTAAGCCAGCCCAATTAAATGTTGTCCTTTAGAAGAGTTGCATTGGTCATGGTGTCTCTTTACAGCAATGGAAACCCTAAGACACCGATTTATATCTGAAACTTTGATCCTGTATTTGTCCTTGTGGGAATAGAAGACCATTGCAAGTATCATTTTTTCAGAATAAGTATCCACTACACTTCTACTCACGATTTCAGAAAACACAGTAAAGAACAGCACAAGCAGGAAGGTGGCTACCAAAACAAGGCCCTGGCTGTTGAGAGGGGATAACTGCTGCCCATTGATCCCTGGCTCCAAGGAAAAAGTCATGTGATACAGCAAGTCTTGGTAGCACTGCTCTCTACAAAAGTCTATTGAGAAGTCTATATTCCTTCCATGAATATGTTTTTTACAAAATACGTAATATCCTAGCTCACCTATAATTTTGAAAATATTTTGTTTTGCTTCCATAGTTGCTCCTTTATCTAAAAATTTATTGTATCTACTTCAAAACTCAGCCGAAATCATAAATCTTTCTGCTCAACCCTAGGAATGACTCAGTACATAAATAATATTATATGTAGCTTTGGATGTATGAATCTTTCTCTTCCTTGATTTTGTTTTTCTATGTAAGGCATAAAAATAAAACTTAACATACAATATAATAAATAATTTGGTTTGAGTGAGGATATTTTTTCAAAACCAATAATTCTGTTCTTATCTTTTCATATGTTTTTATTTTCACTGTTTTTCATGAAATTTGAAAGGCTAACTTTATATTACATTTGGGCTCCTATCTGTTATTAGGCAATGAAAGCTGTGTTGTTGTCACAAGCAGCAGACAGCCAAGTGTTATTTATCCACTGACTTTGAAACGAGCAGTGACTTGATTTCAAACATTTCTTTTATTGACCAAGTATCACAGGGCTGGGCCTTTCCTCACTTGTTTGTGTATACATCCTCTGGTAATGTTAAGGAAGCAAAAGGTCTAACTCAAATGTTATGCTCATGTTCATAGTATGTATGGCTGGAATTCAGTGCTTAGTATCTTACATAAGATGACTTTGGTACAAAGAATGGATGTACCTAAAATAATCTATTACAGCATGTTAACTGTTCTAAATGCTAGCAACCATTACCAGATAGCTAAATATGTAGTTTTATTGAAGCTAAGTTACTGCTTATCCTAGCTTCAACTGTCAACTTCACATATACTAGAATTATCTCAGAGAACTGAACTGAGGAATTCTCTAGACAAAATTGGGGAAGTGATTGTCTTGATTGCTAACTGGTAATAGAGGACCCAGCCCTCTGTGGGTGGTACAATTCTCTGGACAAGAGATCCTGAGCTGTATGGGGAAGCCAGTTGAGTATGGGTCTACATAAGTCAGGAAGCAACTTTCCTCTGGAGTTTCCACTGTGCTTGCTCGGATGTGAGTTCATCACCTATTCTGAGAAACACTGCATGAAATAGAAAGTAGGCTTGACTTTAATTTCCTGCCTGGACTTCTGGCAGTGATGGATGACCTGACAATATAAGTCAAATAGATGGTTTTACCTACTAAGTTGCTTTGGTCACGGTGTCTTTTCCCAGCTACAGAAATGAGACTAGAACCTGTTTTAATGTGCAATTATAGTCATTGGTCCTTCCCCAATATTGACTCTTTAGAAGCATGAGAATTCTGTTGTTATTTGAACTTGGTTATGCTTATCAGCAAAAAGTGGAGAGACAATGAAATTACATACATAACACACATGAACGCACAGAAGCACACTCACAAACACACCACACACACACACACACACACACACACACACACACACACACACACACACACCACCACCACCACCACCACCACCACCACTACCACCACCACAACCTTGGACATCTACTTTGAGCGTATGGAGTCTCCCCTCAGCACACTATGTGTTCAGTGGATATGATCTGGCATATGCAAGGCTATATAGAACCATCTTCTGCTCCAGTTGTAATCCCCACATTTTATGCAAGGTTACTGCAGGAGTGTGCTAAAATGCATGCAGTTAGCAATTGTGATCAACGTTGACAAGGAGTAGTGATGGCTCACATTGGGTATGTCTCATGCTCTATTTCTTCACACACTGATCCTATCTCATAACCGAGGGCCACTGAACAGTCATGTTATAATCTAACTGACAACATAGCCATTTGGACTAATATTTTCAAAGCTTTTACAAGAAATGATAAAGTCAATAACACTTAAATATCAGGACAATGGGTGTAGTCCATGCGCAGTGAGGAAAAACCCAAGCAGAAGTTTTTTAACTAAAATTGGTGAGTTCTGAGTTTCTGCTGAGGATATATAGTTCTGTAGGTGATGACAACGGGCAGTGGGAGAAAGAGGTTCTTCTTACAATGAGAGAGTGGAGTGATAGAGTCCTTAAAGAAAATCAAGTGTACCCACCTTGTGCAGAGACTGAAGAACTACCTATAAGATGTTTCCCCCATGAACAATGGAAAAGAATATCAGTGGAAAGAAGGGAGAAGCAGGCATGGGGGAGAATGCCTACCAAAGCTCTTAGGAACTAGCTCTTAGGTAAAAATGCAGGAGGAAAAAAAAATGCAGCTCCCCGATGGAATAATTGTTTCCAAATAACTCCAAATAAATACTTAAAATTATTTCATAATTTACCTACAATCTTTCATAGAAAATAGTCTGATAAACTAAACTAGGTGCAAGTTTAAGACAAAAGCATTCTTAAGAAAATGTATCATTTTTATAACCTTCGGTCAACTTTAAATCACACTGGGATACCTTTCTGCACACTTAAACAAAATCAAAACAACAAAACTCTCAGCTGAACCTGAAGATTTTGCAAAACAGAACTGTTCATTGCCCATGACCTTTACAAGATATGAAGCAAACAGCACAGCTTGGTCTTGATTGCTAATCACGCACTCAGCCCTTATGTAAGTGGTGTGCTATACTCCTTCTTTGTGATCATTATTTTTTCAACACTGAACATATTCAACACCCACTGCTAAATTGGTTAAATCCACATGGCACAAAGGGCAGCCAGCAATCTGGAGTGTTTTTAAAAATGGGAATTCATTAAAAATAATTTATTGCAAATCCTATGACAGAAATACACAAAAAATAATGTTGACATTCTAGCTATGATCTGGAGAATTCATCAGTAGCCTGTGCCCATTCATATCAAACGAAGTCTTGATTGCTGAAATCCACTCCTAGAGCTACAGTTTGAACCATAAGCTCTCGAGCAAACACACACTCATTTGCCTGAGTGCTCATAACATGAAAAATCATAATTTTTTGGGTGATACTATAAAAAGATGCCTTCTGTATGGTAGTTGAACAAAATATGGCTTTTCTTAAACACTATCTGAGTTAACTTGAAGGCTCTTGTATTCTTTAGCTATATAACATTTTGACTGAATAACTGAGAAAAGGAGCTTCAAGAAGGAAGGGTTTATTTTGGCTTAGAGTTCCAGAGAGTTAAATTTTGACGACTCAACTCTGAGTCTCAGTGAGGCAGAACATCCTAGTGAGAAACCCGGAACAAAGTTTGTTAGCCTGTTAACTACCACCAAAGAATGGCCAATGGAAGAGAGACCAAGGATAGAGCACAAACGCTCCCTTTGAAAGCACATCCCAGAAATCTGTGTATATTCCAGTCGAGTCCCCTTCCCTAAATTTTCCCAAAATAAAATCAACAGCTGGAAAACAAGTATTCAACACAAGAACCTGTGAGACACTTTTGTGTCAAACCAGAACAATCCTCTTATGAACACTGAGAAATGTCTAAATCGCACTGCAGCCAATAGCCCAGGTGAAACCAAAATATTTCCAAAAGGAATCAATTCTTTTTTCTTTTGTATTGTAGACAGGGGAATGAAGGTTATGGAAATAAAAATATTTATCCAGAATTGCTTCAAAAAATAATTTTTTCTATTTAAACATGACTTCCTTCTACTTAGATATTGAAAAAAGTCAAAACAAAACAACAACAAAAAAAAAAAACCTTTCTAATGATTTTCCCTGCATGATGCAAAGTAAAAAGAAGCTGAGGAGAGGATGGGGACAGAGAGTTGAGGATAATGTTCAGGCTAGAAATGTGATCAATTATACCTCAATAATACAAATAAATGTCACAAATAAAAAATGAAAAAGAAGTTATATAAGCAACCCTGTCCTTCTACAAGCTTCCTTCCATGTATATTAAAATTACAAATTACACAACACACACATACACATACACACACACACCACCCCACACCACACCACATTCATCTGTCAATCATATCTCCCAGGTAGTAAACATAGACAGACTTATCTCCTCATTCTCAAGTTTTCAAATCCGGAACTTTGGATGATCTCTAGGTTGAAGATGCAAGACTTGCTTCAGGATGCTCACACCAACTGCTACATGTTCGTCCCTCAGATACCTGAGCATCTGGGGAACCCATAAAACAGCCAGATGGCATTTATTTGCAGATTACATGATGGTATAACAACAAAAAACACCCTCTACTGAAGCAGAGTGCATTTTGAAGTATATTTGATGTTTTTTTCCTAAAAGAACAGTTCTGACTTTAAATTTTTATTTGAGTTTAATCTTGTTAACTGCCATCTTCTTCAGAAAAAAAGCTTCTCTTATTGGGGTTGAGAGATGCACTACTCTATGGACTTAACAATAAATTATAAGGAGTCGTGTCCTCTTAGTAGCATAATAGTAGTGGATTCTTCCACAGGACCCTTCTATCCACAGGTTCTTGGCCCAAACATTGGTGATAGGGATGCATTTCATCTTAAGGAGTGGTCCATGAGTCCGATCAGAAAGTGGTTGGTTGGTCCCATGAGACCTGTGCCAGTGGGTATGTCTTATCAAGCCGGTCATTATTGTATCTCGGTGTGAACTGCTGGGTAAGACTGATGTTCACTTCAGTCCTCTGGTAGCATGCTTGAACATTTCATACATGATGAAAATGATTAATAGAGATGAAGCTTCTAGGTACCAACTTGAATTTTCCCAAGTTCTATTTCGCAACTCTGTGGTCTCTTCAGCAATAAGATCTTACTGTCTTGCCTTCTGGAAGGTGGCCTAAACTAGTGGCAATAGCCTTTGTAATTGGAGATCTATACGACCCCACTGGCTAATGAATCCTAAAGAGGAAACCCATTCCCTTTTTATTTGTTAATTTCTTGCATCTTGTAGGGACACTGTGCTGGATAGTTTTGTGTTAACTTGACACAAGAGTTACCTGACAGGAAGGAACCACAATTGAGAAGATGCCTCCATAAGATTAGCATTGTCTTAATTAGGGATTGAAGTGGGGAAGGTCCAGCCCATTGCGAATGTGGTCATCCCTAAGCTAATGGTCCCAGATTCTATAGGAAAGCAAGATGGGCAAGCGAGTAAGCAGCATCTCTCCAAAATTTCCACAACAGCTCCTGCCTCCAGGTTCCTGCCCTGCTCGTGTCCCTTTCTTTTTTTTTTTTTTTTTTTTTTTTTATTACCTTGAGTATTTCTTATATACATTTCGAGTGTTATTCCCTTTCCCGGTTTCCGGGCAAACATCCCCCTCCCCCCTCCCCTTCCTTATGGGTGTTCCCCTCCCAACCCTCCCCCCATTGCCGCCCTCCCCCCCATAGTCTAGTTCACTGGGGTTCAGTCTTAGCAGGACCCAGGGCTTCCCCTTCCACTGGTGCTCTTACTAGGATATTCATTGCTACCTATGGGGTCAGAGTCCAGGGTCAGTCCATGTATAGTCTTTAGGTAGTGGCTTAGTCCCTGGAAGCTCTGGTTGCTTGGCATTGTTGTACTTTTGGGGTCTCGAGCCCCTTCAAGCTCTTCCAGTTCTTTCTCTGATTCCTTCAATAGGGGACCTATCCTCAGTTCAGTGCTTTGCTGCTGGCATTCGCCTCTGTATTTGCTGTATTCTGGCTGTGTCTCTCAGGAGCTATCTACATCCGGCTCCTGTCGGTCTGCACTTCTTTGCTTCATCCATCTTGTCTAATTGGGTGGCTGTATATGTATGGGCCACATGTGGGGCAGGCTCTGAATGGGTGTTCCTTCAGTCTCTGTTTTAATCTTTGCCTCTCCCATCCCTGCCAAGGGTATTCTTTTTCCTCATTTAAAGAAGGAGTGAAGCATTCACATTTTGATCATCCGTCTTGAGTTTCGTTTGTTCTAGGGATCTAGGGTAATTCAAGCATTTGGGCTAATAGCCACTTATCAATGAGTGCATACCATGTATGTCTTTCTGTGATTGGGTTAGCTCACTCAGGATGATATTTTCCAGTTCCAACCATTTGCCTACAGATTTCATAAACTCGTTGTTTTTGATAGCTGAGTAATATTCCATTGTGTAGATGTACCACATTTTCTGTATCCATTCCTCTGTTGAAGGGCATCTGGGTTCTTTCCAGTTTCTGGCTATTATAAATAAGGCTGCAATGAACATAGTGGAGCACGTGTCTCTTTTATATGTTGAGGCATCTTTTGGGTATATGCGCGAGAGGTATAGCTGGATCATGTCCAGCAGTTCAATGTCCAATTTTCTGAGGAACCTCCAGACTGATTTCCAGAATGGTTGTACCAGTCTGCAATCCCACCAACAATGGAGGAGTGTTCCTCTTTCTCCACATCCTCGCCAGCATCTGCTGTCACCTGAGTTTTTGATCTTAGCCATTCTCACTGGTGTGAGATGAAATCTCAGGGTTGTTTTGATTTGCATTTCCCTTATGACTAAAGATGTTGAACATTTCTTTAGGTGTTTCTCAGCCATTCGGCATTCCTCAGCTGTGAATTCTTTGTTTAGCTCTGAACCCCATTTTTTAATAGGGTTATTTGTTTCCCTGCGGTCTAACTTCTTGAGTTCTTTGTATATTTTGGATATAAGGCCTCTATCTGTTGTAGGATTGGTAAAGATCTTTTCCCAATCTGTTGGTTGCCGTTTTGTCCTAACCACAGTGTCCTTTGCCTTACAGAAGCTTTGCAGTTTTATGAGATCCCATTTGTCGATTCTTGATCTTAGAGCGTAAGCCATTGGTGTTTTGTTCAGGAAATTTTTTCCAGTGCCCCTGTGTTCCAGATGCTTCCCTAGTTTTTCTTCTATTAGTTTGAGTGTGTCTGGTTTGATGTGGAGGTCCTTGATCCACTTGGACTTAAGCTTTGTACAGGGTGATAAGCATGGATCAATCGGCATTCTTCTACATGTTGACCTCCAGTTGAACCAGCACCATTTGCTGAAAATGCTATCTTTTTTCCACTGGATGGTTTTGGCTCCTTTGTCAAAAATCAAGTGACCATAGGTGTGTGGGTTCATTTCTGGGTCTTCAATTCTATTCCATTGGTCTATCTGTCTGTCTCTGTACCAATACCATGCAGTTTTTATCACTATTGCTCTGTAATACTGCTTGAGTTCAGGGATAGTGATTCCCCCTGAAGTCCTTTTATTGTTGACGATAGCTTTAGCTATCCTGGGTTTTTTTGTTATTCCAGATGAATTTGCAAATTGTTCTAACTCTTTGAAGAATTGGATTGGTATTTTGATGGGGATTGCATTGAATCTGTAGATTGCTTTTGGTAAAATGGCCATTTTTACTATATTAATCCTGCCAATCCATGCTCATGGGAGATCTTGCCATCTTCTGAGGTCTTCTTCAATTTCTTTCCTCAGTGTCTTGAAGTTCTTATTGTACAGAACTTTTACTTGCTTGGTTAAAGTCACACCGAGGTACTTTATATTATTTGGGTCTATTATGAAGGGTGTCGTTTCCCTAATTTCTTTCTCGGCTTGTTTCTCTTTTGTATAGAGGAAGGCAACTGATTTATTTGAGTTAATTTTATACCCAGCCACTTTGCTGAAGTTGTTTATCAGCTTTAGCAGTTCTCTGGTGGAACTTTTGGGATCACTTAAATATACTATCATATCATCTGCAAATAGTGATATTTTGACCTCTTCTTTTCCGATCTGTATCCACTTGATCTCCTTTTGTTGTCTGATTGCTCTGGCTAGAACTTCAAGAACTATATTGAATAAGTAGGGAGAGAGTGGGCAGCCTTGTCTAGTCCCTGATTTTACTGGGATTGCTTCAAGTTTCTCTCCATTTAGTTTAATGTTAGCAACTGGTTTGCTGTATATGGCTTTTACTATGTTTAGGTATGGGCCTTGAATTCCTATTCTTTCCAGGACTTTTATCATGAAGGGGTGTTGAATTTTGTCAAATGCTTTCTAAGCATCTAATGAAATGATCATGTGGTTCTGTTCTTTCAGTTTGTTTATATAATGGATCACGTTGATGGTTTTCCGTATATTAAACCATCCCTGCATGCCTGGGATGAAGCCTACTTGATCATGGTGGATGATTGTTTTGATGTGCTCTTGAATTCGGTTTGCCAGAATTTTGTTGAGTATTTTTGCGTCGATATTCATAAGGGAAATTGGTCTAAAGTTATCTTTCTTTGTTGTGTCTTTGTGTGGTTTAGGTATAAGAGTAATTGTGGCTTCGTAGAAGGTATTCGGTAGCGCTCCGTCTGTTTCAATTTTGTGGAATAGTTTGGATAATATTGGTATGAGGTCTTCTATGAAGGTTTGATAGAATTCTGCACTAAACCCGTCTGGACGTGGGCTCTTTTTGGTTGGGAGACCTTTAATGACTGCTTCTATTTCCTTAGGAGTTATGGGGTTGTTTAACTGGTTTATCTGTTCCTGATTTAACTTCGATACCTGGTATCTGTCTAGGAAATTGTTCATTTCCTGAAGATTTTCAAGTTTTGTTGAATATAGGTTTTTATAGTAAGATCTGATGATTTTTTGAATTTCCTCTGAATCTGTAGTTATGTCTCCCTTTTCGTTTCTGATTTTGTTAATTTGGATGCACTCTCTGTGTCTTCTCGTTAGTCTGGCTAAGGGTTTATCTATCTTGTTGATTTTCTCAAAGAACCAACTTTTGGTTCTGTTGATTCTTTCTATGGTCCTTTTTGTTTCTACTTGGTTGATTTCAGCTCTGAGTTTGATTATTTCCTGCCTTCTACTCCTCCTGGGTGTATTTGCTTCTTTTTGTTCTAGAGCTTTTAGGTGTGCTGTCAAGCTGCTGACATATGCTCTTTCCTGTTTCTTTCTGCAGGCACTCAGCGCTATGAGTTTTCCTCTTAGCACAGCTTTCATTGTGTCCCATAAGTTTGGATATGCTGTATCTTCATTTTCATTAAATTCTAAAAAGTTTTTAATTTCTTTCTTTATTTCTTCCTTGACCAGGTTATCATTGAGTAGAGCATTGTTCAATTTCCACGTATATGTGGGCATTCTTCCCTTATTGTTATTGAAGACCAGTTTTAGGCCGTGGTGGTCCGATAGCACGCATGGGATTATTTCTATCTTTCTGTACCCGATGAGGCCCGTTTTTTGACCAATTATATGGTCAATTTTGGAGAAAGTACCATGAGGGGCTGAGAAGAAGGTATATCCTTTTGCTTTAGGATAGAATGTTCTATAAATATCCATTAAGTCCATTTGGCTCATGACTTCTCTTAGTCTGTCGACATCACTGTTTAATTTCTGTTTCCATGATCTGTCCATTGATGAGAGTGGGGTGTTGAAATCTCCCACTATTATTGTGTGAGGTGCAATGTGTGTTTTGAGCTTTAGTAAGGTTTCTTTTACGTATGTAGGTGCCCTTGTATTTGGGGCATAGATATTTAGGATTGAGACTTCATCTTGGTGGATTTTTCCTTTGATGAATATGAAGTGTCCTTCCTTATCTTTTTTGATGACTTTTAGTTAAAAATTGATTTTATTTGATATTAGAATGGTTACTCCAGCTTGCTTCTTCTGACCATTTGCTTGGAAAGTTGTTTTCCAGCCTTTCACTCTGAGGTAGTGTCTGTCTTTGTCTCTGAGGTGTGTTTCCTGTAGGCAGCAGAATGCAGGGTCCTCGTTGCATATCCAGTTTGTTAATCTATTTCTTTTTATTGGGGAGTTGAGGCCATTGATGTTGAGAGATATTAAGGAATAGTGATTATTGCTTCCTGTTATATTCATATTTGGATGTGAGGTTATGTTTGTGTGCTTTCACTCTCTTTGTTTTGTTGCCAAGACGATTAGTTTCTTGCTTCTTCTAGGGTATAGCTTGCCTCCTTATGTTGGGCTTTACCATTTATTATCCTTTGTAGTGCTGGATTTGTAGAAAGATATTGTGTACATTTGGTTTTGTCATGGAATATCTTGGTTTCTCCATCTATGTTAATTGAGAGTTTTGCAGGATACAGTGACCTGGGCTGGCATTTGTGTTCTCTTAGGGTCTGTATGACATCTGTCCAGGATCTTCTGGCCTTCATAGTTTCTGGCGAGAAGTCTGGTGTGATTCTGATAGGTCTGCCTTTATATGTTACTTAACCTTTTTCCCTTACTGCTTTTAATATTCTTTCTTTATTTTGTGCGTTGGTGTTTTGACAATTATGTGACGGGAGGTGGTTCTTTTCTGGTCCAATCTATTTGGAATTCTGTAGGCTTCTTGTATGCCTATGGGTATCTCTTTTTTTAGGTTAGGGAAGTTTTCTTCTATGATTTTGTTGAAGATATTTACTGGTCCTTTGAGCTGGGAGTCTTCACTCTCTTCTATACCTATTATCCTTAGGTTTGATCTTCTCATTGAGTCCTGGATTTCCTGTATGTTTTGGACCAGTACCTTTTTCCACTTTACATTATCTTTGACAGTTGAGTCAATGATTTCTATGGAATCTTCTGCTCCTGAGATTCTCTCTTCCATCTCTTGTATTCTGTTGGTGAAGCTTGTATCTACAGCTCCTTGTCTCTTCTTTTGGTTTTCTATATGCAGGGTTGTTTCCATGTGTTCTTTCTTGATTGCTTCTATTTCCATTTTTAATTCCTTCAACTGTTTGATTGTGTTTTCCTGGAATTCTTTCAGGGATTTCTGCGATTCTTTCAGGGATTTTTGCGATTCCTCTCTGTAGGCTTCTACTTGTTTATTAATGTTTTCCTATGTTTCCCTAAGGTAGTTCCTCACGTCTTTCTTGAAGTCCTCCAGCATCATGATCAAATATGATTTTGAAACTAGATCTTGCTTTTCTGGTGTGTTTGGATATTCCATGTTTGTTTTGGTGGGAGAATTGGGCTCCGATGATGCCATGTAGTCTTGGTTTCTGTTGCTTGTTTTCCTGCGCTTGCCTTTCGCCATCAGATTATCTCTAGTGTTACTTTGTTCTGCTATTTCTGACAGTGGCTAGACTGTCCCTATAAGCCTGTGTGTCAGGAGTGCTGTAGACCTGTTTTCCTCTCTTTCAGTCAGTTATGGGGACAGAGTGTTCTGCTTTCGGGCGTGTAGTTTTTTCTCTCTACAGGTCTTCAGCTGTTCCTGTGGGCCTGTGTCTTGAGTTCACCAGGCAGGTCACTTGCAGCAGAAAAGTTGGTCTTACCTGTGGTCCCGAGGCTCAAGTTCGCTCGCGGGGTGCTGCCCACGGGCTCTTTGCAGCGGCAGCAACCAGGAAGACCTGTGCCGCCCCTTCTGGGAGCTTATGCAGCCTCAGGAGTGCCCACCTGACCAGGCGGTGAGGTCTCTTTCCCACCGGGTCTGGGAGCAAAGAGCTGCTGCGGGCCGGGATCCGCGGGTGTGGGACTTCCGGTAAACACAGGACGTGCCCGGTCCTAGAGGAGTTCTGCCTCTGTGTGTCCCGATTTCACCAGGCAGCCTTCTTGCAACAGACAAGTTGGTCTTACCTGTGGTCCCGAGGCTCAAGTTCGCTCGCGGGGTGCTGCCCACGGGCTCTCTGCGGCGGCAGCAACCAGGAAGACCTGTGCCGCCGTTTCCGGGAGCTTCAGTGCACCAGGGTTCCAGATGGCGTTTGGTGTTTTCCTCTGGCGTCTGAGATGTATGTACAGAGAGCAGTCTCTTCTGGTTTCCCAGGCTTGTCTGCCTCTCTGAAGGTTTAGCTCTCCCTCCCACGGGATTTGGGTGCAGAGAACTGTTTATCCGGTCTGTTTCCTTCAGGTTCCGGCAGTGTCTCAGGCAGGGGTCCTGCCGCTCCTGGGCCTCGTGTCCCTTTCTTGACTTCCTTTTTCGATGAAAAGTGATATGGAAGTATAAGTCAAACAAACCCTTCTCTTCCCAAGTTGCATTGGTCATGGTGTTTCATCATAGCAATAGTAGCCTAAGACAGGCACTGTCTGTTTAAGTACATGCAGAAAATAAGAGACTCAAATGCTCAGCATGAAATGGAACATTTACATAACATGTCTTTTTTTGAAGGCCAGGGATCATTGCAGGAAAGATTGTAGGGGTAAGAGGTGATGAGCACAGCTAAATGGTGTTTTATGACACAATATGCAGAAGACTTGTGTGAGCATATGCCAGACCAAACCTAGTTTGTGAGAGAAGAGGTGGGTATAAAATCTGTCTCCTCCCCTTCTTATTTGAAGAGGTGTTGATAACTCACAGCTGCTGGGAGAAAAAGAGTCAGTTTTCTTTAAGGGTTTGGCTTTTAGTGACTCCAGCATCATACATGCAAGAAACATTGAATGGATTATATATATGTGTGTGTGTGTGTGTGTGTGTGTGTGTGTGTGTGTTTGTGTGTGTTTGTGTGTGTGGTGTGTGTGTGTGTGTGTGTGTGTGTGTGTGTGTATTTCCTGCTAAAAGGTCAGTTCAGAACTTTTGCCCTTTCTTTTTACAGTCGGTTTCTAATGCTCTCATTGTTAGGTTCTTTGTTTTAGAAGCAGTTCTTCACCTGATCAAGCATTGCCAAGTATTTTTTTTCTACTTTGTAGCTTGTGTCTCTTTTCCATGGCACAGTTTTTCTCAAAAGTTTCAGTCCTAACAAAGTCCAACCCATTTCTTCTCTTAGAGCGCCTACTGTACTTAAAAAACATTCAGTGTCAAACCCAAGTCCCAGGTTTTCTCCAAAGTAATTTTTTTCACATGTTACATTTCAGTCTGTGACTCATCTCAAGACAGTCCTGTGACAGCTGTAAGGTCTACCTCCATTGGACAGTAAGTACGTTTTCAACAGTGTCTATTTAGCTCATCGTGCATTATGTTTTGCAAGTCTTTGTTCCCTTGTCTCTCCTTTGTTCTTTTGTCAAGTCCAGTGAGTGTAGAAAGTCCATTTTGAAGCTCTTCATTCTGGTCCATTTACCTATTGCCCATGATTTTCACAGTATACTTTTAATTTTTTCTGAAGTTGTATAGTAAGTTTGCAACATCTCCATTTTCTGGCATGTCCTTCATAGAAACTTTAAAATACAATCAACATTACCCACAAAAAAGTGCTAGGGCTTTTTTTTTGATAGAATTAAATGAATTTTGCAGACCTATTTGAAAATAAATAATACCTGGAAATTAATAGATAGATAGATAGATAGATAGATAGATAGATAGATAGATAGATATTGACATTTTTGAACATGGAATATCTTCCCAGTTACCTAGAGTTTTTGTTGTTGCCAATTTGTTGGTTTTAAGGGTTAATTGACCAGAGTTTTAGAATTTTCCTCATATGCATATCTTATAGATTTTTGCTCACATACATAGTTTGCAAAAGTTAGACCTAAGGATTTAATTTTGGAGATTCTAATTATAAATAGCAATGTGTTTTATGTCAAATTCCAATTGTTTACTTCTGATACATAGAAAATTAATTGATGTATATATTAAATTTGTAGCCTACAAGCTTGCTCTAATTGTTTATTCATTCCAGAGGTGCTTCCTTTTTACTTTACTTTCTTTTATTCTAATTCTTTTAGATTATATATATATATATATATATATATATATATATATATATATATATATAGAGAGAGAGAGAGAGAGAGAGAGAAAGGGAGAAGAATGATGAGGTCATGTACATACAAATATCACCTAGTAAAAGAGAAGTGATGTACCTAGATGTAGATAGATAAATCATACATCACTATATATAGACATATCATATGTATCATATATATGTTTATGTATGTGTATATGTATGTGTGTGTATGTGAAAGTATATGTGTATGTATATGTATCAACTTGAGAGAGAAAGAAAGACTTTGGCTTCCAGAACTGTAGCTTTTTGGTACAATCTTTATTTCAAAAGCCAATAACATACAAAGATCATTTTCCTCCCAATTGGGGAGAGTGTAGGCAATCAAGTTTTGCCAAATGTTCTGTCAAGTCAGTAACAACTATGTTGTTGTCATCTTCTAATCCACATAATCTGCTGAGGATAAGTAAGATGTTGTGCGCCCTGACATGAACTCACCAAATGAATTAATATTTTACACAGAGAAAACACTGTAAATCTTCCTTGTTCAAAATGAACAACCATCGCTTTGGTAGTATAATGAAACTGTTAACATATGCTCAGAGAAAGGAAAACTTGAATATTTACATGCACAAAACAATTTATTTCCATTATCATTGATGAAAAAAAGCCCTCTGGAAACATTGTAATTCTGGGACCTAAAAATTACATTAAGGCGAATTAGAAACCCATTTCTCAAAGGATCCATGTATGTGCATGATTTAAAATGACTTGCCTGCATTTACAAATTAACTTGCAATATCCTTTCATTTAAGTGAACTAATCCTAAGAGAAAGCATTCCTTTTGTCTCTATTTTCCAATTTCGGTTTCAATCGCTAAAGCAATGCAGTTTCCCACTGCATTCAGGGTTTACTGCCTTCGAGCCGAGGCTTAGGTGCGCTCTTTCTCTTCCACTCCTTTGCTAACCGTGGACTTGGTAAATATGATTGCTTCTATTTTCAAGTAAATGAATTTTATGCAAACTCGTTTCCACTGTTACACAATTAATTTCCCATTAGCATTATAATCTATTATATTTGTAGATAATAGGCAGAAAATGAAATGGAACTTTTCTTTCTGATGGAGCTAAATCCATTAGAGAAACTTCAAATTGGGTAGCTAAAAGGTCATTTTACTTCATTGTAAAGTAAGTAGTCTTTCTTCCCCTTCATTTCAGAATCCAATTGTAGAGTCAGCATTTAAGAAACTGTCCTCCTAATGACAGTCAGTGATGTTGCTCTCCTTGATTGGATGACATTTTTTCCCTCTTTAAACCTTCAACCATGGCCCAAAGTCTAAATTGTGTATGGTTTTATGTGGCCTTGGTTATACTTGAAGTCTTCTCGGATATACATTTTATAAAATCACTGAAATGGTCCTGAAAATCTTTTTAAATGATATAAGAAGTCTTATCTGTTCCTTAAAAGTACATTTTAACTTTGAGGCGTCAGTCAAGATATGAAGGATGCTAAGGGTAACAGATATCAAAGTTAGGCAAGAAATTCCACCCAGGGCTGGGGATTTAGCTCAGTGGTAGAGCGCTTACCTAGGAAGCGCAAGGCCCTGGGTTCGGTCCCCAGCTCCGAAAAAAAGAACCAAAAAAAAAAAAAAAAAAAAAAAAAAAAAAAAAAAAAAAAAAAAGAAATTCCACCCAGGATGGTCAGAAGAGTCCCCCCAACAGCTTCCTCTATAGCTATGGTACCTCACTATGTAAATTTATGAGACGATAGGACCAGCCAAACCTTACTGAAATTGGACCAGAAGTTTTCTTTGGAACAAACATTAGGCTCCTAACAGACAAGAGTATGCCTTCGATGGAGCTCAGAATTTGTAGGGATAATCTCTTATGTGCTGTCCACACACATAAGATGCATCAACTGTCAATAAAAAGCCTATGGCCTATAGGTAAGGGTAGAATAGACAGGGGGGGGGGGAGCAACTAGATTCTCTACTTGAACTCGGAAGAAGTTAGTAGTATAAATCGGAGGAAAGGTTAACTGACCATGTGACAGACATAGAATAGAATGGACAGGGAAGTATAAGTTACAAGCTAGCTGGGGAACAGATGGGACTTAAAGCCCAGCATTCATAAACAAATAAGCCTCCCAGTCATTATTTGGGACCTGGGGCATGGGTGGAAAAGCTTGCAGCTGCAGGAGTTCATTACACCACGTCCACAGAGTGAAGTGGCAAGACTAAGTGTTCTCGCAATTCAGTTGGGGACACTGCTATTATATTAGAAGCATCCTGGCTCTCAGACTTTAGGAGAACGTATTTGTGAATCCGCCCTGTGGATTGGAGGTACGAATCCATGGGAGAGCAAGCTAGCCTAGGGATGCTTTCAGTTCCTCTCAAGGGAAGGACACTGGAAGGGGATCTTTGAAGGGGCCATCACAGGCTACACATGCTAATTAACAAAGTTGGACAGGAAAAATGCTTTACCTGCGTCTCAGCAGTGCCTACTAGGCAAGATTTCCAAAGCCTTGGCAAGCACGTAGTTCAGTGTAGACAGCTTACCTCAAATGTAGAAACCATGGGTTCAATCCTCCACATAAAATACTCTATCTCTATGGACTCACTCAAGAAGGAATGAATGCCATGACCATATAGCCTTCCCCACTGTCCTGTTTACACTCTGCTTAGGTTGGAAGCAATGGTTTCCAAGATACAGGGAGGAATGATTGAAGGTTGACTACTGGATTAGACACAACAGACAACCTACTTTCTGAGTTGCGATGGCCTATTTTGTGTAGACAGTGACTGTAAGTCTTTATATTACCCAGGAGTAATTGGCCTGTTGAAGTTTTCAACCAGGAAAGTAGGGAAAACTCCCACTAAATCTATTTTATAAGAACACTAGGAAACAAACAAACAAAAAAATCTCCTGGATCATACAGCTACTTTCCAAGAATTGTTGTTGCTTAGTATTGTGTATTCAAGCCCAAAATTTGAATATGAAAGGCACCGGGTTTAGTTAAGTAGTAAAGGAATGTAGATAAATAACTGTGTGGGTTTATTTTCACTTGTGCCAAAAAGGCTAATGGGTATGAAGCAGTAGAATAAAGTGTATTAAGCCAAAGAATGTCTGTATTATTTCTAGACAGAACGATAGAAATGTGCAATGCAATTGTTGCCTAACAATTTTATCCTTAACAATAACAAGAGTTTACCCTCACTCTGCAGTTACTTAGCTTGTGTAAAACATTTTCCTATGCACTTTGGAAGAAGAGCTTATAAAATGTTCTCATGCATCCAATGAGGTAGGTATTGAGAAAGTAACAGGCATGCTGTGGAGCGTTTACTAAGTAACAGAGATCCAAAGATAAACCTCTCAAATATTTGTAACAACTAAAAGGAAATAGAGGCCAATGAGGATGATTAGTTTATCCAGAGCCTCTGCTCTAAGCGCAAACACTAGAGTGGGTAATCAGTCACCTTGCGCTTGTGCCTCCCAGAAGGACCCTTCCTTTAGATCACTATGCAAAATTCAAGGGGAGGAGCAGAAACATTCATTTTTCTTAATCAGTTAACTTATTTAATTTTAAATGTTTTATTAAAGAGAATAAAATATCCCTGATGGAGTGCTTTTCACAGTGGCTATCTGATGATGAGGGACCCAGGATTCTTACACAACCCAGAGTTTCTGTCCTGCTGTGCTATGTAGAATTTGTAAAAAGGAATTATCAGGGCCAGATAAAATTATTTCATGAATCAAGTTGGGTATTAAAGAGAGAAGTGCCTAAAACTTGTTTAATAATGATGCTCACTATGAATATGAGACCACAAAACAATATTTCACAGCCTTAATATTCTTTGTTGAATTAAATAAAAAGACTACAGCCTTCAAAAGGAATACACTTGGACAAAATTCACCTCTGAGGAATATAAAATTAACAACCCAAGAGGAAGCCGAATTCAATTCATTTTATAGTTTACAAAAATAATGCATTTTATAAGTATTAAAAAGCTCAGACAAATATAAGCATCATGGAAATTACCTATGACTTTATTATATATGTAAACACAATAGTTTATAATGTTTTCAAAACTATGAAGCTATTATAATCTTTGCTTATATTATTTTGGTTAACTTAATGTTTGGAACATTGATTTCACTCAGATTTCTTCTAAACATAGTTCTGTTACATAGCAACACCGAGTTATTGAGTATTGCTTTTCTTGACCTATTCTGGTCCCAGTGCTTTTTAGACATGCCCCAGGCAACCAAAACAGCACACAAGTTCATAAGATTCTCAACAGTGGTGGTCTACTTTTGAAAGGCTTACCCAAACTAGATTTTGTGTCTAAAGAGTGTGTCTTGGAGATTCTTATAAGATACTATTCAGATCTTTCTTAATAAAACATCTGACTAAAGAACACTGTGCCCTAAATCTTTCCCCAGGCTCCAGGCTCTCTCAGACAGTGAAAAGATATGTTAGCCTCTGGATCCCCAAGTGCTTACAGAATTCCCTGGGCAACAGTTAAACATTAAGTACTCATTACTGGCTCTAAAGCTCTGTACTAATTTTCTGCAACCTAATTAGCAACATTTGGCAGAAGAAAAGTTGTCTTCAGCCTGTTGATCACTGGCAAATTGGAGAGAGTCAGCGCCAAACAGGTCACCAGCAGACACTGAGTGGATATCCCATTGTATACTCAGGAAAACTAAGGAGCATGAGGGTTAAGTGGCTTGGCTGGGGATGGACCCAGCTCAAATTCTGATGGCAGAAGAATTACTCCTCCCACATTTCCTGAAAGGAAAATGATCATCTCTGTGAATTTATATAATAACTAAAAATGATCCTTACTTCCTACTGTGTTGTAGTTCCTTACTTGGAGGAAAATGGGTTAGAAATTATTTCAGAACCTGCAATATCATGTCTAATATCTTGAGGCTAAGGTGATAGAAGGTTCTGTAGTAAGAAATCGCCTAAACATAATATTCAGTGGGCAACAATGTAACTTCATTCATTTGTGCCATCATGTTTATAGAAGAAGTTGAACTCTTAAATATCGGGAGGAGCTCTTCCTCATTCTTGGAGAAAACTGGAAGCTAATGATTCCCAGAAGAGAAACTTGAGGTGGGCACAGTTCTGATCAGTGGTTCCCTCAGAAAGATGCCGAAATGCACAACTTTGTATTGTTAAGCAATATTTCAGAATTCTCTGCAATACAGTGGCATTGGAAACATTACTTCCTATATTTAAATGGTAGAGACCCTCGTTGCTCAGTATCTGTTACCACAGGACCATATTTTAGCCCAAACAACAAGAGTCACAAGCCTGAAGACATATGTGTGGAAATTGTTAGCAGTGACCCAAGTGATTTAGTCTTCTCTGTCAGTGGTAGAGCCCTAGCTAAAATTTAAAATAATATAAATATCCGAACAGAATATAAAGAGGCCATCAGAAGAAAAGGTTTCTTTGAATACAAAAAAATAACATCAACATATAAGTTAGTAGAAGAGAATCATTAAGTTAGTCACATGTCCTACAGAAGACATATGGGCCAAGAAGGTAAAATCTTTAAAAATATAACACTCATAGTTAAGATGCAAACCTAATTTCTTCCACAGTATCATTTGTGGTGTTTAATGTGGGACATTTCTCTGGTATTGAAAAGAGCATGGTATCAAGCAGTCACTTTGACTGGGTCCTCTGGACATGCACTCGCCCTATAGTGCTGCAGCATCCTTGAGCTGTAAGTCATTCAAAGTGGCATGTTTTCAAACTATCAGAAGGGCTGCCTTAAGTACCAAATATAATATGTGCACACACGTAAGTGCAGAGATGGGCACATTTGTTTAACGTTCTGACAGAAAATCATTCTGGAATGTATTAAACTTTATGAGGCCTTCCTTAAAAGCACACTGGGCATAATGTAATTTTCCTTGATGACCCAAAGTCATCACTGTGAATATTAATTATGATACTATACAGTAATGAAAGCACATATCTGAGGCCTTCAAAAATGTCTATTCTCTGCTGCTCTTAGAGTTTCAAAATGCCAGGTTTCTGACAGACTGGAGTCCGCAGGTCCAGATGAGAACATGAATGTCAAGGGAGGAGAGAAGTGATGTGAGTGATGGAGAGATGACAGTGACAAATTTCAGACTTCCCCACTTTAATACACAGTTCTTCCTATTAACCCACACGATGAGTCCTTCACCCTCTACTTCTCCCTTATCCTTCTGCTTGCTTTCCACAGTGTTTTCTCTTCTCTCTGTTGGATCCCACCCTTGCTCCTTACTGCTGATAATTACTTTCCTACAGTAATGCACTCTGAGTAGATGCTGATCCAGGAGCCCAAGACCATCACAAAGTGACTGATGAGGACAGGCAGGTTCTGGGAGTGCTCAGATAAAATTTAAAACTTAGCTGAATTATCTAAAATGTCTTAACTGGCCTTAAGTTACGGGATCTGATCAAATGCTGGAGTTGTAGGAACAAAGGTAAATCGAAGAAGGGGTATAGAAACCAAATGTCATCAAGCAAGGGACACAGAAAGTGCTAATGTAGTTTTAGAGACAGAGGCTGGACTCTGGAAGTCCCACCAAGTTTGGCAGCGACACCACCACTAATACACCAATTAAAGAAAAATGTGAGTTGAAAGCAAATAGAAGAGATATTTTTCACTGTGGCCACACTGGGGAGATTAACAAATTAAAGCATCTGACTTGGCACACTGACTCAGACTCAGACTTAGAAGACAAGAGATCTGCCTAGTCCTGGTTACTCTGTGGTCTTGCCCATCGCACCAAGTCATTTTGTCTGCTCTAGCTTCTCTGACAAGGTAAACATACAGGAGAATGTGTGACTTCTTCCTGGGAGCCAACTCCCTCCTTTGGCTGGCATCAGACCTTCAACTTTTTCCCTTCCCTCAGCACCAGCTTCCCAAGGAAATTCCAATTCTTCAGGAGCATTGTTTAATAGTCCAGCAGGTCAGGGGAAGAGCACAAGTGTCTTTCTTTAGAATATCATCACTCCTGCCAGCACAGTTACAGGCAGGGCCCCATGGACGGTGGCATGGATGAGTTCCCTTGATGAGATAACTATGAGGTATTTCTTCCCAGTCTTCATTGTGCTTTGAAAATCAACACAATGGAATGGGTGTTTCTTCTAAGATAATGCTTTTATTAACTTTTTAAGGACTCTATATGCATAATAATGTATTTACTCCACCCCGGATCCCTTCCAAAGTTCCAAGTCCTCTTTGTTTTATAGAGCCCACAGATTTAAATTTGTTTCCTATGTATTCATGGAGGGAGGGCAATCCACTGGCATGTGGTTAACTTACAACAGACCACATCCTTAGAGAAAGTGACTCTTCTTTCCCCATAAGCCATCAACCATCAAATATTCCTTGCCTATGTCTCTGGACCCTTCTGTCTCCTGCCTATTCCCACCTGGAATGATGACAGACTTTACAGTGCACAAGTCTTGTGATACACAGCTACCTTGTTCATTAGTGTCAGGGTAATAGAAGCTCTCAGTTATGTTCACTTGAGCCTGGCCCAGGAAGAGATCATTTTTAGGGTGGTTCGGTGAGAGTCATGAAGATCTAGGGAGCAACTTCAGGGGCTGAATCAGATCTAAAAGTCGTCCATAATGAAGCTGGAAGCCTACGGTTATAGACCAACCAATCTTATTTAGTTCTTCTGGATAAACATGTGTAGGTTTGTTACAGGGTTCTCTGAGGGTTCAGAACAAATAAATTCTAGAAAGATAAGGAATCACTTAGACCTTTAGTTTCTAAGACAGTTAAAAAAAAGTACATTTTCCAGGTGTTCAAGACCAGAAGGAAAAGACAGTATAAAATGTGGTTGCACTGACCTGTTAGTGAAGCAGGGTGAGTTTTCACTTCCAAAAAGAGCTGCCCTTTTTGAAAATGAGAAGACAGAAGGTCCCAAGGGGTAAGTGACTTATTCAAAGCAAACCAACACCATGGTGATTAACTCTGGTTAAAAACTCTCCCAATCCCTTCTATTCCAGGATCAATAGTGCCAAGACTTGTAAATTCTGCCAATTGAATAAGGTCAACTTGCTTCCCCAACTCAGCACTTGGAGTGAAGCTCCAAGTAGTAGTCACTGGTCAGGTTCTACCATCCCAGAAGACATGACGGTGTGCCAGAGGATGGTCACTCGTCACCTCTCCCATCCCAGAGTGTATGGTGGTGTGACAGAGGATGTTCAGGCAGGAAGGTAAATTAGAATTCTCCTTATGAATAGGAGACATGGATCAGATGTATGTATTGCATGATTAGGGACCAGAAACTTAAACTGAACACAACAAGATGTTGGTAAACTTGGCAGAGAAACAGCTTTAATGGGTAGCCATGACTTCTTCCTTTTAAAGGAAAATGCAAATGATCTGACATGAGATCTCTTTCTCATTCTTCTTCTTTCTCTTCTCCATCACTTTCTTCTACTCCTCCACCATCTTCTCCTTCCTCTCTCTCTCTCTCTCTCTCTCTCTCTCTCTCTCTCTCTCTCTCTCTCTCTCACACACACACACACACACACAGAGAGAGAGAGAGAGAGAGAGAGGGGGATTTTGCATTTTTCTACCAAGAAATGAGCATATATGTCTCATCTCTTGCACTTTAAAGTATGTATTTTTTTTAATTCACATGATTACTGAGGTTCTGAAATGTGTCAGAGTACTGGACATCTCAAAGCTATGTATTAAGAGAACGTTTTGTTTGTTTGTTTGTTTGCTTGCTTTTGCTTTGCAAAAGTGCATAATCTTGTTAGAGAAGCAGAGGGACTCATAATTTTCATGGGTTCTTATGTAGCTGTGATGTGTGAGTAAATTTGAGGTTGGACAACCCTAGGCTCTGAGTACAAAGTGACAGTGATCGGGCCATTAGCTCTGTAAATGTGAAAGCGTTAACATCTGAGTCACTCACTGGGTAGTGTTCTTGGCAGACATTAGCTCCCTAAGACAACCTAGGATGTGGTGACGCTCACTAAGGAATGACAGTCATGGAGCTGGAGAAAGACGCCATCTCCCCAGCAGGAACATGTGTTGTTTATAAATGGACATGTGTTGCTCGATGAAGGGGACATTTGCTGCTTTATGGCTGTCAGTAAGCATATGACCTATCTTTGAGAACAACAGACAATTTCCTTGGACAAGGCCCCTGGCCTCCCTTGCATAGTCTCCATGTTCTTGAGCAGAGACATTACATTTTTTTTTGTTACACAGCATGACCAGATGCCTTTTCAAAGCAGTAACAGACTCTAGGCTAACAAGGTGGGGCTACATACTAAATTACAGCCATTAAAGGATGGAAAAAATGTGAGTGTATTTTTCCTCTGTGACTTATTTTTAGAGATGACACAGAATCCTAATGAGGGTGGAAGGACAAAGGAGAAACTGCCATCTCAGTCCAAATATCTACACAGCATCCTAGGTCAAGAGTAGCCCAAATCTCACTGCAGGATCGCTGTTTGTCTGCACTGCAAACCCTTTCCGACTCCTCCAGCCTATTATGATCTCTCCTCAAGAGATTCAGTGGGGGGATTTCTGTATCATTATTTATCTGGGAAGCAAGGGAAGAGCTGCCATAGAGTGATTGGAAAAAATATGCTAAATGGCTAAACTGACCCATAAACTGTCAGTGAGGCAGAAACATCAAATGGCATATAATCAGGAAACTACTGATTACATATAGACATTGAAAAGTTGGATGATGGATGAGGAAAAAGCCAATTCTATCTAATTTGGGGGAAAGTACATACAGGAGATCAGGGGTGATTTAGACACAGTTCCGCCTACTAAAAATCTTCCCAACTGTAAACTGGAAGCAGACAGCTACCACACTGGGGGGAGGGGCATCAAAGAAGTGGTTCCTAATTCATCATCTGCCACGAAGCTCACAGTGTCCCCACCATGGTCACTGAGGAGATGTAAATGCATTTGGAAATGATCCTATTTCATTTGGGTGAAAGGGTATCTGAGACTGAATGCCTAGCAGGGAATAAAGACTTTATACTCAAGAGTAAAGCTTCTGAAATTCCAGTGTGCCTGCCCATCACCTAGGATGCTTGTGTAAGTGCAGGGTCTCATATTGTGTCTGACAGAACCTGGATTTGTGCATTGCTACCAGCCTCCCATTGTCACTGAGACTGCTGCTCTTAGATCAACATTTGAGATGCCATAGGTAAAGTCTTACAGAATAACAACATGGGACCACAGAATGAACCAACTAATCTTGTATTTAGAATTCTTGAAACTTACAGTGCTTTCTGTGTCTGTATCTGTGTCTGTGTCTGTGTCTCTGTCTGTGTCTGTGTCTGTGTCTCTGTCTCTGTCTCTGTCTCTGTCTCAGTCTTCTCTCCCTCTCTCCCTTCCTTTTCTTTCTTTCTCCCCAGGCTCCTAATCAAACAACAAACAACCCCAAAATGTATAGAAATAATTTATGAACAGAAGTGTCCTGAAACAGAAGAAATATTATTCATAATTGCGTCCAAGCCATCTGCCAGAATTCTATCAATCTAACAATAAATGGAGTATGTATAATGATAAAAAGAATAAAAGAAAAGAAACTGAAAGAGAGAGGGGAGAGAGAGAAAGAGAGGGGAGAGAGAGAGAGGGGAGAGAGAGAGAGGGAGAGAGAGGGAAAGAAAGAAAGAAAGAAAGAAAGAAAGAAAGAAAGAAAGAAAGAAAGAAGGAAAGAAAGAACAAACTTAATGGTATCCTGTAGTACATCTCAGCTTAGTCTCAAGGAGACTAGATTTCAACCACACATTGTTTAGCACAGATGGGGACTTTAAAGTGGGTTGGGAGAGAGCAGGAGTTAGGCAGACTCCCTGGTATGTAGACAGATAGGGAGATGGGTCATAGCTAGGTAATAAAATTGGTTCCTCAACCTTCTGACTTGAAACAAAACCCTAGCACCTTTTGGTTACCACCAACAAGCCCCTGCTGACGTACCTACTGGTTTGAGGAACTCAAGCCTTGTTCAGGACATGTCATACCAATGTTCTTGGGCAATTAACCAGTCTTGCTGTCCTCTAACTGGCTAAACTTAATTTGGGGAGGTAAATGTTTCAGAAACTTTAAACTACAGCCCTTGAGAAGAGAGGGATTTTGCACATTCTCAGTCCCTGTTGCACTTTGTGGAGATCCTCTTGAGTGTCTGCTTCATGGGTGTGCTTTCTGCATTTCTTCAACTAGGGTACTTGGGCTTTCTCTGCTGCTGTGCTGCCTCCGATCTTTCCTACCTTCAGCTGGCAGAGGAAATGAATTGATCAAGATCCCTGGATTGTATCAGCTGGATATTATCTCTAACAACTAGAGACACCCTTGGTACATACAACACTACATGCTAAAGAGAATTTTAAAAAAGACAAGTAACATTTAGTCTCAAAAAATAAACAAACCCTAAGAAACAAAGTTCACAATGACTATCATTTGGTGCTTACCATCTGTCTGACATTATGTTAATTATTTTATGATTAATTTTTCATAATAGCACAAAACTAGGAAGTAGTGACAATTCTTGGTTTTGGTTTAATGATGAGGAATCTAAAGCCCAAAGAAACAAATTACTTATCCAAAGTCTGAAAGTTTTAGCCAGCATTTGAAAACAGGAAATTCTGCCCATAGTCAACATTCATAGTCATTATATATTCTACTCAGTCTCCTGTATTGCTAACATGGCTTTGATCTGTGGACAACTCTCTAGGATGAAGTTATAAATTATTATTATTGTTATTATTTTTAGTAGTAGTAGTAGCAGCAGCAGCAGCAGCAGTAGTAGTAGTAATAGTAGTAGTAGTAGTCGTCTTATATGTGCCATTGACGCTTACTGACTTCTTTCTCTAATTATTTTCATAGCATGTGTCCTAAGTTTCTGGGCATAGGACTCTCTAGTTTTCTGTTCTGTTTTTCAAGCCATTCCTTTTCGTTGTCTTTGGGTACTGTTCTGCTTTCTTCGACTACTCACTAGGATTTCTGGAGGCTCAGTCTGCTCTTCTGTTTGTTCTCCACAGTTCACTTAGACTCAGCAGGGACCTCATTGCAGTCTGTTTAGATACACAACCTGGCATCCCAGTGTGAGTATATGAAAGATCTGATCAAATGAAGTAGATATGAAAACCAAGCCAACAATTGCTGTTGGCACCTTCGTCTATGTCCCATGCATATCCCACTGGCTTTGTTATTTTAAGTCACACCCCCAGCTAGTATTTGCATCTCTTGACATAGAGACCACTCCTGACCATTGGAGTCTTCAATGTTCAGCTAACTTGGCAGGACAAAGGGCTACAGTGTTGGTGCCTAGTAGTCAACTACACACTTACAAAGCCAAACTAGAGAACAGTCCCAGTGTCCTCTTCCCTTCAGGAGGAAAAGCGTCACAACGTGTGTTCTATTCGGGCGTCTAGCGTTCACACTAGGCTACAGAAGCTGAAGTAGCTTTTCCTTTCATCGCCAGCTTTCCCTCCATTGTTTCCTTTCATCATTTCTTCATTGTGTTTCCCAAGACTGACTCTCAGACCACGTGCCCTTAGGCCTGCCTGAGGTCTGACATGGAGAAGGTCAAGCTGAGCTATCTCTTCCTCCATAGTGTTCTTGAGCTTCCTTCTCGGTGGGGTGGAGCACCGCCAGCCCAACTGCATTAACTAAAACCCAAAGTGACAACTTTGCCCTCTACTCCTCCCTCATAATCAAGGATTCTTAAGTCCTAACAAGGAGCTTCAACCCATCACTTTTCCACCATCTCCATCAATAATTCCACCAAGTTTATTGGACCTCTGAGGCATCAGAGGGCTGGTCGTAGCATCTCCCTCACTTGTACAATAGGTACTACTTAACTAAACGCACCCTGCCTCTCCGCTCCCCACCCTGCCCTCTCTAACAATACAATAACATTAACAACAGTCACTTTTCCTTTCTAGAAATTCAGACACATCCTCCACCTCCCCTACTGAGAGTTTCAGTACCTGTTAATACCCTGGGATCTCTGCACTCTGGCAGGGCCCTGTCCTTCCTTTAACTTAAGCTGTAAGTGTAAGTGAACGAGGGGCTGTTTTAGATGTAAGCTTTGAATAACCCGAGCCAAGGCATCTCACTGTGGAAGCACTGGGGAATCGAACATCTCAGCAGAGAATATGATTTGGGGTAAAATCCATTCAGGATCCAAATATCAGACAACATAATGGCTCCATCTCAAGTTAAAGAAGTTAGGTGGAGAATCGGTGAGGAGTTCAGTCTGCGGATGATGCCTACATCCTTACAGTGTGGCTCACAGGAATTCCCCAGCATGCTCCAGCACACTGTGAGGGGGGACAGGGCTAAGAAGTCATGCTTAGGGAACTACCTCAGCAGCCTAGGTGCAAGCACCCTTGTAAAGACAGCAGCTGTGGGTTAAATAGGAGGGCTTCACCCGAAGATGCTCTGGTGGGGGGGAGTCTGCAAAGTCTGAGAACAATGTAGTCTGTTTCTATATTTATTAGACACTGAACAGCTATAAATTGGCATTTTATAGCTCATTTATATAGACTCCAAAGCCAACTTTAGTTGAGTAAGGATTTTAAGGCTGATGGAATAAAACCTCAAAGTGTTCCCATGTTCTGCCTACAAGCAGCACGTGTGTGTTAGTATGTCCACACACTTATACGCCACCCACATTTCTTATTCAGCAACAAGGAAAAGTATTTAGCTTTTGGTGGCTAATGAGTTTATAAAGATGTTAGTGTAAAATGGGCTGTCCTCACTCTCTAAATTGTTGGATGAATTTGATGGTTAATCTTTAAGATTTTTTTTTAAATTTTGATTATGTGTATATGCCTGGAATGGGGTTGAGGTGTATACAAATATGAGTATAGGTGCCATGGAACCAAAAGAGGGCATCAGATCCCCTAGAACAAGAGTCACAAACAATGAGCCATTTGACACGGGTGCTCAGAATTGAACTTGGGTCCTCTTCAGGAACATGTGTACTCTTCTTGTCCACTCAGCCACTGGCTCTCTAGCTTGATATTAGTAAAATTTGATTGTCAGTTTGACAGGATTTGTAGTCACCAAGAAGATTAATTTTCAAGTACTCTTGTGAAGGTGTTTGTGGGGAATTTTGACTGATGTGGAAAAGCCCTCTTTTCCCTGGGCTGTAGTATGGTGTAACCACACCACACACTACAGTCATAATCAAGGTGAAAAGAACGAAGTGGAGGAAGCGAGTGAAGAGCCAGCATTCTCTCTGCACTTCCTGTCAGGATGTGACACAACCCGGTGCCTCGCACGCTTGCTGTCACAGATACTGCAGCTGGCACCAACATGCTTTCCTCATCATGCTTCACCTGCTACAATGGACCACGTCATCTGATTGTGAATGAAAAATATCACCTTTCTTCATTAAGTTCTTTATATTTTATCTGGAACCATAGAGTATAGAAAAGAAACCTTGAAACTCTGCCACCTCACAACTAAAAAACAAAGACACCGTAAGCACCCAGATCTTCAGCTGGCTAGAGGAACATTTTGTCCATTCATCTATAAGTAAATGAAGGTGTAATTTCCAAGAGGGACAAAGACTATTCTCTTGTTCCACAATAATCTGATCTAGAAATGTCTTTGGTCCAGGTACATTCTGTCCTTACTTTGTAGGTCATCTCTCTATAACTAGGTCATCTCACTGCTAGGTTCCTCGCTCCAGATGGAATCAAAGCTGTATTTCAATGAAATTATTATTTATAAAATGAGGACAGGGAACATGTCACTTGAATGAAGTGAAGTTCAAAACAATTTGGGGAAAAGAAAAAGAACTCAGTATTTGAGTCAGTATAAAGGAGATGGGAGACAGGGATAGAGGAAGAGCCTAAAACTTGTACACTTGAAGAAAGCCCATGCAGGGGATCAAAACAGACTCACCCAGAAGGACAGACACTGGACATAAAAAGAAAGGCAGTTAGCTCCATCTAAGGCAAGTTCAGTTTGATAAACAAAGGGCCAGATATGCATGTGGCCATTTCCCACTGACGTGTTATTTTGGGAAAACGTGTTATATCACCTGAGACAGTTTTATTTCCACTTGGAGTCAGAAAGATAAGCTTAGCAGTTACAGGAAGAGAAATAAAGGTCCTGAAAGATGTGCACAAATTGTAGAGGAGAATATCAATTGCAGTTTTTATCACCCCAGATGATGCCTTGGAAATGACAATATTTCTTTATACACCCAGGGGAAAAACTAGAAGACAGAAAGGCAAAGGGAGGGCTTTTTCTCTTTTCCTATTGCATAAAAACTGATACAACACAAAACTGGTCCTCGGTGTCCCTGATCTACAAGCAACCTCCACTACCAAACAGCTGCACAGCTGGAGAGAGGCTTCCAGAACGACTGCCTAGAATATATGTGTGCAAGGGTGAGCATCTCCCAAAGTGTCCGTGACTGCTGACAGAGCTGGAGAAAGCCTGGCCACTTTCCAGGCTAAGCTGCTGACCGGATATTTTAAGAAGAAGTTGAAAAGGGAAAAAAACTAAAGAATAGATAAAAGTTGGGGCTGAATATAGGTTCAGGTGTGATGATCTGAATGAATACAGGATCAAAAACAGAACTTGAAAGCTCCCTTAGTTTCTTAAAAGGACTTCTGTGAAGACCCAAATCTTCTGTAGAGAATGAGAGAATACAATTCACAGAATTAGAAAGACCCAAAATCTGGTATTCATGAGACTACCCTCCATCTCTCATTAACACAGGCATAGGGTTTAAGTATCTTGAGATAGCCAAGATGTTTTGGTCATAGAAACATTTAGTATTTTCATGTGATTATAGGTTTGCAAATAGTGAAATTATATGATCAAGTCTTTATCAACACTGGGATTTAAATTCTAACGTATCACCCACATGTCTTTTATAGTCTTCATATATAAAATAAGTTTATTTTATACAGTTATAGCAATTTTCAGGTAAACCAATAATCAAACATATATTAATTATGGAGAGAGTTACCATTAACTAATGCTAGACCCAGCATTAAAATAAATTCTTCATCCAGATGTTGAACATTCTGTCAAGAACACACCAAAGTCAATAAGAACAGAAAGCTGCGAATGTTCCCATGTTTCTGCTAGTTCTTCTTCCTTATTGTATTCATTGAAACACTGTGCATATTTGCTATATCTAATTTGTAGTGATGGATTTGATACATTATGATGTCTACAATAAGAATAGAGCTGACTTCTATTCAGTTAGATATTCAGTCCATGTCACTGTCTAGAGCCACCCTAGTGACCCATTTTCTTACACCTAATGATGCCATTGCATATAAACAGCAAGAAGGAAAGAGAAATATTCTCTAACTTGATAACACGTATTTGTCAAGCAAGACTTTCTTAGTTGTGATTACATAAATGAAATATTTGTCAAGATTTAATCCTCAACCCTGGAAGAGCCCCAGAGAGGGTCAGCCTTGATGTGACCCTCTTTTACAGACACGAGAATTCTTGGACACCAGGTCATAAGCCCTGACTGTGGAACATAAGAAAAGTTACCACCTCCTCATCCTCAGAGACATACTCCAAGACCTGAAGCATATGCATCGGGTCACTACCATATCAAACCATACGAATGTTGCTTGTCCTGCACACATGCCTATGATTGGCAGGAGATTAGCAACAATGAGAAATTACAACAAGGAAAACAATATACAGTAGACATTATTACACCTATCACCTGTTTGCTCCTAGAATTTTTACAGTTAGTAATGTTGGTCTGTAGATAACTGAAAAGAAAGAAATTAAAACTACGCCTGGTGCTTCCGGACACTGGAAAACTTAGAGGTGTTACTTTTGGTGTTTTAAAAGTTCAATCTGATAGAGTTGATAAGATCATGATTATAATTTTGGAAATTTTGAGCAACTCAATGAGTAAATGCCAAACCTACAGACCCACATTACAAATTTCCCCCCAAAAGTGTTTGGTCAGATAAAACTTTCCCAAATGTTTTACTTTACATACATGATAATTTATAAAAAGTTTGAGAAACCAGAACTCTCTTTGCTATTCAGTATAAAAATGACAAACAAAAATGATACAGTTCCCTACTCAGGACATATTCCCTGCCATGAGAGAATAAATTATAGTGAATAAACAAAATTGAGGCTATGTGAAAGGAAACTTCTAAGACATTATTGACGATGGAGATGTAACACCTATATGGAAAAACAGAAGGAGAAAGTCTGTCCAAGTTCATAATGTGTTCAAGTATTTTTAAGTTGAAAAAAGTGTGTGTGGAGAGGTATACAGGTGTGCACATGCCACAGTGTATATAACTGGGAGTCAAAGAATAACTTTGATGTTAGTCCAGTTTGCATACGACAGGCCCCTTCATGGCTGCCCTACCTACACCAGGTTCGCTAGTCCACAAGCTTCTGGAGACTCTCCTATCAACACATACTATCTCATCAAAAGAGTGTTAGGATTACAGGGGTAAATGTTGTAATGTCTGGTTTCATATGACTTTAAAAGACTTGAACTTGGGCTGGAGAGATGGCTCAGTGGTTAAGAGCACTGACTGCTCTTCCAGAGGTCCTGAGTTCAAATCCCAGCAACCACATGGTGGCTTACAACCATCTGTAATGAGTTCTGATGCCTTCTTCGGGTGTGTCTGAAGACAGATACAGTGTACTCATATATAATAAATAAATAAATCTTTAAAAAAAAGACTTGAACTTGGGTTCTCACACTCATCCAGTGAGAGCTTTACCTACTGGACCATCTTCTTAACCCAACTTGTTCAAGTTTGTTAAGTTGAATTATGAGTAGAGCAAAAAAAAATAGTCTCTTTCTAACATTTGTTAGAATACCAACTCAAGATTTGTATAGTACACATGTTCCTCTGGGTCTGTAAAGACTATCATGTTCATGTATGTGTACATTGTAAGAAAGATTTTATGGAAGGCTTGAAAAACATCTCTTTTTTTTTTTGAGGCGTGTCTATGTACATTTCAAGCCTGTGGTATCATGTCTAAATTTTTTTCTTTCTCTTCCCCTCCTTTTCACTTAAGATTTTCCCATATGAGAAAAAAATATGAAATTTCCTGCAAGAAAAGTTTTATTGTACAGCAAAGAAAAATAAGACCTTTAGCTTAGAGGCAGAAAAAAAAACAAATCTTTATAGGCTAAAGTAAGGGGGGTCACTGTATCTTCTTGCTTTATGTGGCCATAGGGAAAAGTTACAGAATTGGGGTGTGTGTGTGTGTGTGTGTGTGTGTGTGTGTGTGTGTGTGTGTGTGTGTTGGAAAGAGGGAGTATACAAGGACAGGAATTGTCTTATGAGGTTTTAAAAGGATTTGCAGTTGAAAAGTAATGTGAAAAACAATAAGTTCTGCCACTGAATGATTGTTATAAGGCTCAGCACCTTCCACAGAAAGACACTTCTGTTCAATTTCCTGTCACATCAAATTCTCATTACAGGCAGCCAAACCCCATTTCTTCATATTTCTTCACTGGTCAGACTGTATCACAGGCAACAGCTTTATGCATTGAGTGTTGTAACACACAGTTACATCCCATATAGTCAGGTCACAAAGAAAATTATAGAGCTCTTTCTCCCTTGATGAAGGCTAGGATTAGATGTCAAGCTTGAAGGAACCAGGGAGTAAAGTGAGCAAAGTGCCCTTGGAGATGAGAAAAAAAATCTTGCTGTTGTGTGAAAGCAGAAATACCCAGCTCTGAGACTCACATAAAATCCTATTTGTGTTTAGAGAAACAGTAAGTAGGATTTAGGGGAGTCTGGAGCTTTTCTTTAATTTAAAATCCTTGAGGAAGAAAATAAGAGATCAGAGATTATATAAGGGAAAGGAAATAACATGCAAGAAGGAAGGAAGGAGAAAGAGAAAGAAAGAAGGGATGAAGGGAGGAAGGAAATAATAAAGAAGTGAAGATAAAGAAAGAAGGGATGTAAAAAGGAAGGAAGAAAACACTTATATTGGAAAGCGCAAAGGTCTATTTATTCATGTGCAAACTATTTCACCTCTCATCTCTTGGCAACTACTTTGTATTGCTCCATTTTCTTCTACGGCCTGTTGAGAAAAACTAAGAATGTCAATGGATTTGAAGTCCCAGACTGACCATGGAAATCGAAATAAGAGGTACCAACCCTGCTGATGCATTCTGAGACTCAACATGCAAGCTTTACGTCAGAGCACACTTAGTGCCATTAGCAAAGAAGCCTTTACAGAAAGTAATGTTTAACAAAGAAGAGGTCCAGTATCGGGCAGGAAGGTGAATGGCACTTTAAAAAAATGGGTCAAGTGCCATGAGTAAATGGAGACAGGAAACACTCACATTTCTAAGACAATAAAACTGAAAGAGAAAAGTGAATTTCATATATATATATATGCTGTTTTCTTAGCAACATGCCCTCTACCTCATTTGCTGTGTACAGTTTTCTGAGCTTGAGAACATCCTTGTGACTTAACTCAATCTAGGAAGTTAACTGAGGACCACCTTACAGTCATCGTCCATCTTGAACAGATGCTAGGCTGACTCCAGAACAGGCTAATTGAATAGCACTCATAGGAGAGACAGGAAAGAAAGGAAAGAAGTGAGAAATAATGGTATGGGAGTGGTTTGAGATTCAATGATAGAAGTCTACTTATAAGGTATAACGACTTCCAGGCAGTCGTCACATTGTAAACATCTATCTTCCGTGCATATACATGAGATCCAGGGACTGGATTATAAAAAGTGACCACGATACAGTTCAGTCTCCCCAGTCAACAAATGAAGTCTTCCCTAGTCTTTAGATATGGACTGGTGTTGAACTTCACATTAGCTAACAGAAAGTTGTAGCCATAATAATTGTGCCAATTTTGAGAATAAGCTTCAAAAGAACTCCATACACCCTTAATCCCAGCATGTGTGAGGAAAAAGTGATCAGATCTCTGTGAATTCTAGGCCAGCATGGCCTTTAGAGTGAGATCTAAGACAACCACAGCTACATAGTGAAATCCTGTCTCAAAGCAATAACAAAACAAAGAATTACTTCTAGTCTAGTTCTCAGAATGTTCTATTTGCCTAAGATATTCTTCAAATTTATGAATCAGAGACCGGCTATTTCTGTTGCTCTACACAAGAATGACCCTATCTTCAGAAACAGAAGCAGTTACATAAGATGGCCCGTTTGAATCAAAAGAGCCACTCAGCTGATACCAGAACAACATTACCACCCCACAGAATTGTGAGCTAAGCAAGTGGCTGTTTCTTCAAAACATTTCAGGCTGATTTGCACCCAAAGACATTAGATGAACGCCGTATCTTCTTATACACTTCATACACTGGCATGCTGACAAAGGTTGGTGATTACTTTCAGGATAGAGAACTCATTCTGCAAACCCTGTGTCCTCAGGATGGCATGGGATACCGATAAGTCTCAGAAAAGAAGATACCTGAGTATCTTCAGATAGACTTACCTGTGGGCCAGCAGGGTGAGTGGAATGGTATCCCAGACAAGAATGCATACGTTATGGTGAAGCGAAATAAGCAGCGAGATCTCAGGCTTTCTATTAGCAGAAATGAAGGTTTAGTCCCAGAACTGAAAGTTTAGTAAGAATCACACCATGGAAGGTTTTGTATGGCTCTTTCCACATTTTATAAATATATGAAAAGAATAATAATTATTAAAGTTTACAGCACAGGAAAATCACCCACTGATGTTGCCATAAATGGGTGGAGCTTTTGAGCCCTATATCATTCATGAAGAACTACAGATTGCGTAATTGATGGAGCCGGATAATGGCTCTACTTCCTCATTTTTAATAAGCATCATGGGGATCTAATGTAGGTTGCTAAGAACACATCCTAAAATACACAGCTGCAGGACCTAAGACGTAAGGAGAGGCTCTCCATTTAGTTTTCACACATATGTGTATTATTTTTAGGCCAGCATTTCAGACTGATTTGTTTTTTCTGCCTGTAGTCTGGTAGGTAAGTGTGAAAGAAGAACAAACTCGAAAGAAAGAAGTGAAGAACTAGAAAACACAAAGCCAGAGAAAGCAGCAATGTAGACCAGTGTGTGGAATGCACAGGGACTGGACAGGAGAGGGATCTTGTTGATTGAAAAGATGGGCAAGGAATACTAAAGACACACACGATGAAATGAGAGGTGTACTATTTTGATGAAGTCAGAGACCTCTAGTTTGGAATCCAGAGACACAGAATTAGGAATTAGGAACAGACAGAAGACAAATCCCAGCCTGGGAGCAGCGGAGGTCTCCGGATGTGTGAGGACAGTGTGAGGGGCTGGGTTGAAGACAACAAGTGCAGAGGTCAACATCGGCAGGACTTAGAACCAGCTCACATCTTGTGGATGAACCAATGTGAGGAGAAGGTGTGGTGATGGTGACATTGAAGAACCACTGCTGCAACTTTAATTTTTTAATGTTTATTTTTAATGATGGCACTTAAACTCTCTTTTAGCCCACTACCCATTAGAGATAGTGGGAAACAAAGGAAATGGAGAAAGTGAACCTGTTTCGAACAGATCTTTGGAGTAACGCCAATCTGTGTTGTGGAAATGAGCAATTCAGTTCACAGATGAGCAGGGGCAGCTTGATCCACTCACAAACACTTCATAGATGTAACAATAGCCCAGTTTGGTAGAGTTGGGATAGCAGACATGAATCAGCAGAGGTGGCATTACCTACAAGAGGCAGCCAGGCTGTAGCCTCAGCACAAATCAGCAGGAGGGACCAGGAAGAAGTCCAGAAGAAGTTCTTGACTGTGCCTCTCTCAGTGAAGCGAAGATCAGTGAAGACACAAACCCACAAACACAGATAGCTCTATAAGCAAACCTAGCTCAGCTTCCATTACTGTCTGTCAAATCGTTTTTACATTCCCTCCAAACAACACATGCCTTCAACATATCTTGCCTCAGCATGTGTATCTGTCTCAGCTGACATCACTCTGTCAGCCTGAGTTCCTGGAAGCAGCAAGAAACTGCAGCACACCACCAGAAGTTTCATGGTGCATTTCTCTCTACGGAGTCCTAACAAATGGAGCTCAACTATGCAATGTAAGGTGGACCCATACATGTGTGTAGTTAGCACAGAACCCGCCATCACGTGTCCTCTCAGGTGCTTGCTTTAGCAGAACATCCCTTCTCCTGTGTCTGCTTCAGCAAAATGCTCCTTTATGAGTCTCCCTAGTCTTCCACCTTGTCCACCTCAGGAAAACACTCCTTCAATCATTTGTTCCAGCAAAACACCGTCCAACACAACTGACTTTCTCCAAAGGACCCTTAAGTCTCCACTTCGCTCTGCAATGTGTGGAAGTTACTTTATGTCACTGCCGGTTCAGCTTCACTAGTGCTTTGGATGAAGAAAACGCAACAGGATGGATGATAAAGTTGCTTAGAACTGAAATTGGGCAGGCACAGCTCCTTTGAGTCCTTCAAGAATGTGCAATAGAGCAGAACTCTAAAGGTAAAAATGCTAAATTTGGAAAAATGTACAGCAAAATTTATTTTAGAATTAGGGAAATAAACATATGGGACTAGAGCAGGAAGGGCTGAAGGTATGGTCCAACAACAACTGACAAATGTCCATCCTTCTTAAAATTTGAAGAAGAAGCATTCTGTGATGGATTGTTTACCAATTTAAGGGGATCTGAGATCAACTAAGAAAAAGATCTCTGTGAAAATGAGATCTGTTTTTGCAGATGTGAGCAATAAAACAAACAGATCTAGCCTTCCCGTGAGCTAAGATTGTTTCACTGCTAAACTTCAAGGTAGACAAAATCTGATTTAAGACATTCAAGGAAGAACTGCAAAAGCAGTTATGAATTATGAGTCTTCATTTTTTTTCCAACAAAGAGAAAGTGATATGCATGTAAGACCTGGTGGGTTTTGTTTGTTTGTTTGTTTTACTTTTTTATGTTTCACTTACTGCTTTTATTTACCTCGTGGACCTTTTCATTTATTGCATTTATTGTTTTTAAAATAAACATTTATATTAAAAGGTAAAAAAAACAACGTGCAATAGGTAAAGAGGTCATGCATATGTTTTGATATGATATTAATATGTAATCATATACTTTGGTGAAGTACTTTTCAAACCCAATTCATAGACAACTTTTAATTGATAGTATATTTAAATTACATCTTATGTTCACATATAAAATTATATGTAATAAAAATTATTTCATATATATCTATATAAATAAAATCTTTCATACTAGGATTAGAAAATAACTGGAAAAATAAGACAGAAAACGAAGTGGGTGTTATAATCCTCAGAAATATAGTTTATAACTGGTTGTGGCAGAGAGTGACCCTGGCAGTGGATGTGGCAGAGACTGCCATTTTCCAAAGCATGAGCTATATCATAATCTATAAGAATTTTATACTCATTATCTCTACCATATTGAAGCAACCTTATTGCAGGAAGTAGATACCAAGGAGATTTTCAAATATTTGAGAACATACGCATAAATATGTCTAATGTAGCATTATTTTCTGTCATGAAAACTGGGAGTGAAATAAAAGCTTATCAAAAGGAAATTAATTGTATGGTCTTTGCATACTTTAATTTCAGTCTAAAATCATAAATGACAAAGTTTCTTTTTAAATGACCTTGCCCCAAACTCAACTCATATTTTAAACTGTAGAAATTTGAAAACATGCACTGTGGCACGTGGCTACCCACATGTTCACATCACACACACTAATAATAATAAGTACTTTCTACAAACAGAGTCTCTACATGAACCAATTAGACCACTCTTAGGAATATTCTGAAAGGACGCTATATTACACTGCAAAGATACTTACACATCCACACTTATTAATGCTTTGTACACAGTAGCAAGGACATGAAGAAGTATAATGTCATTAACAAATAAAAGGATAATGAAAATATAGAGCTGTATTCAACTGTAAAGAAACTTCAACTGAAACTTTCGGGAAAATAGAACTGGAAATTATTATGTTGCAGTCACCCAGGCACAACAGAGAGAATATCATGTGCCTCAGGTATGCAGACCTTAGTTGCTAATTTTCAGATGTATGTATTCATGTGGGACTTGGTGTGGATCGAGGCCAGGAGTTTGTACAGAAAAGGTGAATGAGAAAAATAAGTGACACATGATAGGAAAGTAAACTGGGGAACATTGGAAGGGATGGACTGTGGGAAGGAACTGAGGCAGGGAGACCTGGGAGTCACGGGTGAGGGGGGAATCAGTGAAAATAAGCCTGCATTAAAATGCCATCTGGAAACCCGCTATGCTGTAAGCAAATTAAAAAGTAAAAAACTAAATAAAAGGAACACATTGAGATGTGATCATCTCCCTCCCTGAAAGTTCTCAGTTGGAAGCAGTTACTCAGTCTTTGTTCTCCATCAGCTTAACATCGTCATGAAGACTGGACAGGTAGGGGGAAGCCATAGTGCCTAGCAGCCCGCAAATGTCCGATCTCTGATTTTTAAATATCCTACAACACGAGACAGCCACAGTTCCCGGGAGGAACAGTGCAGTCAGCATTAGGGGGGAAGTGGAGGCTTGGCCTCAATTCTGTGCCCAAAATAAAAAAGTGACAGAAAATAAAGGAGAAAAATCAAAAGATAAGATTCTTTCTCCCTGTGAAGGGAAATTAAAAAGTGGGTTTTGGGGAAAGGTGAGACTTGATGTGAGGTGGAGTGGGGGGAGGATGCTATAGTTGCCATGAAAGAAGAGAAAAACGTCCCCCATTTGCAAATAATACAAGTTTGTGTCCTAATGTTCACCCCTGGGAACCCTGGGAACACTGAACAAGTAGATGGAATTTTAATGGACTGTAGTCTTTAGAATATGTATAAAAAGTCATGTAAAACATACATAAATAAAGAAGGGGACATATTTCTCCTAATTAGTTAAAATTTTCAACTAATGTCCACAGACTAAAGTGTAAGGGGAAAAGAAAATTATTGGCCTGGGGAAACAGCTTGGTACATAAGGGTGCTTCACAAGCACAGGGAATTGGATTTCCACATTACTGTGTAGAAGGCAGGATGTGGCTATGCACGCCAGTAACGTCAGCATTGTGTAGGGGTAGTATTGGTGGCACAGAGGCAGGAGGATGGCTCAGACTTGCTGCATACCAGCATAGCACAGTGGTCTCCATGTTCAGGGGCAGAGTTTGTGTGACGGAGATAAGGCAGACAGTGACAGAGGAAACAGGGTGTCCTCCTGTGCTCTTTATGTGCATACGCGCAACGCATATTGTCAAACATTGCGGTAATAATGTTTCAGGCATAACTATCCTTGGGTATGTTGGATTATGTTCTAATACGTATGAAGGTAGTCAAACATTCAAATTATTCTCCATGACATATTTATATGAATAAAGAAATATAGGATATTTGCAGTAGAGAAACTTGGCAGAAGCTGCCTTTGAACAGCCTTTACCAAGTGAACAAAGAAATCATTTTCAGTTAACGGAACTCAGAAGCATCAAGCCTCTTCTGATACGATGCATAGAAGTCACATGCTCACTTTGGTCCTTGCCAGAGATACACAACTAAACTAAATGTGAGGGAATAGCAGAGAAAATATAGTGACCGTCACCTCTGTTGATCTAGTAGTTAACACGGAGGGCTGTACTCATATTCCTTACAGCACACTGAATGCGGCATTCATTTGGGTCTTAAAGACACTAATTTAAGAACTTTTAAGAAGAGGGACTGTATAGTGGGGGCTGTGCTTCCAGAAGGACAGAGGAAGCAAAGAGAATTACACAGCATGAAGGAGTGATCTCTCTGTCTCTACCTCCTTCAGCATATCCTACGTGTGTGTGCATGGGGTGGACCTAGGTCCTCTACACATAGGTAGCAGATGAGCATTTTGGTCTCCATGAAGATCCGCTAACAATTGGAGCATGGGCTGCCTCTGACTCTGTTGCCTACCTGTGGATCCTGTTCCCCTAACTAGACTGACCTCGTCTGACCTCAGTGGGAGAGGGTGAGCCTAGTCCTCCTGAGATCTCATGGGCCAGGTGGCCACGGCAGACGGAGAAAGAGGATGTGAGGGTGATCTGGGAGGAACGAGGAAGGGAGGCTGCAATTGGGAGGTAAATGATAAAGTAGTGAAAGAAAGCAAAATGAAGGAGTGGAAATGAAGGAGTGGAGGTACTGACGACTATAAGAATCTATTACATTATATGGATACCTGGTCAGAATAATCTCAACTAAAGAAATGGCCACTGAAATGGAGATGAGCAGAAGAATGATACAAAGAGTAAGAAAGATGGTATTTCACTGAAGCAGATGGAAACAGAACAGAAGGTGGGTCTGTACACAGTTAGTATGTGAGTGTCTAGGCAAGAGGGAGGAAACGGAAGGACAGCAGAGGGAGTTTGCCTGGATACTCAGGGATTATTAAGATGTCTTGAAAAGAATTCTAGCATTCAGCCGAAAAGATAAAATCACAGCCGGAGAAAGACGATTCACACGAGAATGATTGCATCTGACAAGAGTCTGAGTTAAAGAGAATATTGTAACATTTCCAGTTATAAATCCATAAAGGAAAAGGCTTCTATCTAGACACAACACTCCGTTACCTAGTTTCTCTGGCACATATATTGGGGTTTATCAGGGAGAAAGATGCAAAAACAATTGTTAATTTCTGAAATTATCATTTTCTAGGTGCACAAAACATCAGTTTTATTCGCAAAATTACACACTCTTCCTTTGTGTCTATGCATGTATTCATGTGTGGATAAATCTGCTCACACAGGTATGTGCATACACGTATGTGTCATGTGGGGGTCTGAGGATAATCGTGGGTGTCCTTTCTCAGGGTTCTTCATCTTTTATTTAAGATAGGATCTCTCATTAGCCCAGAATTTGACCAAATTTTAGCTGAAGAGTGAGTTTCAAGTTTCCCCCACCCATATCTAATATCTCACCATCACAGGGATTACATGTATGTGAGAGCAAACTTGGCTTTTTCCAAGGGCTCATAGGATCCAGACTTGGGTCTTAACATGTGTGGTACAAGTGGTTGACTGATTAACTTAGCCATCTCCTCTACCATGCACCTTATTAAAATAGATAGATACATAGATCGATATATAGATAGATAAATGAAGTTACCTTTGCCTCTGAATTTCATTGGGCTTCATGTTAAATAAAAATTATCAGAGCTTCATTTTAATACCGACTTCAGTTGACTGTCAGGGTCCATTAATCTCAAGGATTATCCACTCAGATGCTATCATTCTCAAAGGTCGGGATTCTGATGCTGCACATCCCAATATTTAAATACAAGATAAACGGGAGACACTAGTGTCCTCTCATTTCCACTATTTTGGATACTCACAGTTTCAGCTCCAAGCCTCCACTCCTTGTATAAAGTACTAGAATGAAGTTATTGGAGAAAGAAATGTTCTTTGAGCACATTTAGTCCATTCAGCTTTGGGTCAGCATTGAGCTTGGGAGAATGTCCCAGACCCAGAGCGTCCTAGAGGAGAAGATGCCCAAATAGGACTGTAGCTAACAATCCCAGGGAAGGTTGCAAGCAGGAGGTGAGATTTCGTCCTCAGCAGAGAACTCCTGACCAATACTTCTATGATGGGTCCTGATGGGCCTGAAGGGGGCTTAGCCTTTTTCCGCAAGGTAGAAAAAGAAAAAAAATACCTCTTTTATTTTAGCTAATGTATAAAAATTTGAATGAGCATTTGCTTCAATAAGTAAGCTTATTCTAATTGAACACTTTCATTTCCACACCTCTAATAACAGTGAACTAGACACAGACGTATTTAAAAAAAGAACACATTCCCCAGATAAATGCAGGGCTTGTCTCAACGAAAGCAATCGTGCTCTTAAGTTCTCAGTTCACTGCAGACTGGAAGGTATGTTTTTATTGCTGCTGTTTATTTATTTATCCTTCTAAAAAGGGAACAACCGCACTGAGAATAAAGGCAGAGCCACCCGCGAGCCATTCTCTGCCCTCTTGTAATCCTAACACAAGTGTCTTTAAAACCCTGTGTGCCTGCAACAACCTTCTTTAAAAAAATAAATCAATCACTCCATGAGGGTCACTTCCAGTAGCTATGTGCCTTGGGACTGAGCTGGCTCAACCTCAGGGTCAGGAGCTGCACGGGGAGGGGCTGACTCTGGTCTCCATCCTTTTCTTTCTGTCCTTTGGTTGCCATCTTAATTATTCTTTTTCATTTTCCTTTTTTTTTAATTGCTACTGGACAGAACTGTAATTCTAGGGTAAAAAAAATCTGACTTAATCAGGAAAGCTATTTTTCTAAATGTTCCCCCCTTTTCCACCTTGGTATCCAGTCTCTACCTTTGTAAGACCTGACCCTCCATGTTCTGGTAACTCACCAACGTTCAGTCGGCCTAAGAGCTACCTGGATGCTAGCCTGACAGTCTGCTTGCTGGCGCTCACTCACTTCCTTTGTTCTGGGTAAGCAAATGGGCTGGAGGGCTTGGGGTAGCTCAGGCAGGTAATGCCAGCACTCGAGGGTGAGGCTGGAAGTTCGGGATTGCAGTATGTTCCAGGCTAGACGAGGCTGCTTGAGACCCTACTACAAACAGACAAAGAAAGAAACAAAAGTTTAAGCAATGACTAGACGAATGGTAAGAGAAAAACTAATTCCCTCTTCACTCATCAGCATTCCTCTCTTCTCTCTACTTAATACCATGTAAAGATTTTCCAAAGTTGCTGAGAAATGAACACTGAATGCCTTTTCTCTCCCAACATACCCACGTTAGAACAGACTTGAGCTCACATGCTCAGAGGGGACTGTGCTAGTGGAGATTTGTCTCTAAAACTGTGTCAGTTCTGGAAGCCATGTTAAGCTTTCTATGTTTATAGATATTTGGTCATTCTAAGATTTCTGATGGAGTTGAAGACTGATTATAGTCTCATAGCCTATTCAGGCTGTTTAACTTTGAAAATACATATTAATTAGGTAGTTATCAAAGAGTATACAGCTAGCCAAGATATAGTATAAATTTTAAGCCTTTCTTAAGCTGGAATGGATAACGAAATTTTCTATTTAATTGATAAAATGTTGGACTGGGTGTTAGGTATATTTTATGCTTTTAATTACAAAGTGATACTAGTTGTACTCAACGTGTGTTTGAGAGAAAAGGTTTTTGTTAATTAGACAGAAAGGGTGACGTGTAGGATGATGTCATTATCCAGGTGAGGCAGGTACAGGATAGAATGAGGCCTGTCATTGGATGAGAAGGAAGGTGGGAGAGAGAAAAGTTTTAGAGGAGACCAGAGCAAGAGGAGGAGCAGCCAAGAGATTTCTCTCTGCACATCTTCAGATTGTTATGAATATTCTTAAGGGATGAATGTGTACAGGGCTTTTTATGTCTAGATAAGCAAATTCTATCTTATCAATTGGATCAGAGGTTATTGTATTGTGTGTCCTTTCATGTGGCGATTTAATTGAGAGTTCAAGAAAGTATATGGTGGCTAGAGACACTGGGCCGCCACGGAATTGGCATGTGTATGTCTGGTATGGTGGCAACCTGCCTTGGGAACTAAATGGGTAGAGAGATTGCTGCTGGGCTCAGAGAGTAGCCATCAGCAGTGTGATATGGGATGGAGCAGAGCGGGTGAGACGCTATGTTGACTGAGATAAAAATATCTAACAGATGCCATGTGGCCCTACGGTGCCAGCACTCATGCAGGAAAAGAAGCATTTTTTAATCTTACTGCAGCAGAACAGTGACAGCTTAAACAACAACAAGAAAACAGAAGGAGTAGCAGGCATTTTTCTCATTTCTGATATGTTGGGAGCAGACTGCTGTTAGACAATCTTAGATGCATTTAGCAGCTACCAACGATGGTAGGACATGATAGATGTACGGCAGGACAGAACAGCACTGCTCAGGATGGAGGCAGAATCGCTTCTCCGTGGGAGAAGTATCAAACGAATGTACTTTTGACTTTCAGTAAATAATAATTTTACAGGCACATGGCTTAGGTCACATGATGATTACAGAAAGAGTATTAAAACTTAGAGTAGGCCAAAAGACATGATCTCTACAGATGTAACAGTTTTGCTGAGATTAAAATTTAAAAGCAAACTCAGTGTGTGCATAATGATTTTTTTCACTCGTTTGTTTATTTGCTTTTAGATGAATGAGAGATCAGATTAGTTCATTTAAGGAGGTCATCTTATTTTTAATATTTTAGGCTACATATGGGCATGAATGGGGAAGATTGGACATATAATCTTATCGTACAAATCTTAAAGGGTCAAGAATGGCAAAAAAGAAACAGGAAAATTGTGGTTTTTCTTTATCTATCTCAACTTTGACCTCATCTTTGGAAAAGGACAGTCCCATCATTGCTCAGTTCCATGACCTCCCGAGTGATATACCTGATTTCTTAGCTATGCAATTATTCTCATAGCAGGAGAAACTTTCTGCATACAGAAACAGTGCTGGATCAAAGCCTTGCTCATGCTACACAGTGCAAATTTTTAAAAAGTAAAACTTTGAGAGACACAGTGTTGGTATCAGGAACTGCATTCTGCCTTCAGCAGTGACATCACCTGGGTATCTGTTGCCATGGCAATGGTCATACATTCTGAGCATATCTTTGGCTTAGTTCCCACCTTCACCTGGGAACAGTTACATCACATTTCAAATAAAAGGCTGACATTTTCTGCTCTATTCCTCCTCCTCCTCCTCCTCCTCCTCCTCCTCCTCCTCCTCCTCCTCCTCCTCCTCCTCCTCCTCCTCCTCCTCCTCTTCTTCTTCTTCTTCTTCTTCTTCTTCTTCTTCTTCTTCTTCTTCTTCTTCTTCTTCTTCTTCTTATTTTTTCATCCCTCTCCCTTGTCTCATCATTTCATTAAACCTCTCCATGTGGAACCATATTGGCCTGGTATGGTTTGTACTGTCACGAGCCAAGATTTCTATCCCAAATCACTGTCCCTATTTAAGAACCACAAAAAAAGGATCATATAATTTGGGCCAATTATTCAAAGGACTATGCAAAATATCAACTACCTCAAACTAGTATGGGAATTTTATGACCTGAACAGAATCTGTTCTTCATATGTTCAAGTGGATCTAACTTCAAGGGGAGGTGAGAATCAGCTTTGTTGGTGGCGCCCCACAGTTCTGTGTGGCAATTTGTCCTTCATGCTTTAGAAATATGGCACCACTGAGTGTGTACAACATGCAGCACAGGAAATGAGATGAATGCTGCCACCTTGCCTGTTTTGCAGATGAGAGAACTTGGGAAAGAAGCCAGGACTGGAGTCCAGGCAGTCAAGATAGTAAATACTTTAAAAACTTCCTGTTACATAGTGGTGATCGGCTTCTTTCTCTCTTGTGGTCATAACATTTTCTCTGAGATATAGGTAACCCAAAGTAAGATTACAGTATGTCCAAGTCAAAGTTACCACTGATGTCTGCATTCACGTTAACAGTTACTGGGCAGATACTTTCTTCTTTGGAAACAGAAACAAAACAAATCAACAGGAAAACTGAAAGGTGTTTTCATCCCCCCAGTGATAAAGGATAGAAGAATTAAAGCCATTTTCCCTCATGATCACAGGGACATAAACTACTCACACTCATACACACTCACATACATCACTCACACACACACACACATCACTCATATATATATATGTGTGTGTGTATATATATATATCACACTCATGTACACACACAAACCACTCACATACACACACACACTCTTATACTCATACACACATACCTACACACACAAACACCAAGCACACACACACATACATAACACATACCCACACACATACAAACACCACTCACACTCATAAACATCACTCACACACACATCACTCACATATACATATCACACACACACACACACACACACACACACACACGTTTAACAAATGCCCCTTCCATGTACATTCCCATATGTTGGAAATAATAATAAAATAAAAACTATAATAAATATACTATTTTTATAATATATAATATAATAAAAATACTATTTTTCTTCTCTCCCTCTATCCTCCACTGTTTTGGTTTAATATCTGGATGCAAGAACCCATATGGGCACCCCTACTCAAAAAAAAAACCCACAGAAATTTTAGAAATAAAATTAGGAAAAAAAATCAGCTTGTTTTCCCCTAGAGAAAACCACAATATGTATTTTTAAAGCCACATCATTTTTCAGTGTCTGTGAAACAATGAAGGAAGCCAATTTTACTACTTCTGTCTTTTGTTTCATATCAAATAATGAACTGACTTTGAATGGCGTTAATAATATATTCTCCTGCTGAGCCACCACTTTCCAGGCACAGCCTCATCTTTTCCCCCTTTTACTCCTGAAACGCTCATTTGAAAACTAACTCCTTAGACTTGTTCCTATAGCCACTGAAAACTTTCAACACATTACAAAAACTAATTAAGTGATATTTTATTGCAATTTTTTTTCATTGGGAAGTAGTAGGAATAACATTTCTCAAAGGAATCTAATCTGAAGAGGAAGATTAAAACACACAGTGGAATTGAACAAAATTCAGTTCATCTGAGTAGGGTAGGGGTTCAAGAAACTGCAAGCTTTGTGGAGGCAGCATTCGAGCTAATTTAGAACTTCATAGCAATACTAGCAACCAGAGGGCTCCACGCAAGCAAGCAATTTCAAACAATAGTTTAAAAAAATGAAGGAAAGAAAAGCATTAACAAGTTTAAACAATCTAACTCATCTTAGCACGCATGCACACTAACCAAACAACTCTGTGGACCTCAGGCAAAAGCTGATCTTCAGTTTCACCATCCAGAGAAGAATTGTAGTGTGCACTACCTGGTTGGAACGACTTCTCCTCCCCTGCTTTTCTCATTTCAGGCTGACTTTTTGTTACATCTCATCACTTCCCACACCCTGGAAGCACATATCCCTGTTTCCTCAAACAAGTCCCTCATCAGACCTTTACCCTCATGGCTTAACCTATAGCTGTTCCCTTCCTTGAGCTTAAAAAGTACTCTTCTTCCTAGCCCAATGCATTCATCTCAAAGGATCTAGAATTCTTCCCTAAGACTTCTATATTTTCCAAAATCAAGAGACAGCCATTTGGAGCAGGAGCAGGAGAGAAGAGAGAGCCTTAGAGGCTTCAGCTGCAAACATTATTATACCCGAGAAGGGCTGCCAGCCAGCCTGCCCTCCCACCCTCACTGTCTCCTCTTCCTCTGCCTCTGATAGTCTGTCTCAAACCCTGACTTCTCCTCCTACAACCAAATTAATTTGAACACGTTTTTAACTTAAAACGTTTTTACATTCAGAAATATATACCATGTTGTTTTGTGCATGACATTACATGATAACTACAGCCACTGGGTTTGATTACATAAACAAAGTCAAATGATCATGGTTCCCAGGCACTGATTACCACATTTAAAGGACAATTGTGATTGCAGATAATCATAATGTATAACTGTCCCTATAATTTCATTCACTAATGAACCTTTTTCTTATCACACTAACCCAGTCTGTAAGTTGTTGAGTACATGACACAATTGATTCCTTGCTATAAAAATGTCAAAGGAATTTTGTTCCACACCTATCTACTGAGAGGGCAGATTTTTAGAACTACCACAAAAGTGAACAAAATGACTATACAGTGAGAATTTGGCCAAAGGAATGCCAAAGTTAACTAGAATCAGATTATTACAAAAGAATGCACCAGTCAAGGAAAACAAAGATATATATTTTATCTAACAAATATAGTTGAAAACTGACTCAAAGATAGTTAATTGTTTCTACTACACACCAAATATATAGGAAACGTCAGTCAGTCAGTCAGTCAGTCAGTCAGTCAGTCAGTCAGTCAGATAGACAGACAGATAGATAGAAGGTAGTAGACCAGTCCATATCTTTTCTGTTTTCTACCAAGACAACTTAGTTCATGAGTATTGAGTCTTTTCCCACATACAGTTGTGTGCAGCTGCTGCATTATTAATAAATATTAAGATCTGTGTTAAGATGTCCAGACTAATCCCTTTAATTTTATATTCTCATCTCAAAGTATTTCCTACTTGACTTCCATTGGCATGTGTATCAGTGAGCTTTTCCTGTCGCTAGCATGTAAATAGGCCATTCTGCTCAAAACTGAGAAAGGAAATCATGCTGTCTTGCATACATTGAGAGGCATGTCATATTGGCGTGTGTGTACCTCAGGAAACAGCTGTGAGCCAGCTATGTCTGTGTAAATAGGGCACTGATATGTATGTGCCTCAGGAAACGGCTGTGGGCAAGGAGTGCCTGTGTCAATGAAAGTATGTATTTATACCTCCCTGCCCCACCCCCAGGAACGAGGGAGAAATAACTCTGACACTGGTGTGGCCATCATTTAGAGACACTGACTTGAAGAGTCAAGGTGGAAGGACTTCAGAAGACTTCCTTGTTTCTCACAACCGCAGCACCATATTCTCACAAAGCCGAGTAAAGAAAACATTTGCATGTTATTAGTAGTCATAATAGATTATTGAACCTCTCAGCTGATAAGATTCGGGGTGAATATATTGAGACAAATGCTTCATGTCTTGAACTATGTTTTGATGTAAATCAAAAGGCTCAAGTCCCATTTGAGATATTTCTGAACTTAGACTATATTCTTATAGTTTCTGTACCTCTCTCCAGCTTATTACAAAATAAGAGCAAAAATACTTATTTTTATATTTATAAGTCTCATGGTTGAGATTCAATATCTATTCAGAGAATGGCTGGCAAGCATTGAATAAGTCTACATATGCAATTATATTTACATGTATATGTCAGTATATACATATAATACATGTACATTTATATATAATGCAAACCATTATCTATAACTATAGGTTTTACACTCATAAATTCAATAAACTATAGATAGTTTTTTTAAAAAATGAATTGTATTTATATGAATATGCAAACTCTTTTTTCTTAAATCATCCCCTGAACAGCCAACAAATATGCAATGTTTACAGTGTCCTACACACTCTAAGTAACATAAAGATGTTTTAAAACCTTCATTTTTATAAGAGATTTAATTAAGCATCACAATTTTTGGTACATATGGAGTGACATAAAATCATTTACTACAGTTACAAAGTGATGACTTAATTGTGTGTGCATGTGTGTGTGTGTGTGTGTGTACACATTTATATGTATGCATACACAGATTTATATCATTTTCCATATGTAATATTTGTGAGTTAAAAGTATGTTGAGTTTTGCATCAGAAACAATTGCCAACGCAAGTTATTGGATAGAAGAGACTAGCAGGTGTCGAGGTCAAGGGAACTCATTTCTGTATTTGAGGAAATGGGCTGCTTGTTATAGAAATGGTTACGTATGTTACTATTCCCCTCCTTTACCAGGCTTTTTATAGTAAAAAGAGAGGAATAAAAAAAATAAGCAAAAAAAAAAAAAAAGAAACCAGAACCTGATTCTTCTATGGATATCCGCGTGGTTTTTCTTTTTACATTACAGAGCTGATGACGACAGGAGTGGAGGCAGCTGCACGTGAGTGAGGCACATATATGACTGTGGAAAATAATTTAGTGTTTTATCAGGCACAGAGTGGCATAAACCAACCTCCAGAGAACTCTCAGGGGTAAGTGGGGCTCGGAAGTCACTCCTTCAAGTCTATCTGGAATGTCTTCCAAGAGACACTTTACGAAAGCACAGCCTCCCAGGAAGTACTACAGAGCCACCACCTTCACTGTCAGAGTGTGCTCTCATTGCATCATCTTGGCTAAAGGGGCTCCTTCTTAGTTTACCTAGTTTAGTATTTAAATAAAACCTCTGCCGTGGCACTGCCCAGCGCCCCTGTCCAGTCTGAATGTTTCTTACACTGCCCGAGTGGGTCATGTCTGAACATTTCACTTCCGAGATGCAGAGAGCCCTGTTGGCAATATAGAACATTAGGGTAAGACCCAACCTTACTACCGACTTACTTACTTTCTTCTTACTTCCTGGTAATCCAAAAGGTGCATAAGGCAGGCCAGAGGTATGGACTGCATCCTTGAACTATAAGCCAAAATAAACCTCCCCTCCTGTGAGATGGCCCATCCCAGTGACAAAAGAGTAACTGACACAAAGAAGTGGCACTAAGGTCAGTGCCCTGATCAGACAGGCCATGGGTTTTGTAGGCCTCTACAAATGGTTTGTGGGAGGAGTGTGAAAAGTTTGGAGCTGTGGGTTGGAGAGGGCCCAGACTGCTCTACTCTGTGTTTAACACACTGTTGGAGGACATCAGGACACCTGGACCAGCAGACAGGGCGATGATTAAGAACTGTGTTCTGTGGGCCCACAGTATCAACTAATAAGACTTCACGGGAACCTAAAGCGTTCTGACCTAGGTCCTCTACATGTAAGTTTGGCTAAGTAGCTTGGTGTTCTTGTGGAAATCCTAACAGTGGGAACAGGGGCTGTCTCTGACTCTTTTGCCTACCTGTGGGACCCTATTCCTCCTAGTCACTTGCTTTGTCTGGCCTTGATGTTCCTGGTCTTATTATAGCTCGCTACTGCCTGGTTGATGTGCATGGGAGGCCTGCTCTTTTCTGAAGGTAGGTGGCAGGGAGGCTGGGTGAGAGGTAAAGTGAGGGTGAGGGAAAAATCTCTCCTACAGACTCACCATTAGGATTAAAGGAATGTCATAAAGGCCCTTTATTAAAAATATTTTACTAATATAAAACACTAAATAATGTCACTTGTATAATCCATTTACAAAAAGAGCTGCTTTCATAAGGTTTTGAAGGGGAAGAAGGGATAGAGACCATTTATCATTTATGTTACATTTGGCAAATGATTTGTTTTCACTCAGACTGAGTCCTGGCAAGGAAAATGAGGCTGAATTCAAAAGCTTGGGGCTGATTCCCAGGGCTGAGGCAATTTCAAGGCAGTGTAACTTCAGACCGGAGAATAGTTTATCATAAAATTTTACAGCTAAAGCCCCAAGTCTTTCTGAAGGTGTTAAAATAAAATGAAATGAAATAAAATAAATATAAGTGCACTTTGGTGAGAAAAGAAAAGTAGGGGTATTAAAAGTTGTGGCCAGGGTGCATCTGGACAAGGACTCTAATTATTAAAGAGATTTAATAATTAAATTAAGACTGTTAAAGGGGACAAAGCTTCCCTTTTCACTGGAACAATAGGAAACACGTCTGAAAGGCAATAGCCTGCCCATCAATGACTCCATGGTGTAAAGTAAAAATCCATTAAAAATTTTGTCCTTAAACATAAACTGCCTATGAAAAAAGTGTCCAGACAGAGAATGCCAGCACCAGAACATCCTGCCTGAACAGAATCGCAGAAGGATGCACCTTTCCTGGTCTAACTGTGTAGACACTGAGGTTGATTCAGCCGCGGTTCTGTAGGGCAGGGCTATGTATTGCACTGGAAAGGAACCTGTCATCGTCCTCAAGGAGGAAGTTTTGCTGACAAGCACCTTGTAGGAGTTGAGGGCTCATGGATGTTGAAACCAAGATCCTAGTGAGGTTAGGTGATGTGTAATTGGATGAGATCCCACATATGGAGATTCTGAGAGAGATTTAAACAAAGCTGTGGTGATAAAGCCTTGCATTAGACATCCCGGGGTGTTGAAGATACCAGGAATGCATTATTTCTGCAAAATAGATACCAACCCTGAGTATGGCAAGGTTAAGAGAGGTCGTATATGCTGCAGGCAAGAAGATCATAGAGGAAGTCTCACCCAGAGTGTTGGAGACTACATGATGCCACTATAAAGCCCCAAATGATGGCCATTGAAAATTGGAAGTATGACTTTTCTTTCTTTCTTTCCCAATATGTATCAAATGTTTCTTAAATGTTCTATTTAAAATTTATGGAGTGTAGCTGACTGGGGATAGACTATGGAACATAAATATAGACTCTCTATATATATATCATATGATATATACATATAATAGACATAGGATAGGCTGTAGACATCAGGGGTACGAGGAAAGCATCCAGGTTCGTCTTTCAGCAGAGGCATCCCAAAGTGGCAGTGACTTGATACAATGCATGAACTGCCCTCCTATCCCCACAGAAATGTCAGAAAGATATTTGATTTTAGGGTTTGTTTTGCTTATATCGCAGGAGTCACAGCAAAGGTCATCTTGAATCTTGGACTTCTATGGACATTTTTGATGTTGGATTAAGTGCATTTCACACTATGAGTTAGTCATGGACCTGTGGGGCCCAGAGGAATAATATTACAGCTTGAATATAAAATGTACCTCTCATGTCCATGTGTTTGTATTTGTGGTCCCTACTTAACAGTGCCATTTGAACCTTTGGGATATAGGGTATGGCTAGCAGACACAGGCCACTAGAGATGGGCATTCTGCATTATATCCTGACCCTCTTCTCTGCTTCCTGGTCTTCCATGATGTGAACAGGTCACACTGGAAGCTGAGCTGTATGCTAAGCACGTCTGCCCACCATAGCTTTTCAATCAGGATGGACTACGCCTTTAAAAGCATAGGCCCCAGATAGCACTCATTTCCTCCTGTAAGTTCTGTTTGATATGTACTCTGCCCCAGTGATAAGAAAAGATTCAAAAAATGTGGTACATCTACACAATGGAGTACTACTCAGCTATGAAAAACAATGACTTCGTGAAATTCATAGGCAAATGAAATGAACTAGAAAATATCATCCTGAGTGAGGTAACCCAATCACAGAAAAACACACATGGTATGAACTCACTGATAAGTGGATACTAGCCCAGAAGCTCACATTACCCAAGATGCAATCCATAGAACACAGGAAGCTCAAGAAGAAGGATGACCAAAATGTAGATGCTTCCACTCCTTCTTAAAAGGGGGAAAAGCATCCAAAGGAGGGGATATGGAAGCAAAGTTTAGAGCAGCAACTCAAGGAACAGCCATTCAGAGCCTGCCCCACATGTGGCCCACATATACACAGCCGCCAAAACTAGATAAGATTGATGAAGCTAAAAAATGCATGCTAAAAGGGACCAGATATAGATCTCTCCTGAGAGACACATCCAGAGCATGTCCAATACAGAGGTCAATGTTAGCAGCAAACCACTGAACTGAGAATAGGACCCCCTTGTGGGGAATTAGAGGAAGGATTGAAAGAGTTGAAGGAACTTGCAACCCCCATAAAAAACAACAATGCCAACCAACCAGAGCTTTCAGGGACTAAACCACTACCCAAAGACTATACATGGACTGACCCTGGACTCCAGCTGCATATGTAGCAGAGAATGGCCTTGTTGGGGCACCAGTGGAAGGAGAAGCCCTTGGTCCTGCCAAGGTTGGACTCCCAGTGCAGGGGAATGTTGGGGGGTGGTGTTAAGGGTGGATAAATGGGGGGAACACCCTTATGGGGGAGGGGGATTGAAGAGGGGGCTTATGGACAGGAAAGTGGGGAAGGGAATAACATTTGACATGTAAATAAAGAAATATATCCAATAAAAAATCTAAAAAAAAAGAAAGAAAGAAAGAAAGAAAGAAAGAAAGAAAGAAAGAAAGAAAGAAAGAAAGAAAGAAAGAAAGAGTCAGTAATATCACTTCGCATTTCTGTATATCTCGCCTTTGTCACTGATGGGCAGCAATTGTTTGTTCCTCAAAACTGGAAAGCAGAAGGAAGAGGATTTTTTTTCTTAAGGCAGGGCATCAAAGCACTTTGCCTATGGATACAAAGTTAAAAAATCAGCTGTGTATTGGCACAGACAAAAGTTTCATATCCCAGTCTCTTTCTAAATTTGAGAGTGCCAAAGATAAAAATGTGTAACCTGCCCAGCTTTAAGCTCTAACCTTTATAACCATGGGCTGTGGAAGTGCTGTGTAGAAGATGTGCGTGGAGCCACTTGAGAAGCAGAAGCCACTCAAGCTAAATCATGGATTGAGCAGGTTTATCTTGAGCATGGGCAAAAAGGTGTCCAACGCTGGCTCATGTCTTCGATTATTTGCTTAGTTATCACCAGAGTGCTTTACGAAAGCATCAGGATTCAATTAAAATGTCTTCCCAATAAATACTTTCAACAGCTTTTTCTATGATTTCTCATATGACTAGCTAAAAATTCTCCTTCATATTACTCAATAAGACTTGCTATTTAATATTTATTGTGTTTATATAGTAGCCTCTTTCCTTCAGCCTCATAGTTTTCTGAACAAACACGGGTATACCCATTGTGTTTCACATAATATTGACTTCATTGTATGACTTTGCAAATGAAAACATGAGCGAAGGAAAGGAGAGAGGGAGGAGAAAGAAAAGAAAGGGTAAATTTAGGAAAAACCATGAAACAGTTACTAAATACCTCTTGGGGTCTCAAACTATCCTGGAAGAACAGTGAATGAAACATTTCAGCTCCTAACAGTCAAAACAAGAGAAACTTCCAATAGACCGTTTTCCCCAAGGAGGTCTAACCCTGCTATTTTCATCAGTCCACCCCTAAGTCCCATTTGCTCCACAATGCAGCATAATCATGGTCAGAATCCAAACAACCAGGGCAAATAGAAAGAAAAGGAAAAGATAAGAATAATTATTTAATCAGATTTCCATAACTATAGCAATGTGTGAGATACTCAACATAAAAAGAGAAAAGGCACTATTTGGGCTCATGGTTTGGGGGGGGGGTAACCTCTATGATTGGTTGGCTCTTTGCTTTAGGGCCTAAGTAAGTTGGATCATCAGATCATGTAGCAGAAGTTATTTACCTCATGGTGACCAAGCAGTGTGAAAGAAAGGAGGGACTGAGTCCAATGACCCCCTTTCAAAAACAAATGCCCTGAATGGCTCAAGTTCTTAGCAAAGGACTCTACCTTTTAAATTTTCCACCATCACCTGGTAACTCCAATTATTCCTCACCAAGTCTTTGTGCTGTAAGCTTCTGGAAACACTCGTCCAAACTACAGCAAAGAATTTCTACCGATACAAACCACTAGCATGTGTATGCAAGGGGGAAAAAATCAACTAAAATTATACAACTGTTTCTTTAAAACTGCAGAGCATTTTTTCAAACACATTCTATATTAACTTGAGAATATGAGGTCCTGGGTGGGTTGCGAGCTGACCAAGATAAACTCACAGAACCAGTGTTTTATACCAACCATCGACTTTTCCTACCATATCTGACTGCTTTTCTGATGTATTTTTATTGCTGCTATAAACTTTAAAAGGTCTACTGTAAATAATAAAAGCAGAAATAAAAACACTTCTCAGCCCCCACAGTCCTCATCAATATCATGGAAGGACCAGAAAAGATAACTCACAGAACCATTGTCAGAATTAGATGAGAGATGAGCGTAAAAGGGTTAGGTCAGAAGAGGCATATTGGGAAACTCAATAAACGTAACTACCACTAGCTGACATTATTTGCTTCACTCTAACACCAGTTTCAATAAACATCTCTTCGAAAGCTAGCGTGAGACCCAAGTGGTAGGGTTGTGATTTACGTAGCTCTATGTCACAAAAATGAATTCACTTTGCTACACCGTTGACCCTATGGTTACAAGGCTTCTCAAATGATATAAGGTGTTAAGCACAAAGCAATAGTATATACCTGGGTACTTTAAAAGCTTGAACGCTTGTCTGTGTTTGTTCAAGCCTGTTATAAATATATCAAACTATGGGATGGGAGATCTAATGCTTTGAACTACCCTGGGTATTCCAGAAGCCTACAGGTAATACAACTGCATTTCCACCCAACACCAAGGCATAGCTAACTCACTTAAACAAATATTTATCATATTATTAATGTGTGCCCAACACTTACATATTGCTACAGTATAGCAGTGAATAGGAAAGGGAGGAAACCCATGATCTATTAGAAATATGTTCTTACAGAGAAGTGACCTGGAATAGTAAAATAGCAGAAATAAAAGTGTTTATTCCTAGGAAATGCTATCTAAGAGTAAAGGATAAACAGCTGCTACACTTTAGTAAAAGTGATTTTTAATATGAAAGCTATCTTTCACCTTGACAACATGTACCCTATTTTCTAAGTATGGTTTATTCAGCATGGTTAGGATTTTGAACTTCCTTATCTCAACAAGAGATTCAAAATTAGAGTAATATACAGAAATAACTGACAGCCACTGATGATGTGGACAACTGTAGATGATGATGACGATGACGATGACGATGACGACGACGATAATGATGATGATGATGATATGGAAATACTGAAGATTTTGTTTAAAGTGCATATAACTATATCTTCAAGGGAAAAAGAGTAACATTGAGAATCCATTCATACATTTCTACCACTCCCCCACCCCCCATCCCACTGCTCTCCCTCTCCCCTCCCTCCCTCCCTCCCTTTCTCATCTCAAGGTAATCCTTATGCTAAAAGCAGCACCCACAGTTAGCCTATGAATTTCCACATCATCTGCAACTTTATCCCGCTCATCCACTACAAAAGAAACCAAGTAACAAATCCAAGTTCACAGCCCTATACGCAGGAACAATTCAACAAGAGCTGGAGAGCTGTCATTAATGAATCTTTGCAGTATTAGTGGAATAGGCTACATTGAAAATACAACATGCTATTTACAAACATTTTTAGGAATTAAGAAAAAAGAAGTCAGTGACTTAGTCACAATATGTACATAGACACACAAAAATATATCCATGTGAACTGAAGTTTAATCTTATAGATAGAAAGGTGGCATATAATTTGCACAACAGCAAAATATTATTAAATTTCACACAACTTTTGATTTCTCAGGTAATACTTTTACTGAACATGGCCACACCTGAACTCTGAAGTGACTGGGCTTTGTTCCTCAACACTTTTGTGTGCCTAACATATTGGTTATAACATTCTAGATAATCAAGAGGATAACAAGCCAACACTTGACATAGCGATTTCTATCTCTGTCATGGTCAATTTTAGTCTATCAACATGAGCTTGTTGAAGGCAAAATTGGGAAGAACAACTCAGAATGTGGCATTGCATGATTTTTCTGTCAAAATGATGTAATTTCTCCTTCATGTCCAAACTCATGATAATCTCTGTGGAGAAGAATCTAGAGTCATGTATAACCCTTGCACCACGAGAGCTCTTCTGTGTGGTAGAGGAGACACAAGTGGGAAAAGAGGCAGAAAGTAATCCTGGGAACAATGGTTTAAGACCAGGCTGTCTGCATTGTAAAAGGCAGGCAGCCTGTGCTTGTCTGCTCTCACAGACTACCCTGTCATTTGTCAGTCCCAACTTACGTGGGTCCCTAAAACTGTAGTGGTCATCTTTCCTATGTGTAGTGCGTATCCATCTCCAGAACCAAGCTTCCTTCTGTGCATAATATAGACTTGTGCCTTGACCTTCTTTGAGTTTCCATTATTACTCCAGCTGTAGCTCTCCGTGTCTCTGTTGTACCCAGCTTTCTCTTCTTATAAAGACTGTATTCTGGGATGGGAGCCTCACTAATGACGTCATTTCAACTTCCTATCTCTGTGAGAGCCTTGTCGAATACAGTCTCACACAGGTGCCAGGCCTTGGGCTTCACCATAAAGGCATGTGATGCAAGGGAACTGTGGCTGTTCAGAGCTGTCACAGTTATTGAGAAATATTGTACCAATCAGTTTGCAATTGGGTTCATCTACATAAAACCTGTGTAAAATAGTTTACCCACCTTGACTGCGATTTTAGGAAGTGTCTTCATCACTGTCCCTGGTAACTGAAAATAAAATGTCTTGTGGTCTACCTCGTCCAGAAAGGCAGGGCAGCGGAGAGCCAGGGGGACTGAGGTAAAAACCGCAGTGTTGCTAAATCGAATGTGCTAGACATTGTGCCAGAGCGGTTTTCACCCATTCAATAAAATTGACCGGTTTAATTGATTGCCCCAAACAAAGTCCACATGGTTCCGTAGACTCATAGAACTTACATAAGAGTGGAGGAGATAGAAGGGTGGGCGCCACACATGTAAACAAATACCCAGAAATCACAACTGTAATGTGAGATACCAAAATAGAGACCTGGGGTAAATCCACGTGTCTGAAAGTGCAGCTTGTCTTCAATATTTCTTCAGCCTCTCTGAAGAAGCTTAATGCAGGTCCCAAAGCAAGTCAAAGAGACACAATTTAGGATGCTTGAAGACCAGAAAATGGAGGACTAAAAGCCGCAGAGGTCTGGATGAAAGGAGACCAGCTCCTGCGAATGTCATCAACAAGTACCATAGCAGGCAAGGCAGTAGCGGTCCCGGTGTGATGTATCAGTGAAATCTCAGCCCTGAACTTACTACCGCGATTAAGATTCAACTGGGAGGCAGTGAACAGGATGTGAAGTGAATAAATTTACCAAACGACGTTGCAAATGAAGGATCATACATCAAAATTAACCAGACCCAAAGCTCGTGAAACCCAAAGAACTTCTCTAAAGTTAGAGAAACCACTTGAAACAGAATCTGTTTATTTTCTCGTTGGAGCGTATGGTCTCATCAAATATTTTTATGCGCTTAAAAAAACCAATTAGATCGTGTGACGTCACAAGCAACAAGGAGTGGCGGCATTTGTAGGTCACTGGCAAGACTGCAATGAGGTAAATAGTGTTAAATGTTTGTATCTGTCACTTGTGTGCATTTGGCAAACATCAGTAGTGATAACATGAGACTAGTGTGGCCTCACTCTTCTGTGAGTCCCTATTCTAAGCACCCATCTGCAGAGAGCATTCTGACAAAAGTTCCTTATTAAGGACCTCCGATTAAAGGATATAGTTAAATTGGGGGAGTACCTGGAGCTACAGGTTTTACATGACTCAGGTGTTAACTCTACTCTCAAAATCTATGCTAGTGTAGGTTGCGCAGAACACACTTTTGTAGTTATTGTATTTAAGGAGCAATAAAAGAAAAAAACATATAAAAGGTCAAGTTCCATTTCATTCTAGTGTTACAAAAGAAAAAGAGGATGGTGATATACCTCTCTCTCTCTCTCTCTCAGAGAGAGAGAGAGAGAGAGAGAGAGAGAGAGAGAGAGAGAGAAATAGGCAGGCAGACAGATAGACAGAAAAAGACAGAGACCGATTTCAGTAAATTTTGTCCAAGTCACTTAATAAACTCTGTGCTTCTGGGGAAGCATATAAAGGTGCTATTTTATAGTTTATCTGGCCTGATGAATACAGAGTCGTGCAGAATATTATATGGATTTGCTCCAGGTTTAAGACATTTCATAATTATAAAATATTAAATGATTTATTCTTAGATCAAAAAAAAATTCAGGACTCCTCTCACTTTATCACTATGAAATTTATGGGGAAAAAATCTAAAGAACAGGTCTAAAGAAAGGAGAGCAGAGGAAAAGCCATCTTGTTGGAGAAGCACAAGCACACTTCCTCCTTACAGAGAAGATGTGAAAAGTGAGGGGTTGTGTTTTATATTCCTCAAAGAGCTTCAGGGACTTAGCCCTGAAGTTCAGGGCTTTACAAAGAAAAGCAGTCGAGAGTGTCAGTTATCTCTCAGATTCAGCCTCGAAAGCCCTCCTGGAAATCAAGGGCAAGCCAACAGACTACCAAGCCATTGTCAGATTAATAGGTTATTGATGGGCATGCTATCTTTGAAATAATCAAACTCAGCGGGCAGCCATGCTCCATGGAATTTAGGTCACTAAGAAAGAGACAAACACTCTGTTATTTCCATAGCTGTTATTTCTAATTATATACTTTCCTCCAAATTAAATAATAGGAAATCCTTCCACTAATATAATAATCAATTGTTTGAGATACACACACACACACACACACACACACACACAGTATAGACCCATTGTTGTTTAAATAATATTATTTCAGAGTCTTATAGTCACAAGCCTGGTAGTTGGTGGACATGGATGCTATGTGAATGCTGCTAGAGAAGAACCAGAGAGATGTCTCAGCAGTTAAAGGTACTGGCCACCAAATCTGACCCTCACATAGAGGAAGAAGAGAATTGACTCCCTCCGGTAAGTTGTCTCTGATATCCTTATTCATGCCATGCCATGCATGCATTCATGAATACAAACAAGCAGACATGCACCTGCAGTAAGTAAATGAATACAATTCGAATTTATGTAATAAAAGAAATGGCTGGTAGGAATGGATGTGTGACAGAATCGTGGCCTTCAGCAATTGTGTTGGAATGAAAGGATACTAATTAAACTAAGGAAATATCTACTTTAAAAGACCATATGGTAAAACTGGGCATTGTGGTAGCCCACGGCCAGGACCCTAGCAATTTGCATCCTGTCCATGCTGCCTCTCTTCCCAAATACTTTGTTCTGCATGGGAAAGGCTTAATGGTCTTGACCACCTCTCTATTCCTTTCCCCAATCTGCAGAAAATGTAATCATCTAATGGGAAACCAATAAATCTAACCACAAATGGCTATAGATCATAAAAAGTTGATGTTATAGAATTATAAATTTGTTTTTAAAGGCCTGGGATTGAACCAATTATTCTTATTAAAGCTGCCAAGCGAAGCCACAAAGATATATGGGAGGAGACTGCACAGATCTCATGTGGACTGCACAGATCTCATTCAGCCAATCTGGACTTTGTTCAAGCATGAAGACTGAAACCCAGATCCCCAAAGATCCCTGAAACTGTCAGTACTATGCTCTAATACCACTGCTTCAGAGGAGCGGAAGAGGGAGAGCAGAAAACAGTCCAAAAGGAAATCTACATCACATAAAAATGGCGGACACAGGAAAGGGATGTCGCTAAATGTTAAGAGTTTCATTGGTTTATAAGGAATTTGGCTCAACTAATGAGCAGTGAGCACTCAGCTGTAAATAGGACATTTATGACACCCCATCCAAGGCTCAGAGGCCATCTTGCAAGAAAGGTACAAAAGAAGTGGGTTAGAGGAATGGAGCCCTGATGTTTTGGGTGTGATCTGACTATTGTCTTGTTCAATTCATAGCAGCGATAATCACCTGCACGAGATCTTGACAAGACTGAGCTCATCAACCTCCTGTCATGGATGGTTGATGTCCCCATGACCGTACTTTTTCTTTAGTGTTTAGTGAAGTTAATGGTTGAGGAGGGAGGGAAAGAGACTGTTACTTCGGTCACGCACCATTCGTAAGGTCCTGTGCTACTGTAAACTAACTTATACACATACGGCTTTAAACAAACCTAGCAAAACCCATCAGGTCACAAAACTGAGCCTTGAAAGAAGGAAGGCTAGCTGAGAAGAGAACGGTGGTTAACAACAGTGGGAGAGGGCACAAGAGATGGTAAGGAAAGTGAAATCAGGGACTATGATTGGTATATATATGCACATATATGAAAATGAAAAAACAAAGTCTATGATTACCGACAGGGTGAAAGCATGTTAATGAACGTTAAGAACAACTTTGTTAAAGTTAAAGAAGAAAGTGGGTTCTTGGCTAAAACCTCATTTGCGTGACATGGCAGCTTCGCCACCTGACACGAGCCACAGATTTAGTGACTGCTAAGGAAAAGATCAGGAGAAGACAACAGTCCCTCCAAAGAAGACTCCAAAGCCAAACTGACTAATACAGGAAAAAGGAACGTCCCACCCTGTACTAGGAATTGGGCATTTGCTAACTGTACATTCCGCTGATGTACAATGTCTTCTAGCTAGAGATTAATTACCATTTGTATTGGTTTTCACATATATGACGAAGAAAACACATTACTAAGATTGAGTCTCATTTTTCTAGTTTATTAGCTGTGTGACCTTAGCACATCTGAACTTCTCTGAGCCCCATTTTATCATCAAAATGGATATCAGGATGATATCAGTCCTGTTACTCCCGAGCCTGAGGTAAAATATGTGTTTCTCTGATGTTGCTAGCCTTGCCAATTTTTTATTCTGCATGAGGTCATATTTATTTTGAAGCTAAGATTATAATGACGCAGAGATATTCCCTGCCTAAATGAGAAATGAACCCAGCTCAAAGACTGTGTCGATTACTTTTCAAGAGTCTAGAACAGGGAGTTCAAATGAAATCTTCCTGGCTCTCACTGTCCTCTCAGCCTCTACACCCTATCCCATCAACCAATCCCTGCAGGGATGAGGAGCTGCAGCCCTGCTCTCTTTGGTGACTATGAAAAGGTTTGTCAGGGATGCTTATGAAGTTGCCAATTGTCAGGGTCGGAGCAGAGCTGGCTCCAGGCCAATTCCACAAACAGGAAATGTGTCCTTCCCAGCCCAGGGAGGGACTCCGAGACACCCTCCCTGCTGCAGTGCCCCATGGGTCTCCCCAAAGGAGATTTATTTGAGTCTTCCTTCCTTTCTCATGGTGACAAACAGTTCACAGCTTATGGAGAGGTGACACATTGTGACCCTGCCCAGCCCTTAGTCATCCTGTCAAACATGTCTGAAGAAATGTTTTCAGCAAGCAGGGGCGTAGCTAAACAGATCCTGATGAGGACTGCGGGATGATGGGAAGAGCTCCTGAAGCATTCAGACACACAGACTGAAGGCTGTTCACATGTGGACGTAGTCAGCAACCCCGCAGCTATTAATTACTTCATCTAAGCAGCTTATTAAATGAGATGTGTAGGGTGGACTCAAGAAATAACATCATTTCTCAATTCCATTCAACTTTTTAGATGACCCATTCTTCTAAACAGTGTTGCAAAAGAGTGCTATCACCTGTTTGTCTCTTTTCCAGGTTATAATATTTCATACTAAACAGTCCCATGCAATCAATTTCAAGATTTGTATCTCTTTAAAACTTCAAATGTCTCCACCTTTGTCCCATCCTAGAAACTTCAGTAGAGATAGGAGTAATGAACTCCTCTTCTTCTCCCTCTCCCCTTCTCCCTCCTGCCTTTGCATTTGAAGGAATACATGTAATCAGGCAAGAGCACATATGTGTGTGTGTGAAGGCCAAAGGTCAATTTCAATGTCAATGTTTAGACGGTGTCCACCTTGTGGTTTTAGTCAGAGGCTCTGGTCGAGATTAGCACCTTGGGTAGACAGGCTGCCCTCTGACCCTTGAGGACCTGCCTCTGTCTGATCTTTGTGTTTCAGGTCCTCCTGTTTGTGAAGCCAGCACTTTAGTGACTGGGCTATCTTGCTAGCCCTCTAGATTCTTTGAACAAAAATTAAAGAATAAAAAGGGTTTTGATTTTTCTTATGATGACCTTTTAAGAGCACATCTGTTTTGAGGATGATTTGAGATAGTCACACAAATTAGCAAGGTAGTCAAAACTACACCCCAAACCAAAACACTGAAACTGAACCTCATACCCAGTTAACACACAACATTAATTGGTATACCAGTCCTGTCAGAGTTCAAGAACCAATATTCACACATTATTGTAAGACTTGACCGAGGTCCCCCAAACTCTTCTGTTCTCTCTCCCTCTGGAAGCCTCTTCAGGAAGGCATAGCATCTCCTTAAGCTCCTCTCGCAAGTGACACCTTTTGAGTTTTCCCTGGACCTTGACAATGGCAGGCAGGACAGGACAGTTATGTGTAGAGTGCTCCTCAGTGGGGTTTTGCCTGTTGTTTTTCTTATGTTCAAGTTGGGACTGGAAATCCATAAGGTCTCTTTCTCTGTACTTCACGTGAGGTCAGTATGATTTCTCCTTGTTCATATTGACCTTGATCTTGTGAATGAGGCTTTTTTCCATTGAAAATAGATTTTTTTTGCACAGAATATCTTAATTACAGTTTTCCCTCCCTCCATTTCTCCCAGTTTCTCCCCATCTCCTCTCCCATCTGGATCTATTCCCTTTCTGTCTCTAAACGGGCAACAAACAGGCTTCTAAGGGACTCTATTATGATACGATAAAATTATAATATAATATAATATAATATAATATAATATAATATAATATAATATCACCCAAACTGGACAAGGCAAACAAATAGAAGCAAAAGCACCTAAATGAAGGCACAAGAGTCAGACACCCACTAACTTACATGGTCAAGAACCCCATAAAAACACTAAACTGGAAGCCATAATCTATATACAGAGGAGCTGGTACAGAGCCATGCAAGCACTGTGCATGCTGCTTCAGTCTCTGTGAGTTCATATGAGCTTTGCTCATGTCAGTTTGGAGAGCCTTGATGTCTTGATGTCCTCCACACCCTCTGGTTCTTACACTCTTTCTGCCTCCTCTTCTCTGGGGTTCCTTGAGCCCTGAGGGAAGGCACTTAATAAAGACAACGGACAAGACTCTATCAGGTTTCTTACTGTAAAACATTTGCCAGGAAGGCACTGTATGTGCACAGATCATGTTTCTGGAGTGGAAGTCGATTGCTAGAGAACAAAATACCCATACAGATGATTTAGAACTGGTGTGAGTTTGTGTGTGCGTGTATGGATGGGTAATCTATATTTCCCACTTATTGAATAGCATATTTATATTTATATGGATTTATAGGCATTTACTTTAAAAGTTGGCAATCCAGTGCGGTTGTGTTTTCTCCCATAAATCTCCCCATCCTGAGCCACACATTCCTTCATCTCCCGTGTCCCTCTGATGTGTCCACCACAGTGTGTGTGGTGTAGGAAGTAAACAGGAAGAAAACCAGTCATTCTGTGTGATGTTTGTCCTGCTTCCTGGCAGTAGGTTTCAGGACCTCCTTGTCTGTTGACTGTCCTTAGGCAACACCCACTCTTGGTTTCTTTTGTTAAAGAATAACTAATAACTGATCTGTTGATTTCACACACACACACACACACACACACACACACACACACACACACACACACAAATACACATCAGTGTTCTCAGTGGTTCTTTCTCACTGTGAATTGTTAATGTCTTGGGTGACATTCTTTGCTCTTGGTGGGGTGGTTCATATAGGGAGATGTCTTTAGGAGATCCATTCTTGTGAATTCTTAGCACATCGAAGTGCTCTGAGTGTAGCACCTTCGGCTCCTTCTATTGATCTTGGCATAGCAGCTGACAGAAGCCTTCTGTATGCTTAGCTTATCCAGGGACACACATCTCTTGGAGAAGGCATTTTCAAAGACGTTTAAGCCAACCAGCCAAAGCAGCCATAGCCAAATCCATCTTTTCTTGAGTATTGGAGGGAGTCCAAAGTGGGCCTTTTTCTAATTTTACTGTCAAAAGGAGTTCTAGAAGGCCTCTTACCGTTAGCTGTTATGAGGTGTGAAGGAAGCCATCCCAGGCTCTTCAAAGGTCTATGCCAAAGGTCTAGTGCTTTTCTTGACATCTGTTTTCCATGACTTGCATTGGAAATTAAGAGCACATGGGACAGAGGGAATACCTAAGTACCGTCAGAGGAACTTACCTTGACAAGCTTTCCCTGGAGTCTTTGTCTAGCATGAAGCCTGGAGACAGGTAAGGGAGAGGGAGAACCTGTCTGCAGCTCTCACAGAGCCTTATGAGTATGACTGAATTCATTTTCAGTGTGATGATTTTTCTCTCTTCTTTATTATTGCATAAACACACTGGAAATGGGTCAAATGTCACATTTTAATACCCTGTTTCATTAATAAATGTTTTTGATATTAAAGGTCAGAGCTAGGAATTAACGTGTACACTAGTGGGCATGAGGATAACTAGTAGAAAAACATACTGACATCGCAGAGCTTCTTCAGTGCTGCAGTATTCCAATAAATTGAAGTACTTTTCACTCAGGGAAGAGGCAACATGAAATCGATGGCCTGTGCAGACAAAGAAGCATTCTGACAAGTGATATTTAGACTGAGCCATGAAATGTTTTATCATCAGCCAGCAGAGGTATTTGGAGATTCTAAGGAAAGAAAGAGTATTAACATAGGCTGGAAAATCAAGTGGAAAAGGGCTCAGCTGTAAGACCACCAATGTGAGATATGGTAGCCACATAGGATGTGCTAAAAGATACAGGGAGAGTGGAACCAGACAGCAGGTCATGCCTGGAACCTACTTACAAAGGTAGGCAGTTTCGATGACCATCATATGATGACAAGTAAGTTTGTGGACATTTGAGCTGAATGAGAGAACTCTTGTCACCATGAATTCACTTGTTTTCTAGACAAAAGTCTGTTACTAGGCAGCTGGTAGCTGTAAGAAGGAAAAATGAAAAAGGGATGAATGATATGTCATCTATTTGTGTATACATATGCTTGTGTGTGTATTGTGTGTATGTATATGTGTATCTGTGTGTATATGGTGTATGTGTGTATGCATGTATATGTGTATATATGTGTATATATGTGGTGTATGTGTGTATATATGTGTATATATGTGATGTATGTATATGTGTATATATGTATGTGTGTAAATGGATGTATGTGTGTATATGTGTGTATGTATGTGTTTATATGTGGTGCATGTGTGTGTATGTGTATATATGTGTATATATGTGGTATATATGTGTGTATATATGTATGTGTGTATGTGTGTATGTGGATGTATGTGTTTATATGTGGCGTATGTGTGTGTATGTGTGTATATATGTGTATATATGTGGTATATATGTATGTGTGTATGCGTGTATATGGATGTATGTGTGTATATGTGTGTATGTGTGTGTTTATATGTGTGCATGTATATGTATACATGTGTATATGTGTGTATGTATGTGTGTATGTTTATATGTGTATATATGTATGTGTGTATGTATGTAAATGTGTATATGTATATGCATGTGTATGTGTATGTATATATGCATATGTGTGTGAATGTGTATATATGTATGTGTGCATATATGTACGTATGTATCTATATATGTATATGTATGTATATGTGTATGTATACATATGTGTGAATGTGTGTATGTGTGTATGAATATCAATGTCTGTGTATATGAATATGCATGTTTGTATACATGTGTAGGTGTACATAGAGTGAACAAAGAAAGACAGAAAGTATCAGACCTTTTCCCCTTGCAATAATGTCTCTTACTGAACTGGCAGCCAACAAGTCCAGCAATCCTCCCTTCTCAGCCTCCGACAACCCCTGGTTTACTGCATAGGTGCTGGGCTCTGAACTCAAGTCCTTGTGCTTGTACAGCAAGTGCTTTCTTAAGCTGAGTCATCTCGCCCTCTGCCACACTTAATTCATATGACTGGATCCCTCAAAACTCACCATTGTTCTTGGTTGCCTTTAAGTATACAGTAGTGGTGTTTGGTCTAAGCATGGTGATGATTTAAGTTATGCTGGAAAATTTGAAACTCATTTAGAATTTTAATTTCACTACTAGAACAGTCATAAGTCTAGTAAAAACATTTAACTTCCTAAAAAGCAAATGCTCAATCCCAATAACTTGTTTTCTGTTAGCAAATATTTAAGGAATAAATGATAAAATCTTTAACAATTCCTTCTGAAAAACAGAAATGGAATGACTGTTTCCTTATTGTGTTCGAATATTATTATCTTAAAACAAAAACTAGATTAAAATATTGAAAAGGTAAACCACAAGTTAATAACTCTTATGATAGATGTGCACAAATTCTCAACAAAATAGAAGCCAATCGTATCCCTCTATGTAGTAGGAATTATAACCTCAGAGCTAACGACATTCACTTCATTGTTCATGCGTGGATCAACACTTGAAGGTCAATGAGACCTGTCATAGCAGCACAAGTCTAAGGGAAGAAGAAATCTTATCAACTGATGTGAGTACAATGATCAAGGCAGAGACAGTGCTTTGATGAGCTCCAATAGAGTTTCACAAGAAAAACTTGGGTAAAGTAGGGTAGAGAGGACTTTGCCCACTTATCCTCAGCCTTCAACTGCCATGCTGGGATTAAGAACAGAAAAATGGATGCCATTCCTCTAAGACAAGGACTAAGACAAGAAGGTCCTCTTACAACTCTGACTCAACTTTGTTCTGGAAGTTTCGGTCTTAAGATAAGAGTAGAGGTGTGCATTTGTGTGTGTGTGTGTGTGTGTGTGTGTGTGTGTGTGTGATGTACATGTACATACATATGTATATGTAGTTTGTTAATTTATTATTGCTGTTTAAATTTAAATTAGTCCTATTTATAAAATGCAAAATTATCAAAAGTGGTACCCAAAATGTTAGAAGAATCATATTTGCAGGATGAGCTCTTGCACAGTAATCAATTGCTTTGCTACATACTAGTAACTAGTAATTGGAATTTTAAGTTAAAAATGACTGCCAATAATAATAGCAAAAATAAAATTGTACAAAATATTTTCAGGCTCTACATGCATCAGCCTATAAGTGTTTGGTTAAATAAATTGTTTATGTAAATAAATAGAGATATGTCATGATCATGAATTCAAAGGACATCAATATTTCAATTCTTCTGAAATCACTCTACATGCTTAATAAAATTTCATAAAAATCAAAGTAATCTGTGAAGGATAGCAGAGAACTAATCCAAATGCTGGTAACAGCTAACACTTCTTTGGACTAGTGAATGTAATACTGAAAAATAGGAGCAGAGCTAAAAGCTCCCTAAAAATAAAATGTTACTACCTGAATAATATTCTATGTATGAAAGGTACTGTATGCATAGCAACTTTCTAAACCATCTCAATACAAGACTACAGTCATGGTTCAACTGCTGTGAGTAATCTCTGAGAATTGGTTGCATTTCTACACTTGATCTTAGCCAAAAGGCCGAGAAGCGATGAATTGGTTGCATTTCAAAACTTGTCATCAAATTCACAGTGATCTAGACCAGCACTTCCTAACCTGTGGGTGGGTCACTCTCCCTTTCAAAAGGGTTGCCTAAGACCATTGTAAAAGACAGATATGTACATTACAATTCATAACAGTAGCAAAATTACAGTTATGAAGTAGAAAGGAAAATAATGTTATGGTTGGGGTTAACACACCATGAGGATCTGTATGAAAGGATGGCAGCTTTAAGAAGACTGAGAAGCACTGGTCTAGGCTTTTCCTGTTTTCTGTTGAAACATTTGTAGTCTTGCATTTCACACATAGGTCTATGACTAAGTATAATATTGTGTCCAATATTTAAAACAGGAAATACTCTCTTTGACTCATAGCCTCAGAGGCTGACATTCACTGACCTGTTAGCTCAAGTGTCACTAAGCATCAGAGTGGGGAAAGCATTTGACACAAAAGGCTGCTTGCCTCATGGGGTTCAGGAAGTAGAGCGTTAGAGCCAAGGGCAGCCTGTGTATTCCGGCTTCCTCTTCCTGCTTCATTCCACTCTGGCCACCAACCTACCTAATACTGTTGGTCACACTCCAGGCAGGCCCATCTCCTCCATTACTCTCCCAGGATGTCAACCATGTCTAGAAACTTCTCAAAAACCCTTCTAGAAACTCTTGGGAGTTCTGCAACATGATTGCATTGAAAATTACAAATCAAGATCAGCCACTGCCCAGAGCAGTCAATGATATTTAATGACAAAGGACTAGTAAAACAGAGGAATGTAAATGAGCCCAGAAAAGGTCTCACAAAAACACAGCTGGTTCATCCTTGTCAAAGAAAAAAAGATGACTCAACAGTAAAGGCATAATCTTTACAACCATGTGCCAGAATACATACACCTCCAAATGCACAAAATGAACCTGGGTGTGACCTCACACCCATGGCAAACCTAAATGTAAACCTGAACATAGAAACCAAAACTCCAGAAGATCGAGAAACTATGGGGACAGATCTAGGTGACCTTAAGCTTGGTGGCAGGTTTTAAGATACAATAGCAAGATTATAACCCTGAGAAAAAATGTGATAACTGGGCATTGATGACTTCAAACCTTCTCTGCAAATCACATGGTAAAATTTTTCAAAAGACAAGATGCAGAAAAGGAGAAAATACTTGTAAAATGTTGTTTTCTGAGTTATACCCAGAACATAAATTTTTTTAAAAAAATTAAGCATAAGAAAAAAACCTTTAGAATTAAAAAGACTATCTGTGCAGATACCTTGCTAAACAAGAAAAATCACTAAAAATCATAAATAAAATGGTGAGCAAGATAATTTTCATTAGGGCACATGACTTATAGAAAATGAGATGTCGCTGCAAATCTGATGGATGGTTAAACTCTAATGATACTAATGCTGACTGTGATAACTATTGGGGCAAAGGTTCCGGACAACAGGACCATTAATCCCTTACTGATGAGAATCCCACCACTGGAAAAGTCAGGTTGACAATATGCTATGCTGCTCCAGATAGCTTTATCATACATCCTAGCAAATGTACTCACAGACACTCACCAAACTGATGTTAAAACCCACGCTTACCCAGAAACTGACTACACTGTTGTGCTGGGCATAGTCAGCTACACAGGAATAAATTAAAATGTTTCAACGGGAGAATATATAAACTTACTCACTTATAATAAAATAAAACATTGCCCAGCAAGATGAAGGTTTGTATTTGATAAATTAGGAGTCTTGTGGCCAGTTGGAAGAGAGCCATCTGAAAAGATGATATATAATATTCTGGGGAAGATGAACTATGCCGGTGGTCAAAGCCAGAGTGCTTCAGACAAGAGAGAAAGACTGATGAGGTAGAGCATGGGAGATTTTTAGGGGAATTAAAGTCTTTTGTAGAATGCCATCATGATATACATACTATACTATGTCTTTCTCCAAGTTACAGTAATTCACAATCCAAAGGGCAAACTTTGCAGATTTATTGTCAAATCAATTAGGAGACCATGGCGGGGGGGTCTCAAGATCAATCCAGAACATAAAAGCAAATCTAATTGTATTTACATATGTTAAACAACTGGACCAAAGGCCCCAGGAGCTAAACATCAACACTGTGCCCCAGCTGATAGACAATGTCCCTGTGGGATTTCAGATTTTCAATTCGGATACTACTATATGTGGAAGCCAGCACTGTTGAGCTAATGGTGAGAGCTGGGCTGCTCACTGTTGTCAAGAAACCTCACAGATTAGCCAAGTACAGCAGGCTAAAATGGACACCCAATGAAGGATTAGAGTTGGATTAACAGAAAACCCAAAGCACAGTGCTGGTCATGAACTGCTTCAAAATGTGGGCTAATAAACACACCAAATGTGAAAAAAAAGGTATGAAATCACATCAGCTAGCTAGATTCTACATAGATAGATAAAGTGTGTGTGTGTGTGTGTGTGTGTGTGTGTGTGCACGTGTGTGTGTATCTATATGTCTGTGTGTGCACATATGATTGGCATGGTATATAATAGATGATAGTCACATATGAAAATGTGCATATAAACACAGATTCACATAAACTATGCATTTCTTTGCTATGTCTGTGGACAGGGGCCATATCCACTGACACTTAAGTATCAACAAAGCCCACTCAATGTCAAGTTCTGTTTTCCAACACTCTTTTCCAAGACAAGGAACAGGGTTCTTTGAGGACATGGATAATTTTCTGGCTGAGAGTGTGTAATGCCAGGAACACAGGAAGTGTTCTTAAAGAAATACATGAGCCAAGAGAAATCATGAGGATGCCCTAGATAAAACCCAATAGAAACACATTTTTACAAAATGTCTAGCCCACACCATCAGAGTCATAAAATCTAGGAGGTATACGAGCTCTGTAAATATTTACTTTTCTGGTGAGAACAGTAAGAACTTTATTTCTAGTGAATCACTTGCTTCTCACAAAAAAATCCTATAAGGTGGATACTATTTTATTGTCATTCACAGAAAAAGCAATTTCCCCAAGAATCATGTGTCTTATAATAGAGTTGAGAGTATGGTCATTTTATTGGCGGCATTCATTGACTAATAGCATGGGTCACGTAACCATAGAGATGTTACATAACTATGGAGGGCATCACAGTACTGTTATAGAATAGAATAGGGCTTTTCCTCTGATTGTTATCTGTAAGAAATCTCAGATTTTGTGGTTATAACAGTTTTTATTTGTTTTTGGTTTTGTTTTCCTTGAAGTAAAATGTGTATATGGATGTATTTTCCTCAATAAATAACTGAATTGTTTCGAAGGCTGTCAGGTCCTACATTTTGGTAGTGTCGGGATAGAATCTGTAGTCTTTGCTGTCCCTCCCTGTAGGATCTCATTCTAACTGTGTCTCCCTCTGCTCTGAAGGAAGCCTTAGGCAGTGCCCCTCAAGTCCTGTCCAATAGACATCTTCACACCAGCAGACTGCACAACTGCAAACTAATGTGTCAGTGACAAATGTCATACACAATGGACATTTTCCAATCTCTCTTCTGTGGATGCTGTTCTTCCTAGCTGCTTGAAAGGATAGATGAAAATTTTTTCTTTGTAAAACTGTCCTTAATTCCTTAGCTTACCTGTCATGTAATTCACTATTTATATGATTTCTGTTTTCCCAATGTGAAAAGGTCTTATGACTTGCTTTTGAGCCACAATGTGTGGAAACAGGATACTCTATAATGGCTGGGGACTGGCTATCAAAAGATGGAGTATCTCCTTCCTCTGTCTAAATGCAAAAGCTAGATGAATAAGTTTTGGGTTTGTTCTCTTTTTTTAATTCAACAAAGAGTAACTGAAACAAATGCTTAAAACCCATCTGTTTTCCTTTCTATATCTTTCTATTGTGGTTGTTGAACCACAATAGAAAGCATTTGGTATTTATTTAGGATGCAAGCTTTTAAACCACGCTGGTTTTAAAACCACCATAGCTCTCAATAAATGACCTGTCTGCTCTCTCTAAAATGGGCAGCTCACCCTGACCAGTGACCTACTAGCACCTCAGTTGCACAAACTGAAAGGCATCATTCCTGCCTTTTGTTCTGATCTCTAAAGTTGTGACAGCTGACTTGTTCTCAAATAAGGAGCATCCTTTTCTTTGTCCAGATCACAGAGTTGCAGTTCAGTCATTAAACCTGCTACCGTGATGGACAGAGTAACGGGCTGGAAGCTCGCACACTGCTACTCGGTGTTCACCACACCGAGGCGCATGACACTGTGGGAAGTGAGATCCCTGCTTGGACTTCACCCAACAGGAAGAGAGATGACCAGCACTCTACTCCGAGATGTGAGTGATACAAAACCTGTAGGATTTCCTGCTTATTTTTTTAATCTCTTCTAATGTTCAAATTAAGGGCTTCTTGTTTCTCTGAAGAACTTCATTCAGATCCATGTCAGGTGCATTCTATGGCTGTGCACAGGAAGAACAATGTACTAACAGGACATCATAACTGTGGGTGTCACCACTACCCACATTTGCTGGTGGCAATCTGGCTTAAAGAGTTCCTGAATGTAATGCCTTCCAGGTAAAGTCAGAGGAAATAGTTTAGATAAACATGGCAGCATAGGTGACCTAGGCCAGGTATTTTTCCCCTGGAATGACTCAGAATCCTCTGTATTTTAACTAGATAACCTCCCCCTGTGAGAGGATTAAACACAGGAAGGGGTTGTCAGCAGGTTTCAAAGGCAGGCTTGCTGCTGTAGAAATCCATTTATCTATAAGCATCTTTCCATTTGGGGAAAGTTAATGAATACAGTGATAAGTGTCATTTAAGAATCTCTGGTAGCTCATTAGCAATTTTGTTCACAGTGTCTAAGGCCACCATGTCTTTTCCTGAGACACAGAGGACTGCAACCCATCAGGACACCAAACTCCCACCATGCTGGGAGCAAACTCTCTCCTGCAAACATGGATTTACAGTCTGAAAACCAAATGTCCTTAACTCCACAGTGAATTTAATGTGGAAATAAGACCTGCATGAAGAAGCAGTAAGCAATTTGAAAATATCAGATTAAAACACAGCTGTTCAAATACATATTTTCAAACATTTTAGATCTTAAGAATGTTTGCCTAGAGGAATTTTTTCAATCATTTCTCATGTAATATTCTGAACTTGAAAGTGCTAAAATTCCAGGAGGAAGCCACTGGCAATATTTCTGTTTATTAGAAAATGAAAAGCAAAATCAGATAACTCTGGATTCAGATCAAATTATAAAATGAGTCGTTTTGAAAGTGTCAGGTTTGGCTATCTGTTGAACATTTTATAAATCTTTTAGGAACTTGGAAATCAGAGGCAAATTCATAAACACAAAGAGAAGGAATGATTACAAGTTGAGAATCCTAGGTCTGCTATTTTTCCTCACTATAGGAGTCTGTATACTCACTATAGAATAATATAAAAGGATACGATATAACCATATATGTCTATAATCTAAAGAATGGCCCTATATAATATATATCATGATTATTAAGTACCCTTATATTCTGTAATGCCAATTTCAATCTTATATCTGAGACAATAAGGGAGATGTCCTATATCCTTATTATTTGTGCAATGTCCTGCATAAGCACTTCTTCTGTAATTCTTAACTAAAACAAACAAAATCTATAAGATGTCTATTGGCCATCAGGCAGATATTCCACAGTTCAATTGATCATGCTTTCTTGTTGAATATTGTAAAATATGTATGAAAAACAAATATTTTAATGAGGCATAAAGCTAACTGGAAAAGGGAATATATGCAAATATGAAGACCGTTGCATTCATTCTCGTTTTACCATTGGAAAATTTATTAACACAAAAAATGTACCAACTCTTGGGTCTGTGTATGTGTCAAGAGCTTCATGGATCATGAAGTGTCCCAGTCTGGCTGTCATACAGTGTGACAACACCCATGTCTCCTGGAGACCTTGGTGGCTACAAAATGGGCATTGAATTCTCATTCGTCAGTTTTTTTTTTTTAATCAAACCAGAAAATTATTAGGTTGGTCTTCCAGGTGCAGGTGCATCTGGAAGTTTGATGTCAGTAGTGCAGGTTTCTGACTGCAGGTGTCCTTTTTATACTATCTTCTCTTTTACACCTAGATACACTCTCATTCTATACAAGTATTTACAGATAACATGTTGCTTCTTAAGAAAATAGATAACAGAGGATCTGCCCTTGAAAAATGCAGCAGGGTCCCCCCCCCCCGCCAAGATCCCCCTGTCCTGGGCAGATCCCACTGTCCAGCCCAAGCTGTTGTCATTAATGTTAGACACAGGGAGGTCCCATCCCAGCCACCTTCTCCCATGTTTGCTCTCCAGTTCTCAGTGCTGAGAAGTTGCATGCATACTCCAGCCACACACAAGAGCCCATCTTCCTGTTCTCTTCTCTTCTCTCTCTCTCTCTCTCTCTCTCTCTCTCTCTCTCTCTCTCTCTCTCTCTCTCTCTCAGACTTCATGGGAAGTTCCAATGTCTCTTTATGACTGTCTCTCCATTGTGACTCTAGATTGAAATTTCATCTCCTTTGAAAAATATTTACCTACTACCTTCTTTCTGGCTGTTCTGTGGTTTGACTCTTGACCTAGATTCTCCTCAAAGCTCCTAATGATTTTTTAGTAGTAGCTTAATTCGATTAACAGCAAGGCCCCACGGCAACGTGTGGAAGGAAGGTCAGAGCTTGCTGAGTCTGCTTTACCAGTTATCAAGATGCTGATTTAATTCATTCGCCAAGTTTGGCATAAGGCAATGTTGCAGGCTGTAAGTCAACTAAGTTAATCTGAATGTTTCTGCTCAATCAGAACAAAGGCTTTCAATATATGATAGCACAAGTTGAGTGTTACCCTAAAAGAAAAGCCCAGACTTCTTCTCTTCCTCTCTGGATCTTTCTCTTTCCCTTTTCCAAGAGAGAATATGTGCTCAACCTCACATTGCTGGATATTATATTAACTTAATGTGTTTAAAATTTCATTGACAGGTTTCTAAAGCAAACACTTACCGCGTTGTCCCAAAAAGGCTTTTTTTTTTTGCTCATAAAAGTTATTATAAAAAAAAGTTATTATCCAAAATTTTCATGCATACAAAAAAATCTCATGTGGAGGACCATCTATAAATATCCATGGTGCTGGTGCTGATGACTTCCTAAAAGCCACTTATTTGCTTAGTTGCACTTATTATTCTAATTCCACACATACTCATTTTCTCTTGAATAGGAAAAATGTATCTTGAAGAGTCAACTGTTTTCCAAGCCCTTTGATAGTGCTGGTTTGCTAGCTCACTTCACACAACACCCCCAAGCATCAGCTGAAGCAAGAAGGGAATTGGAAAGCTCCAAGAGCTCTGAAAGTAACAGGTCCCAACTAGGGCACTGCGGGAAGTCCTGCTAGGATGGCGGAAACGTGTCCTTTCGAGGGCAGATATAATAAGAACTGCCTAAATCTGCGAATTTTGCATTCATCATGTCACAAGTAAGACTACGAAATGGTCATTTTTATTTTAGTTAGTAGAGGATGGCATAGCCATCCATACCTAGCTGCTACCACATTTGGCAGCTCCATTCCAATATATTCAGCCTACTGTTTAGATTCCATGTTTACCAAGAATACAAAGGATAATATGCTAATCGCTATGTTAAAATCTCAAAAAGAAAGAGTGGAAGGGAGGGAGGCTTATTTTGGACTGCAGGTTCGAATTGCTCAGTCAGAATTGATTAATGAGTTGCTGGGGTCTGAGCAAGGCAGAGGATTATGATAGCGATGGGCGAAAGGCAGGGGAGGCTGTTCAACATGGAAGGCAGGAAGCTAAAAAGCAAAGGAATGAGGATGGGACAAACTCTTCCCTTCAAATAGATGCCCTCACTTTTGTCTAATTTCCTATAAGGCCTATCAGCCTAGTATCTTATGAATGCACTAATGCACCGAAGAAAGCAGACTCATGATCCTCCCCTCATCAAACGCCCTACCTATAAACATTTCTGCATGTCAACCAGGTCATCAACCTGTGAATTCTCGGGAGCCACCTTATAATGAAGAGATAAACACAATATTCAGAATAATGTGACAATTACTTTAAATTCCTCTCCTATCAGATGTTGACATCAAGGAGGCAAGTGAAACAAATTCTCATACTAGATTTTGAGAATCAAATGAAGCACGCACACACACACACACACACACACACACAGAGAGACAGAGAGACAGACAGAGATAGAGACAGAGACAGAGAGACAGACAGACAGAAACAAAGAGAGACAGAGAGCATTTAGCTCCATATGATGCCATCTAGAATAAAAGTTATTTCTTAGGCTTCCTTACACTGAAGTTCCAGTCCCTGTAATACAGCGAAATAACATGAGAGTCACCTGGAAAACTTTATGAACCGCATCTGTGGCCTTTCTCCCTCTAATTTTCCTCATGGCTATTGAGAACATAAAGACAATGGCTGAAGACTCAGCCACTTAATTAGTCGATGAAATAAAGAATGCAGTGTGTGAATGGATGGTCAATATAAATAGGATTTTCCCTAATGACATCATAGAACTACCAATTGTTTTCCACTGTCAATCTCCCTCCAGATTTTACAAGAATAGAAATAAAGTTGTATGTAGTTTAAGATATTATAATTGTATTAATTTTCTATAACAAATAACTAAACCCAAGCTTAATTTACACATACTTGTTAATAGTACTTGTTATTAGATGTAGACTAACATTTATCTAATAATAAGTAAAAGCTCTTATTTCCCACGTGAAAATTGAATTACATATAATAGAATAAAGTGGGCATTATAATGGCAAATATTTATTATATGCTACAATAACAATCATCTTTATTTTGAGTCATTTTTATGAGAGGCTATCACACATGTGGCATGACAATAGACCAAATAGTTCAGGAAGCTATGCTGCAGACATTTGGAAAAGCCAAAATTCATCATATAAATATATACATATATTCAGATACACATGCTTGTATATATATTTATATATGTATATATATATACATGTATACATATGTGTATATATATGATTAAATTAAGCTTTGTCCATATTTATTATCTTTACATATATATGTTCACATATGAGCATATATGCATGTATATGTATATATATACATATGTGTGTATATGTATATATAAATATTATTTTTCACAAATATAATTTATATTCAGAGTCTCATGGTCTCAAACTACGTCCTCCCATTACAAAGAAAAAATTGCTAAGATGTCATCATCTATCCTATATACTAAAAAATGTGGTCTATAAAAAACATAATCTTCATTAATATTGTATGGTTGGCAGCAGCTAGTTTCAGTTACAGACTAGTAACTTATCCCCATGTAAGTCTCATGACTTACAATCCCCAAATCCATACCCTGATTAAACTATAAATATTCATAGGTCACGAACCTTAAGGCTGTTTACAAACTGGAGTCTTCCAAGCCATGCACTCAAGTATCAATACTTAGTAACAGTGAAGATCCATATTTCTACTGCACAGCGTTGAAGTTCTTTGAAATAACTATTGTAATGTAAATAAGAAATACCCAATTTAATACAGATGGAGAAAAAAAGTGAAAACTCATGTTCAAACTCAGTGGTAGCGATTACAGAAAGGGAGAGGACAAATGGATATCAAAAGGAGCCTTCGATTGGACTGAAGCACGCTCATGATGAAGCTTACACTCCTCACTTACCTGCCATCTCTCTTCCTCATACAGTACCTCTCCTTGAATTCATGTGCTGCTAGAATGCCAGAGGTTTTGTTTCTATTGAAAAACTGGGCACTAAAAGGGAGAAATTTGACTCAGTCCCAGGATGTGGAGATATAAATGTTGAGACATCCTTCACTCTGAATCATGTACCTATACTTGATGTGCGTCCATTTGCTTGCAGGTTTAACTCCCTCCATTATAGCAGAGAAGAAAGCAATGTTCACGGCAGAGACTACCGTGTGCTACCCAGAATAACCTTCCCTCCCAGCAGCAGGAAGAGAGCAGCATCAGGAGACAGCAGGTTCAGACAGCCTCCCTTGGACTGGTGGCTAAATGACTCTCAGGTGAAATGAGGCTAAGGAACAATTAGAGAAGGCTTTGCCACTAATTTCATAAAGTTTTGTCTGTGAAGCAATAAATGGAATGATGGTACTCTTCCAGAGACTGAGTGAGTATTACTCAAGCACAATATCTCCTGGAATTTGGAAGAACCAGCACAGAAGGGAAAATGGCCTGGATGAAATCATTTGATAAATTAGTCAACTGCAGTGCAGGTCTTACAGAGCACCCTGGACAGAGTGCCCACTTATTCTTCATCATACCCGGCCATGGGTATCACATTAATTCAATGTCTAGACAATGTGGTGAAAGAAATGGCGTGGGAGTTGGAGTTTCCAAAGGCCTCTTATCATGTCTCACATTTTATATTCTTTTTTGAAAATGGACTACTCCAAATTATAACTTGTTAACCAAACTGTAATACTTCAAAAAATAATATGAGAAATATGTGAAACTAAAAGACAAGGAGAATGACTAAGAAACGCCATCCTCTAGACTCCATACAAGCATGGCAATCATTAATTTACCTTCGGTCAGTTATAATAGGCCTGCACGTGACTGGCTTTATCAACAATCAGCCACGAAATGTGATGGGGCTCTGGGGAGCAAGTCCCTAACTGCTGAACTCTTGGCCATTCACAGATTCTGCCAGAGGAGATTCACTCTTGTGTATGCACTGCTGAACCGAGCAGGTTGCAACAGAGCTCCAAACCCCTGGTCAAATCAATGATGCCAGGTGCCATCCCCAGTGGGTCAGAAAGGGAAATGGATATATGCAAATCCAAGAGAAAGATTTGTGAAGAGTGGATGGACAGGAGTCTTGGGGACACAGAAGAAGATGGAGATGGATAGTTGTTTAGCCTGCACTATGTACACGTGTGAAATTAAGGACAAATATAATTTTTAAAAACTGTCAACATGAAAGAAGAAGCGATATGGCAAGCTGTCATAAAGTGATGGATGGTAATTAAAATCATACTTTCTAAATGGAATTAAAGGAAATATGATTTCATACACTCTGTGTGATGAAGTCGTATTTTCCAATGACTACACTGAACAGTGGATATTTTAAAGATTAATATTGTACAGTTTTTATTTTAAAAATTAATAATGCTAAAATGCTCATATGCTCAAAATTATTTGGCAGATTCAATCCAATACCTATCAGAATTCAAGGGGTATTTTTGATAGAAATACAAAAGGACCATCTAAAATAATATACAAAAGATTCAATCTTAAGAACACTAAAGTTTGAGGTATTGTATGTCCTGATTTTCAAATATATTATAATACTATGGCAACAGCATGGTGTTGCCCTAAAGACACAGATAATTCCAGATGTGAAACAGAATGAAGTTAGATAAATACACATATCTGATTAAATGATCCTTGTCAGAGTATCAACACTACCCAGTGGGGAAGATAAGCTTTGCTCTAAATAGCTTGGGAAACTAGACACATGTACACATAAGAATGAGGCTGGACGCCATTCTTGTGCTATGCACAAAAATCAACTCAAAATGGATGAAATACTTTACAAATAAAACCTAAAAATAAACAATTCATAGACAATTTGGCTAGGACAAAATCAGGACAAATAATACTGCCAATTAGTAGTAATATATCAAGCTGCTGTAACTTTTATTTGCCTGCTGTAATTGTAATCATGGAGGCTTATTGGTTCCATGTGCTAACATAAGGAATCCTGGAAGCTTCTAGCCCCCTTAAAATCTAATGTAGGCCAAGAATGTTTTCAGCCTCTGTGCCTTGGTGCTGAATAACCTCAAGCTTTTTTTATTTTTTCTGAGCTTTGACTGGCTGGTCAACTCAGCTCTTCTGGCTACAAACGCCTCTCCTAAATGACTGATTCAAACTGGCTTCTTTCAGCTTCTGACTGAATTGTTCTGCCTTGGCCTCATACTAATTTTGAAAATATGTCCTAATCTTCTGGTTCCTTCTCACTCTCTGGCTCATTCTGTCTTCACCTGTGTGTAGCTTCTATTCGCTCTGCATTCTGTCTCTGTACAACTGTCCTGGTAAAACTGCCCTTTCTCCTTTTTTTTCTTCTCTACATTGCTCTCTCTTAAGTAGCCTCTTTTCTCTCTGCTCTTGAGAGAGTTGGGCGTATCATAATCTGTCAAATCTTTCTATGATTCATTACTTTGTCTGCCTTTCCATTAGACAACATGTTCAACCATGGGTGCTTTTTTCTTGAACTAACTTTACCTTCATTGTTTGGAATTAAATGGGTGTACTATGGGCATACCTATATTCAAGCTAGAGTAGTGATGTTGCTGGTTTATAATTCCTCTATACTATACAGTTAAGAAAAAACTAAACAAGAAGGTAGTCTGTGGAATGGGAGAAAGAATCCCCCAATGTCTACCTGAGATCCAAAATACAAAGATAAAATGGGGCTAGGTATAAACACCAGATCTTAAACAATTGTCAAAGAAATTGGATGGACTTTTCCCCCAACAAGTGATATACAAGTAAACCACACAGTGTACAAAAATATGTTCAGCTTCACTTAGTATAGGAAAAATACAAAGGGCTCACACTTGTTAAGATGGCAATTGTTAAAAATTAAAAAAACTAAAGCACATGTTAGTGTTAAAGAAACTAAAATCCCAGTGTACCCTGATGGGAAAGAATACAGCATACCCACAGTGAAAGAAAGTATTGATGGGTGGATGTGTTGGTCTGTACCTAATACAAAACAGAAAAACCACATGATTCCATTTCTACCCCAAAGACTTCGAATCAGGTTCTCCAAGAGCTATCTGAACTCCCACATTCATTCTAGCATTGTTGACAACAACCCTGATATGCTAACAGCCTCAATTTCCATGACAGATGAATGCAAAGCAAACATGGTACATGACACAATATTATTCAAGCTTTAAAAGAATATAGTATTGTCCATGGACTGACCCTGGACTCTGACCCCATAGGTAGCAATGAATATCCTAGTAAGAGCACCAGTGGTAGGGGAAGCCCTGGGTCCTGCTAAGACTGAACCCCCAGTGAACTAGACTATGGGGGGAGGGCGGCAATGGGGGGAGGGTTGGGAGGGGAACACCCATAAGGAAGGGGAGGGGGGAGGGGGATGTTTGCCCGGAAACCGGGAAAGGGAATAACACTTGAAATGTATATAAGAAATACTCAAGTTAATAAAAAAAAAGAAGGAAAAAAAAAGAATATAGTATTGTCATAATTAATAGTATAAATCTACCTTGGGGGCACTGTAAATAAAATGATCTAATAGCAGGAAGATCATATTACCAATACCATTTAGATGAAGTTATAAAATAGCTTAAATATAGAGGCCAAAGGTAGAATGGGCAAGGGGTCAGAAGAGTTGGGTAGTGGTAACTTACATCCAATAAAAGAAAGTGTTCAGTTATATAAAAACATAAGTTTTATGGAATTTTCTGTACAGCAGCAAGACTATGGGTAACAGTACTGCTTTGTGCACTTTCAAATTCATTATGAGGTAAGCTCCAGGGCTACTGAGATAGCTCAGTGGGTAAAGTGCTTGCCATGCAAGCAGGAAGAACTGAGTTCAATCTACACTTGCCCAACCTACATTAACAAGAACAAAATATGGGCATGTTGGCACATATTTTAAGCTGTTTGCTGAATTGAAATAGGAGTATTCCTAGGCATGGTTATTAGGGCATGATTGATGCTTGTAAGAGACTCAGACTCAAATCCAATACAAAACACGTTGATAGATCATGTTTGAGGGATGATCCCCATCCAAGTCTGTCTTCTACCTCCACTTGCATGCACACAGAGACTGTACTTCAGGAGTAGACCACCAGGAAATGGAAGAAGAAAACAAATGTCTTTAGTATTTAAAAGAAAAATTATTCTGAAATGTTCAGTCTCACAGGACAGAACACTGATTTACATTCTAGATACTGAGATAGCGGGAGAAAGATTAAAAGAAAACAAAAACTTTTTTTAAATACTAAGGCAGTCCCACTAAATTACAGTTAATTTTTAGCCAATGTAGAGTTCTTCCCACTTTACTCAAATTTACTTTCTGTCATTTTCACACATTTCTTTGTATCTCTGTGTTTAACTTATTATTAATATTTAATATTATTTGCTAATGATCCACTTAAGACTACTCTGGGAGCTCACTGAGATGATGAAGTTTCTCGGTCTAATTGTGTTGATGGCTGTCTATACTGCGTTAAAATTCATAGTACTGCACACAACAAAAAATAAAAATTTAAATAGTCCTTAGTGCTACTGAAGGCCCTCATTCTTGTATAGTTCTTTCATATTATAATTTCTTTGTTAGTTTCAGCACAAGGCTAAGAACACAAACACAGGCAGGACATTTTAATCCATGCCCATAATCATGACTTCTGTTTTGTTTGGTGGCCTACAATTTCTACACATTTTCTCTCTAATATCAAATATAAATGTGAAATTAGGTAATGAGTGAAATATGAATTCCTTTCCACTATAGAAATCTACTCACCAAAGGGAATATTTAACAGCAGACAAATAAACAATGTGGGTCAACTAAGAAAATAGAATATCGTATCAATTTAGTTCAGTCTCATTATGGCTCATGGTAAAGCCAATGATGATGACAACTTTCCATCAACTGTAGAGTCCTTGTACACTAGATTCCACATTGGACATGCATCAGCCACAACTGGTACTACCTAACAAGAGAAAACTCATTGGATGACATTGTCTGTATTTTTCACAGCTTACTTTAATAAGGGTTCAGCCTCACCTCTGGCCCACCATCTACCAGAGGTAGTGCAAAAGAAAGGTTATTAGGATGCAGGGGAAGTGGACTTGTTTAAAAATAGTTTTTTGTGGGTAATTCCAATCTTTCCTTTTCTCAGTCTAGTCTACTAGCAAACACCAAACACAATTCAGCAGGGACATTTCAATCTACAAGAAACTTCAAGGCTGGCCAACTGGCCCGGGTCCACAGAGTTGCCAAGAAGCTGCAGGAAACTCATCAGAAGTTCTTTCATGAGTTTCTCTCCACATTCACCACAGGCTAAACTCAATAGTACCATGTAAGGTAAACCAGTACATGTGTGTCATCAGTGAAGACCAGTGGGGTAGAGCATGGTAAGCCGATGCTCCAGCTCCCACTGTCTGAAGGGTCATACTTATATTTTTTCTAAACATCACATGTTCTTTCATGTTTCTGCTTAGCAAAACATCCTTTCACCTATGTGCCACAGCAAAACATCATTTGACATAACTGACTTTCCAAAGAAACCAGAAGTTTCCATTTCAATTGTCTGTACTTAGTATTGACATACGGGTCAAACCTAGGAGGTCGTGCATTGTACCAGTGCTACTAAGTGGAATTTAAATATAAACTTCACTCCTTATTCCTAAGGCTTGTCAAATATCTCTCAACTTACTTCATACTGTTGTATAAGAAGACCACCTCTATACAGGCTATACAACTGTATGGATGATAAATGGTAATGGTACTCATAATATATATAATAACTAACATACTATATTTTTCCATGCCTACAGCTCCATTCTAAGCATTAACTCTCTTGTATTTGAAAACTTAAATACTTCTATAGATTAGTACTACTATTCCCTACTGCCATAGACAGGAAAGCTGAGGGTAAATCAACTTTGTGTCTTTTATTTTTTTTATATTTCCTTCCTTTTATTCATTTATGTGTTCTCTGGATGAAATCCTGGAATTCACAAATGCTGGATAAGAACTCATTGGGCTGTATCCACTTACATTTTTCCAATTTGTAGATGGAGACACAGAACCCTGCTAAGTTTCCCAGACTAGCTTAGAACTGTCTGCATAGGTCAGGTCTTAAAGTTGTGATCTTCCTGCTTCTACCTTTCAAGTGGCCAGAATTACAAGCCTGACAGAATTATGAAATTCAACAAAGGTCATATGCTAATTGATTAAAAACTGAATGAGGCTCAATATGCCCTCTCCAGAGTCCATCACCTTACACTAGCATTACCTTAATTAAGCAATTCAGCAAAGTGTAGCTCTTGATTCCCTTCGTGGCCGTGGCTGTAACTATTATTTTTATTTTGTATGATATTCCAATGAGCTCCACACTGTCCAGGGCTATGTATGCTAAGGAAGTAAATTCAACCATTTTGCCGACACTATTCATTTTTGTCACATTTTTTAACAATGCAATAAAGACATAAATGTCTTTTTAATATCCTTCACATTCATCAAAAAAACAAAAAAAACAAAAAACAAAAACAAAACTTCCACTGTAAAAATGTCCCAGCTCTTGCTCTCTCTCTCCTGAGCTCTAGACCAAGATGTCTACCTACAATCTGATATTTCAAGATTTATATCAGGCTGAACATACTAGTTATAGTGCTGAACATACTAGATATAGTGAAAACTAACAAAAAGATCTACATCTCCTTTGAAATTAGAGGAGATCTCAGCAATGTCCTATAAACTGGTTCCTGTAATTCAATATGACTATTATTCTACCAAGGTCTGTAAAGAACTGTGTTTGAATTCTGATGCGTATTCTGCTGAATTTGTAGATGTGTTTGGTAAGATGGCCATTTTTGCTATTGTTAATCCTACTGATCCATGAATATGAAAGATCTTCCCATTTGTGGATGCTTCTTCAATTTCTTCCATCAAAGATTTGAATTTCTTGTCATATAGGACTTTCACTTGCTTTGTTAGAGTTACACCAAGATATGTGATATTATTTCTGGCTTTGTGAAGGGTATTGTTCCCCTTATTTCTTTCTTAGCCCATTTATCATTTAACTAGTATATATTGAGTAGATAGAGAGACAGTGGGCAGCCTTGTCGTGTCCCTGACTTTAGTAAGATTCTATCACGGTTCTCTCCATTTAATTTGATGTTGGCTATTGGTTTGCTGTATATTACGTTTTTTTCTTTTTCCTTTGTTTTATTGGATATTCTCTTTATTTACATTTCAAGTGTTATCCCATTTTCCTGCATCCCCCCCCACTCCTTGCCATAATGAGGGTGATCCACCACCCACCTACTAACTCACTTCCTCCTCCCAACCCTGGCATTCCCCTACACTGGGGCATTGAACCTTCACAGGACCAAGGCCTCTCCTCCCATTGATGCCCAACAAGGCACATCCTCTCCTACATACACTGCTGGAGCCATGGGTCACTCCATGTGTACTCTTTGGTTGGTCGTTTAGTTCCTGGGAGCTCTGGGGTGTCTGGTTGGTTGATATTGTTATTCTTCCTATGGGGTTGCCAACACCATCAGGTACCTCAGTCCTTTCTCTAGCTCCTCCAATAGGGACCCTGTTCCCAATCCAATGGTTGGCTGCAAGCATCTGCCTCTGTGTTTGTCAGGCTCTGGCAGAGCCTCTTAGGAGACAGCTATATCAGGCTCCTGGCAGCATGCACCTCTTTGCATCCAGAATAGTGACTGAGTTTGGTGACTACCTGTGGGATGGATCCCCATGTGTGGTATCTATGGATGGCCTTTCCTTCAGTCTTTGCTCCACACTTTGTCTCTGTATTTTCTCCTGTGAGTATTTTGTTCCCCCTTCTAAGGAGGACTGAAGCATCCACACTTTCGTTTTTCTTCTTCTTGAGCTTCATATGGTCTGTAAATAGTATCTTGGATATTCTGAGCTTTGGGGCTAATATCCACTTATCAGTGAGTACATATCATGTGCGTGCTTTTGTGACTGGGTTACCTCACTCAGGATATTTTCTAGTTCCATCCATTTGCCTGCGAATTTCATGAAGTCATTGTTTTTAATAGCTGAAGTTATCCATTGTGTAAATGTATCTATTTCTCTGTTGAAGGGCATGTGGGTTCTTTCCAGCTTCTGGCTATTTTAAATAAGTACACTACGAACATAGTGGAGCTTGTGTCTTTGTTATATGTTGGAGCATCTTTTGGGTATATGCCCAAGAATGGTATAGCTGGGTCCTCAGGTAGTACTAGGTGCAATTTTCTGAAGAACCACCAGAAAGATTTCAAGAGTAGTTGTACCAGCTTGCAATTCTACCAACAATGAAGGGGTATTCCTCTTTCTCCACATCCTTGCCAGCACCTGCTATCACCTGAGTTTTTGATCTTGGCCATTCTGACTGGTATAAGGTGGGATCTCAGGATTATTTGGATTTGCATTTCGCTGATGACTAAGGAATGTAAACATTTCTTTAGGTGCTTCTTGGCCATTCAATACTCTTCACTTGTGAATTCTTTGTTTAGCTCTGTACCCTATTTTTAATAGCATTATTTGATTTTCTGGAGTCTAACTTCTGGATTTCTTTGTATATATTGGATATTAGCTCTCTAATGGATATAGGATTGGTAAAGATCTTTTCCTAATCTGTTCATTGCCATTTTGTCCTATTGACAGTTGCCTTACAGAAGTTTGCAATTTTGTGAAGTCACATTTGTCAATTCTTGATCTTAGAGCATAAGCCATTGGTGTTCTATTTGAGAAAATTTTCCCTGTGCCCATGTGTTTGAGGCATTTCCCCACTTTCTCTTCTGTTAGTTTTTGTGTATCTGGTTTTATGTGGAGGTCCTTGATCCACTTGGACTTAAGCTTTGTACATGGCAATATGAATGGATCGGTTTGCATTTTTCTACATGCTGACCTTCAGTTGAACTAGCACCATTTGTTGAAAATGCTATCTTTTCTCACTGTATGGTTTTAGCTCCTTTGTTAAAGATCAAGTGGCCATAGGTGTGTATGTTTATTTCTGGGTTTTCAACTCTATTCCACTGGTCTACCTGCCTGTCTCTGTACCAATACCATGCAGTTTTCATCACTATTGCTCTGTAATACAGCTTGAGGTCAGTGATGGTGATTCCTCCAGAAGTTCTTTTATTGTTGAAAATAGTTTTTGATATCCTGGGTTTTTGTTATTCCAATTGAATTTGCAAATTGGTCTTTCTAAGTCTACTAAGAATTGAGTTGGAATTTTGATGGGGATTGCCTTGAATCTGTAGATTACTTTCAGCAAGATGGCCATTTTTACTATATCGATACTGCCAATCCATAAGCATGGGAGGTCTTTCGATTTTCTGAGATCTTCTTCAATTTCTTTCTTCAGAGACTTGAAGTTATTGTCCTACAGATCTTTCACTTGCTTGGTTAGAGTCACACCAAGGTACTTTATATTATTTGTGACTATTGTGAAGGGTATAGTTTCCTTAATTTCCTTCTCAGCCTGTTTATCCTTTGAGTAAAGGAAGGCTATTCATTTGTTTGAGTTAATTTTTATCCAACCACTTTGCTGAAGTTGCGTATCAGGTTTAGGATTTCTCTGGTGGAATTTTTGGAGTCACTTAAGTATACTACCATTTCATCTGCAAATAGTGATATTTTGACTTCTTCCTTTCCAATTTGTATTCCTTTGACCTACTTTTGTTGTCTGATTGCTCTGGCTAGGACTTCAAGTACTATATTGAATAAGTAGTGAGAAAGTGGGCAGTCACGTCTAGTCATTGATTTCAGTGGAATTGTTTAAAGTTTCTCTCCATTTAGTTTGATGTTGGCTACTGGTTTTCTATATATTGCTTTTACTATGTCTAGGTATGGACCTTGAATTCCTGATCTTTCCAAGACTTTTACCATGATGGAATGTTGTATTTCGTCAAATGCTTTCTCAGCATCTAATGAGATGACCATGTGATTTTCTTTTCTTTGAGTTTGTTTATACAGTAAATTATGTCAATGGATTTCCATATATTGGACCATCCCTGAATCTCTGGGATGAAGCCTACCTGCTAATGATGGATGATCATTTTGTTGTGTCCTCAGATTTGGTGAGAATTTTATTGAATATTTTTGCATCGATATTCTTAAAGGAAGTTCATCTAAAGTTCTCCTTCTATGTTGGGTCTTTGTGTGGTTTAGGTATAAGAGTAATTGTGGCTTCACAGGATGAATTGGGTAGTGTTCCTTCTGCTTGCATTTTGTAGAATAGTTTGAAGAATATTGGTATTAGGTCTTCTTTGAAGATCTATTAGAATTCTGCACTTAACTCATCTGGTCCTGGGCTTAGGTTGGTTGGGAGACTTTTAATGACTGCTTCTATTTTTTGGGGTTATGGGCTGTTTAGATTGTTTATCTGATCCTAATTTAACTTTGGTATTTGGTATCTGTCTAGAAAATTGTCCATTTCCTCCAGGCTTTCTAATTTTGTTGAATATAGGCTTTTGTAGTAGGATCTGATGATGTTTTGAATTTATTCAGATTTTGTTGTTGTGTCTCCCTTTTCATTTCTGATTTTGCTAATTTGGATACTTTCTGTGCCCTCTGGTTAGTCTGCCTAATGGTTTATCTATCTTGTTGATATTCTCAAAAAAAAAATAAAGAAGAAAGAAAGGAAGGAAGGAAGGAAGGAAGGAAGGAAGGAAGGAAGAAAGGAAGGAAGGAAGGAAGAAAAACAGTTTCTGGTTTTGTTGATTCTTTGTTTAGTTCTTTTTTTTATTACATAATTTAATGGCATTATTTAACTAGACCATCAAGGAGCATCAGCTATTACCGTCATCATATTTCTTTTTTTTTTTTATTAACTTGAGTATTTCTTATATACATTTCGAGTGTTATTCCCTTTCCCGGTTTCCGGGCAAACATCCCCCTCCCCCCTCCCCTTCCTTATGGGTATTCCCCTCCCAATCCTCCCCCCATTGCCGCCCTCCCCCCAACAGTCTAGTTCACTGGGGGTTCAGTCTTAGCAGGACCCAGGGCTTCCCCTTCCACTGGTGCTCTTACTAGGATATTCATTGCTACCTATGAGGTCAGAGTCCAGGGTCAGTCCATGTATAGTCTTTAGGTAGTGGCTTAGTCCCTGGAAGCTCTGGTTGCTTGGCATTGTTGTACATATGGGGTCTCAAGCTCCTTCAAGCTCTTCCAGTTCTTTCTCTGATTCCTTCAACGGGGGTTCTATTCTCAGTTCAGGGGTTTACTGCTGGCATTCGCCTCTGTATTTGCTGTATTCTGGCTGTGTCTCTCAGGAGAGATCTACATCCGGCTCCTGTCGGCCTGCACTTCTTTGCTTCATCCATCTTGTCTAATTGGGTGGCTGTATATGTATGGGTCACATGTGGGGCAGGCTCTGAATGGGTGTTACTTCAGTCTCTGTTTTAATCTTTGCCTCTCTCTTCCCTGCCAAGGGTATTCGTGTTCCCCTTTTAAAGAAGGCGTGAAGCATTCACATTTTGATCATCCGTCTTGAGTTTCATTTGTTCTAGGCATTTAGGGTAATTCAAGCATTTGGGCTAATAGCCACTTATCAATGAGTGCATACATGTATGTCTTTCTGTGATTGGGTTAGCTCACTCAGAATGATATTTTCCAGTTCAAACCATTTGCCTAGGAATTTCATAAAGTCATTGTTTTTGATAGCTGAGTAATATTCCATTGTGTAGATGTACCATATTTTCTGTATCCATTCCTCTGTTGAAGGGCATCTGGGTTCTTTCCAGCTTCTGGCTACTATAAATAAGGCTGCAATGAACATAGTGGAGCACGTGTCTTTTTTATATGTTGGGGCATCTTTTGGGTATATGCCCAAGAGAGGTATAGCTGGATCCTCAGGCAGTTCAATGTCCAATTTTCTGAGGAACCTCCAGACTGATTTCCAGAATGGTTGTACCAGTCTGCAATCCCACCAACAATGGAGGAGTGTTCCTCTTTCTCCGCATCCTCGCCAGCATCTGCTGTCACCTGAGTTTTTGATCTTAGCCATTCTCACTGGTGTGAGGTGAAATCTCAGGGTTGTTTTGATTTGCATTTCCCTTATGACTAAAGATGTTGAACATTTCTTTAGGTGTTTCTCAGCCATTCGGCATTCCTCAGCTGTGAATTCTTTGTTTAGCTCTGAACCCCATTTTTTAATAGGGTTATTTGTCTCCCTGTGGTCTAACTTCTTGAGTTCTTTGTATATTTTGGATATAAGGCCTCTATCTGTTGTAGGATTGGTAAAGATCTTTTCCCAATCTGTTGGTTGCCGTTTTGTCCTAACCACAGTGTCCTTTGCCTTACAGAAGCTTTGCAGTTTTATGAGATCCCATTTGTTGATTCTTGATCTTAGAGCATAAGCCATTGGTGTTTTGTTCAGGAAATTTTTTCCAGTGCCCATGTGTTCCAGATGCTTCCCTAGTTTTTCTTCTATTAGCTTGAGTGTGTCTGGTTTGATGTGGAGGTCCTTGATCCACTTGGACTTAAGCTTTGTACAGGGTGATAAGCATGGATCGATCTGCATTCTTCTACATGTTGACCTCCAGTTGAACCAGCACCATTTGCTGAAAATGCTATCTTTTTTCCATTGGATGGTTTTGGCTCCTTTGTCAAAAATCAAGTGACCATAGGTGTGTGGGTGCATTTCTGGGTCTTCAATTCTATTCCATTGGTCTATCTGTCTGTCTCTGTACCAATACCATGCAGTTTTTATCACCATTGCTCTGTAATACTGCTTGGGTTCAGGGATAGTGATTCCCCCTGAAGTCCTTTTATTGTTGAGGATAGTTTTAGCTATCCTGGGTTTTTTGTTATTCCAGATGAATTTGCAAATTGTTCTGTCTAACTCTTTGAACAATTGGATTGGTATTTTGATGGGGATTGCATTGAATCTGTAGATCGCTTTTGGTAAAATGGCCATTTTTACTATATTAATCCTGTCAATCCATGATCATGGGAGATCTTTCCATCTTCTGAGGTCTTCTTCAATTTCTTTCTTCAGAGTCTTGAAGTTCTTATTGTACAGCTCTTTTACTTGCTTGGTTAAAGTCACACCGAGGTACTTTATATTATTTGGGTCTATTATGAAGGGTGTCATTTCCCTAATTTCTTTCTCAGCTTGTTTCTCTTTTGTGTAGAGGAAGGCTACTGATTTATTTGAGTTAATTTTATACCCAGCCATTTTGCTGAAGTTGTTTATCTGCTTTAGTAGTTCTCTGGTGGAACTTTTGGGATCACTTAAATACACTATCATATCATCTTAGCACTCTTTTCATTGTGTCCCATAAGTTTTGATATGTTATGCTTTAATTTTCATTAAATTCTAAAGAGTTTTTAATTTCTTTTTTTATTTCTTCCTTGACCAAGTTATCATTGATAAAGAATTCAGTTTCCATGTGTATGTTGGCTTTCTGCTGTTTCTGTTGTTATTGAAGACCAGCCGTGGTCCATGGTGATCTGATAGAATGCAAGAGATTATTTCAATGTTTTTGTATCTGTTGAGGCCTAGTTTTTGACCAATTATATGGTCAATTTTGGAGACGGTACCACGACGTGCTGAGAAGAAGGTATATTCTTAGTTTTTAGATGAAGTCTAATTCATTGCAGTGAATGATAATTTTGATGTGTTCTTGGATTTGGTTTGGGAGAATTTTTTTTAAATTATTCTTTAATTTTTTTTACAGAGGCAGATTCTCATAGCCAACTGTTTAACTGAGAACTGGGTCCCCAATAGAGGACTTAGAGAAAGGACTGAAGGAACTGAAGGGTTTGCAATCCGTAGAAAGAACAATATCCACCAACCAGAAACCCCAGAACTCCCAGGGACTAAACAACCAACCAAAGAGTACTCATGGAGGGATCCATGCCTTGCCCAGAATCAATGGGAGGAGAGGCTCTTGGTCCTGTGAAGGTTCAATGCCCCAGAGGCAGGAAGGTGTGGGTGAGTGGATGAGTGGGTGAGGGAGCACCATCATAAAAGCAGGGGGAAGAAGGATGGGATAGGAGGTTTCTGGAGGGGAAACTGGGAAAGCAGATAACATTTGAAAGGTAAATAAAGAAAATATCCAATAAGGAAAAAAAAGACTGGTACCAGAGGAATGGATACAGAAAATGTGGTACATTTACACAATGGAATAATACTCAGCTATTAAAAACAATGACTTCATGTAATTTGAAGACAAATGGATGGAACTAGAAATATCATCCTGAGTGAGGTAACCCAGTCATAAAAGAAGACACATGGTATGTGCTCACTGATAAGTGGATATTAGCCCCAAATCTCAGAATACCCAAGATACAATCCATAGACCACATGAAGCTCAAGAAGAAGGAAGACCAAAGTGGGGATGCTTCAGTCCTTCTTAAAAGCGGGAACAGAATACTCATAGGAGAAAATAGGGAGCCAAAATGTGGAGCACAGACTGAAGGAAAGGCCATCCAGAGATTGCCCCACCTGGGAATCCATTCCATATACAGACACCAAACCCAGACACTACGGTGGTTGCCAAGAAGTGCGTGTGGCAGGCGCCTCATATAGCTGTCTCCTGAGAGGCTCTGCCAGAGCCTGACAAATACAGAGGTCTGGGAGACATTTATTGAGTATTTTTGCATCAATATTCATAAATGAAATTAGTCTGAAGTTCTCTTGTATTTTTTGTGGAGGTTTCCTTTTGTGGTTTAGGTGTCAGAGTAGCTGTGGCTTCGTAGAATAAATTAGGAGAGCTATGGATTTTTTGAGTAAATTTTGTATTCAGCAACGCTGTTGAAGGTGTTTACCAGCTGCAGGAGTTCCCTGACAGAATTTTTGGAGTTGCTTATGTTTCTATCAAATCAGTTGCAAATATCAATACTTTGAATGCTTCCTCTCTAATTTGTATCCCCTTGATCTTCTTTAGTTGTCTTGTTGCTCTGTCTAAAACTTCAATTACTATATTGAAGAGATATGGAGGGAGTGGACAGCCTTGTCTTATACTTGATTTTAATAGAATTGCTTTAAGTTTCTCTCCATTTAATTTGATGTTGGCTATTGGCTTGCTGTACTTTGCCTCTGTTGTGTTTAAGTGTGTACCGTTTATCTCTGATCTCTCTAAGACTTTTATCATTAAGGAGGTGTTGAATTTTGTTAAAGTCTTTTTCAGCAGCTAGTAAATTATCATGCTTTTTTTTCTTTCGATTTGTTTGTATGGTAGATTACATTGATGAATTTTCATATGCTGAACCATCTGTAAATCTCTGAGATGAAGCTTACTTGAACATGGTGGATGGTGTTTTTTCTGTGTTCTTGGATCCAGTTTGCAAGTACGTTATTGACTATTTTAGGGCTAGTGTTTATAAGGAAAATTGGTCTGAAATTTTCTTTCTTGCTTGAGTTTTTGTATGATTTGGATATCAGGGTGACTGTTGCCTCATAAAATGAATTTGGTAATGTTTCCTCTGCTTCTATTTTATGGAACAATTTGAAGAGAATTTTTATTAGCTCTTCTTTGAATGTTTGGTAGAATTATACACTAAAACTATCTGGCCCTGGGTATTTTTTTTTGGGGGGGGGGACTTTAATACCTTTTTTTATTCCTTAAAGGGAGATTGCTTACTTAATCTTCATTTAGTTTTGGTAAGTGGTATTTGTCAAGGAAATTCTCCATTTCATTTAGATTTTCCAATTGCGTGAAATATAAGTTTTTGAAGTAAGACCTAATGGTACTTTGGATTTCATAATCAGTGTCTGTTGTTATGTTCTCTTTTTAATTCTGATTTTGTTAATTTGGATATTGTCTCTCTGCCTTTTAGTTAGTTTGGCTAAGGGTTTGCCTATCCAACTCTCAGTTTCATATGAAAAAACAGAAATTCCAGGATGGCTAAGAAACAACCCTGTATGAAAAAAAAACCTTCTGGAAGAATCATTATCCCTGATTTCAAGCTGTACTATAAAGCGATAATAATAAAATCTCCACGGTACTGGTATAAAAACACACAGGTTGATCAATGGAATTGAATAAAATAACCAGAAGTAAATCCGATTACACACCTATGAATCCTTAATTTTTTACCAAAAAAAAATTACAAAACTATACAATGGAAACAGAAAGCATCTTCAACAAATGCTACTTGTGTAACTGGATGTCTGAATATAAAAGAATAGAAATTGAACCATATCTATCATCCTGTACAAAACTCAAGTCCAAATGCATCAAAGACCTTAACATAAAACCAGATACACTAAAGGTGATGGAAGGGATAGTGGGGAATAACCTTAAACACATCGGCACAGGAGACAACTTCCTGAACAGAACACCAACATCTCAGACACTATGATCAATAATTGATAAATGGGGCCTCATGAAACAGAAAAGCTTCAGTAAGGCAAAGTACAACATCAATCGGACAAAATGGCAGCCCAGAGAATAGGAAAAAATGTTCAGCAACCCCACACCTGACAGAGGGCTGATAACCAAAATATATAAAGAACTCAGGAAACTGGATATCAACAACCAAGTAACCCAATCTAAAAGTAAGGTACAGATCTAAATAGAGAATTCTCAACATAGGCATTTCTAATAGCTGAGAAACACTTAAAGAAACGTTCAACATCCTTAGTCACCAGGGAAATGCAAATCAAAATAACTCTGACATTCCATTTTACACATATTAAATAGCTAAGATAAAAATTTCAAGTGATAGCTCATGCTGATAAGGACATGGACCAAGGGGAACACTCCTCTACTATTGGTAGGAGTGCGAACTTGAAAAACCACTTTGGAAAACAATTTAGCAGTTTCTCAGGAAATTTGGAATACTTCAACCTCAAGACCCAGCTATACCAGTCCTGCACATACGCCCCAAAGAAGCTCCACCAGATCACGACATCTTGGGACGAACATCTCTGGAACACTTGCTCAACTATGTTCATAACAGTTGTATTTATAATAGCCAGATGCTGGAACAACATAGATGCGCCCAACCAGAAGAATGGTAAGGAAATTGTGGTGTATTCACACAACAATTTATTATTCATTCAATAAAAATAATGGCATCATGAAATTTGCAGGCAAATAGATGAAAGTGGAAAATATCATCCTAAGTGAGGTAACTCAGATCCAGAAGAGGAAACATGGTACATATTCACTTACAAGTGGATATTAGTCATAAAGTACAGGAAAACATAAACCCAATGAAGCTAAGTAACAAGGAGGGACCAAGGTTGGATGCTTGAAAAAAGAAATAGATTAAACGTCATAGGTACATGGAGGGAGGAGACAAAGGAAGAGTCAACCTGGGAGAGACAACCTAGATTGGGGTGAGGCATCTCTGAGACAAGCTAGAAATCTTGGATAATGGAAACTCCCAGGAATCTATGAGAGTGAGCCTAGCTAAAGGTCCTAGCAATGAGGGTTATGGAGCCTGAACCAGTCATTGCCTGTAACCAAGCAAGATTTCCAATTGAGACTTGACCCTAGCCACAAAAACCTAGACCCATAATTTGCCCTGCCTACAAGATGTGCAGGGGTAGAAGATGGAGCAGAATTTGAGGGAAGAGTCAACAAATGACTTGTCTAGCTTGAGACCCATGCCACGAGAGGAAGCTCATTGCTGACACTGCTATACTTGCAGACAAGAGCCTAGTAAAGTGCCATTAAGAGAGGCTTTACCCAGCAACTAATGGAAACTGATGGAGAAACCCACAGACAATCCTTAAGTGGAACCTGGGGGATCCTGTGTAAGAGTGGGAAGAAGGATTGAAGAATTCAGAGGTTCAAGGATACCACAAGAAAAATTACAGAATCAGCTAACCTGGGGCTCCTAGATACTGAACTGCCAAGCAGAGAGCATGCACGGGACAGACCTAGGCCCTCTGCACAGATGTAACAGTTGTACAGCTGGGTCTTCATGTGGGACTCCTAAAATGGGAGCAGGGCTATCTCTGACTACATTGCCTGACTTTGCACTCCTTTCCCCTAACTGGGCTGCCTCGTCTAGCCTCAAGAGATGAATCTAGTGTTACTACAATTTGATGTGCCAAGGCTGGTTGATATCCACTAGAGAATACATACATTCTCACCCTCATAACCAGGATGCCATGGAAGTAGGATTGATACAGAAGATGAATGTCTCCACAGCTTGCTAATGTATCCTCTTAAGAGAAGGGGAAAAGTAAATATGGGGTCTGGGTGGATAGGGAGGAAAGGACTGGGAAGTGAGAAGGGATGATGCAATCAGGATGTAAAGTAAATAAATAACTTAATGGATAATAATTAAAAAAATGGTTCTTGTGACTGAGAGGTTCTGGTAGGTAGAGGGTGTAAGCTCTTGAATTGTCTGGTGCAGAGAGAGGACAGTGACAAACGATTGCAGGTGATAGACTTCGAACTGGTTAGAAGAAAGGATTTTAAACATTTCACCCCAAGGAAGAGATTAAGGTTTGAGAGGTGCCCATGTTTAATACTGATTTGAACATTATACAATACAAGATTGTATCCAAACATCACTTGCCTTTCCATAGATGTGTATTTGTATGTCAATTTAAATGAAGTTTTGTAGCATACCTGGCCTTCTGAATTCATACCACATGTTTTCCTCTGGAGCAGGTTTGTTGAAATGTAATATGCATGCCAAAGATCCCTCCTATTTATTCCACAAATGTACATATCATTGCATAACCTCTGTGACAAATCAAATTTAAAAGAGCCAGTTAAACCAATAAGAATTAGTATCTGCCAAAATTGATGTTTTGGCCTTTGAGACTTTCCACTCCTCTGTGCTTTAAGTGTCCTTGCAGTTCAGGTTTTCCTGAGACAACCTGTGGGAATCACCTGGGTATGGATACTACAAAGCAGGATTGTGGTCATGTCTCCTCTGATCTCTTCACACTAAGGTCTTTCAACCATACCCTGATTGTCTGTCATCTATGTCTTCTTATTCCTTCTGGAGTTGTTTAGATGAAGCTTGGACTGCCCATTGTTGTGACTACAGAACTCCCCCACCACACAACACACACACACACACACACACACACACACACACACACACACACAAGCACCAAGACACATAAAGGGTTTGTCGCAACTCCTCTGTGTTAATCTTTATGACTCATTCTCACCCTCATATCCAGGATGCCATGGAAGTAGGATTGATACAGAAGATGAATGTCTCCACTCCTTGCTCATGTATCCTTCACACATTGTTAGAGCCACCTTCTTAAGACCATGGTCTACGTTGCCAGCAGAATTCTAAGATGGCGCCCAATACTACCATAGCCTATTGTACATGACTTATACATTCCCTCCTTCTCAACTTGAGCAGAACTGTGAATATAATGGACTGTTGTTCCAATGGCTGGGAAAAGAGTGGAGATCAAATTATTTGAAAATAAGATTATCAGAGTGACTGTGACCTAATCAGTTAAATGTTTAAGAAAACATGAGTATAAAGTCAGACTAGGTCTTCTCCAGGACTGGCTTTGGAGGTGGAGGGAGACATGGACCCGGTACTTGTAAGAAGCCTTGCAGAGCTAGGATATTATCCCAGTTGCCTGCTAGCAAGAAATCAGGGGGCTCAATTCTGCAACCACAAAGAACTAGGTTCTGCCAGGAACAAAAACATGTGGGAACATGACCTTAAGCTCTAGTGATGAATTCATCCCAACATGATTTCAACCCTTTGTCATACTGAGAGAGAACGCTGTTACATGTAAACACACGAATGGACCTAATTTAGCTCACTACATTTATATGAATTTTTATATATAACAATAGGAACTAATTTATGTACCTTTTACATCTGAGAAGCCCAACCTAGCTACCATATGACAAAACTAATTAATTGTTCTTAAGACTGGATGACATTTATGTTAAGGCCTTGGTAAAATGTTTAGGCCTGGGTAGCTATTAGCTGTCTAGCCTGCCATTTTATGCTGTTACTCATGTTATAAGAAACTTTTCTCATATGCTGTTACTGCTGTTAGTAGGAAACTTTCTCATGTCCTTGGTGATAATATGTTCTGTTATGTTCTGTGCTGTGGTGTTCTTGGAAACCAATTATAATAGAAGTCAGTAGTACTACTTTGTATAGTTAGCCACAATAAGCTTGGACCTGAACTAACCACCCAGCATCACTTCCTGCACCTATGTATGAGCTTTTATGCTTTTGGCATTTATAAGCTGCCCCTAGAAGTGACCCCAACATAAGAAAGACACATATGGGGCTGGAGAGATGCTCAGTAGTTAAAAGCACTGAGTTCAGTTCCCAGCAACCACAATGTGGCTCACAACCATCTCTAATGAGATCTGATGCCCTCTTGTGGTAGGTCTGAACACAGTGACAGTATACTCACGTACATAAAATAAATAAATCTTAACACCTACACAATATAAGAAGCTATTTAGAATAAGACTTCTATTTTAAGTAGGGATTGAATAAAATTTAAGTTCCCAAGACCTCCATAGGAATTGACATTCTACTTGGCAGAAAGAGACATGTATATGAGTAGGTCAAATCCTGGTTGACAAGTTAAGACAGGAAAGTTAGGCAAGGCAAGTGCCCTGCCACAGTTAAAGAACCCAACCAATGAGAACAAGATAAATGTATAACAAAGACATGATCCTATCCCTAAATCCAATAACCTGACACAGATGTTTGTGGATTTCAGGCTTTCAAACCCTATACAATCTGGATTCAATGTCACAGCCAGCTTCTGATCTGGTCTGCAGCCTTAATCTAGTGAATGTTCACTAAACTATATCTGTCTGACTGAAATAGGTGTTCATGTGATTTATGAGGTGACTCTTGGACCCCAACAACTTCCTCAAATTATATTTCATGCTAAAAGGTGGGTATTTCTCATACTTTGTGGTACGTATCTGTCCAAAACTACCCATTAATATGTGCCTTTGATATTTTTTTGAACAAAATCTCTGCACAGTGGGCAAAAGGTTAAAAGATTCTGCTTGGACTGAAAATGCTCCATGCAGCCCACTACCACTGAAGTGCCGGATACATAGCCTCCCAGGAGAAGAGCCTTTCACATTTATGTAAGACATCGTCAAGGATGATGCCCTTCAGTGCTGCCACCTCTGCAGGACATCAGTGTTGCAGGACATCAATGTTGTGGGACATCAGTGTTGCAGGACATTGATCGCTTTGTGAATCCCGAGATTGTGTTATTTGTTGAAAAAGAAAAAGGAGAGCTGTTTCCAGTTGTGGTGTGGCCCACCCTTAGCACACACCTTTAGTCTCTCTGTCTGGAATACAAACACACTCTTACATTTTAATCCTAAATAACGAAGGTAATGTTAGCTTGGAGGAGGAAGTATCCATGTTTGAAATTGATGTCTAGTTCAGTAGCAGACAACGTGACAAATTAGAGAAAGATTTGAAAGACTAGGAAATTCCCCGCTCTCACTGAATTAGATCGACCTGTATACATTAAAGATATTTTAACAGCAGAATGGAACTCAGAGATGTGTTAAGTTGGGGAAGAGGTTTTACCTATGAAAAACTATGGATGCCATCAAAATTGATAAAGATCTAATCCAGTAAGAGAAGCTTACACATGAAAGGTAGGACTCAAAGAAATAAGAGATGCAGAAAGATATTGGATGAATCAGAGAAAGATTTGAAAAAATAGGGTATGCCAACTCTCTCAAGAAGAGAGAGGAAATAAAATTCTGGCAAACCGAATCCAAGAGCACATCAAAACAATCATCCAACATGATCAAGTAGGCTTCATCCCAGGCATGCAGGGATGGTTTAATATACGGAAAACCATCAACGTGATCCATTATATAAACAAACTGAAAGAACAAAACCACATGATCATTTCATTAGATGCTGAGAAAGCATTTGACAAAATTCAACACCCCTTCATGATAAAAGTCCTGGAAAGAATAGGAATTCAAGGCCCATACCTAAACATAGTAAAAGCCATATACAGGAAACCAGTTGCTAACATTAAACTAAATGGAGAGAAACTTGAAGCAATCCCACTAAAATCAGGGACTAGACAAGGCTGCCCACTCTCTCCCTACTTATTCAATATAGTTCTTGAAGTTCTAGCCAGAGCAATCAGACAACAAAAGGAGGTCAAGGGGATATAGATCGGAAAAGAAGAAGTCAAAATATCACTATTTGCAGATGATATGATAGTATATTTAAGTGATCCCAAAAGTTCCACCAGAGAACTACTAAACTGATAAACATTTCAGCAAAGTGGCAGGGTATAAAATTAACTCAAATAAATCAGGAGCCTTCCTCTACACAAAAAAGAAACAAGCCGAGAAAGAAATTAGGGAAACGACACCCTTCATAATAGACCCAAATAATATAAAGTACCTCGGTGTGACTTTAACCAAGCAAGTAAAAGAGCTGTACAATAAGAACTTCAAGACTCTGAAGAAAGAAATTGAAGAAGACCTCAGAAGATGGAAAGATCTCCCATGCTCATGGATTGGCAGGATTAATATAGTAAAAATGGCCATTTTACCAAAAGCAATCTACAGATTCAATGCAATCCCCATCCAAATACCAATCCAATTCTTCAAAGAGTTAGACAGAACAATTTGCAAATTCATCTGGAATAACAAAAAACCCAGGATAGCTAAAACTATCCTCAACAATAAAAGGACTTCAGGGGGAATCACTATCCCTGAACTCAAGCAGTATTACAGAGCAATAGTGATAAAAACTGCATGGTATTGGCACAGAGACAGACAGATAGACCAATGGAATAGAATTGAAGACCGAGAAATGAACCCACACACCTATGGTCACTTGATTTTTGACAAAGGAGTCAAAACCATCCAATGGAAAAAAGATAGCATTTTCAGCAAATGGTGCTGGTTCAACTGGAGGTCAACCTGTAGAAGAATGCAGATCGATTCATCCTTATCACCCTGTACAAAGCTTAAGTCCAAGTGTATCAAGGACCTCCACATCAAACCAGATACACTCAAACTAATAGAAGAAAAACTAGGGAAGCATCTGGAACACATGGGCACTGGAAAAAATTTCCTGAACAAAACACCAATGGCTTATGCTCTAAGATCAAGAATCAAAAAATGGGATCTCAGAAAACTGCAAGGCTTCTGTAAGGCAAAGGACACTGTGGTTAGGACAAAACGGCAACCAACAGATTGGGAAAAGATCTTTACCAATCCTACAACAGATAGAGGCCTTATATCCAAAATATACAAAGAACTCAAGAAGTTAGACCACAGGGAGACAAATAACCCTATTAAAAAATGGGGTTCAGAGCTAAATAAAGAATTCACAGTTAAGGAATGCCCAATGGCTGAGAAACACCTAAAGAAATGTTCAACATCTGTAGTCATAAGGGAAATGCAAATCAAAACAACCCTGAGATTTCACCTCACACCAGTGAGAATGGCTAAGATCAAAAACTCAGATGACAGCAGATACTGGCGAGAATGGGGAGAAAGAGGAACACTCCTCCATTGTTGGTGGGGTTGCAGACTGGTACAACCATTCTGGAAATCAGTCTGGAGGTTCCTCAGAAAATTGGACATTGAACTACCTGAGGATCCAGCTATACCTCTCTTGGGCATATACCCAAAAGATGCCCCAACATATAAAAAAGACACGTGCTCCACTATGTTCATCGCAGTCTTATTTATAATAGCCAGAAGCTGGAAAGAACCCAGATGCCCTTCAACAGAGGAATGGATACAGAAAATATGGTACATCTACACAATGGAATATTACTCAGCTATCAAAAACAATGACTTTATGAAATTCGTAGGCAAATGGTTGGAACTGGAAAATATCATCCTGAGTGAGGTATGCCACTCACAGAAAAACACACATGGTATGCACTCATTGATAATTAGCTATCAAATGCTTGAATCACCCTCGATGCCTAGAACAAATGAAACTCAAGACGAATGATCAAAATGTGAATGCTTCACTCCTTCTTTAAAAGGGGAACAAGAATACCCTTGGCAGGGAATAGAGAGGCAAAGATTAAAACAGAGACTGAAGGAACACCCATTCAGAGCCTGCCCCACATGTAGCCCATACATATACAGCCACCCGATTAGACAAGATGGATGAA